>NC_089748.1:66869149-67029149 GCF_040412425.1 Macrobrachium rosenbergii
GCGCTGCTAACCAAAAAATCGACAATAATAGCACTAATAACCCGCTTAATGGCACTGTTAACCGGATATCAGTGCAGCTAACTAGAGATTGGTGCCGCCGTGAAGTGGAGATCGGTGCTGTTCAGCGGAGATCAGAGCCGCTAACCAGAGATTGCCGCCAAAAATCCAGTTTACGGCTTCACTAGACAACCGCTGTAAAACCTGATTGCCGTTACCCAATGCTGCTGGGACTGCCTGTATTCGCGGATTTTAGGTATTCACGGGGTGGTTGTGGTATGCATCCCCTGCAAATACCTGGCATCAAATGTGTATTTCATCTATCTATTTATCTATCTATCGATATTTATATACTGTATATGCAGTCTCCGGGTTACAGTGGGGTTTCCATTCCAGTGGTGTGCCGTAAGTCGGTAAACGCTGTAACTCAGAACATTTTGATAAAAATTTATAAAAATGAAAGAGAGAGGCTGATGTAAGCCTGGGGAAAGAAACAGGTTTTTAAGCTTTGCCTTGGTAATAAACCGGCTTTCTCCTCTCCTTGTAGTGAACCCTACTGGTGGCTACAGCTCCTCCCTAAACCTGTTTTCTCACCTCGTTATAGCACCTACAGCTACACTGGTCAGATTCCTAGTTACAGTGCTCATGACGCCATAATCGTAAATATAATTAACCCTTAAGGGACGGCATAATTTATCAATGTGCAGCACCCCAGACCGGGAAAACTGAGGTCGGCAAAATAAAAAAAAATCACATCAGTGGAAAGAGAGTGACATGTACATTCACAATGTATAAATAAAAAAATTCTAAAAAATTTTCCCTACCTTCAACAAGAAGTTGAAAATTACCATTTACAATCCCTTGTGGGGCCTCATTTACAAGAGAATTCTATATTTTACCAACTTATATGTTTTTTCTAATAAATAAATTTATTGTATTTTATAAAATTATTATTACTGCTCTCACAATATCAAAACAGATGAGAAATAAAAGCAGTAACAAATTTTTGGCATATTTGTTGTAAAATATTCACGTAAATTTACGAGAAGGAAGATTTGGTAACTTTTTTTTACTTTTACATGCTTTTTCTAATATTTCTTTGCAATTTTCTTTGTAAAATTAAATTTACAACTGACATACTATCGTAAAAGACAAAAACAAAAAAAACAGCAACCCCTCCGTATATTTACAAGCAAATTTACAAAAAGACGTGTGAGAGAGAGATGCAATACTTTCCCCCTTGAAGTCACAAGCATTACTGATACTGGCATAACTCTCACGTCTGTATAAAAGTTGCTGTTAGTGAATTTATAGCATATAGAAGTATTAGAAGTATTGGCACCTTTGTTTCGAATCATTGTTATCATAACAGTGGTGTGTAATTCTGCTTCATACTGAAGCTCAACCCATCCACCTCCCCAAACCTGTTTTACTTCACACTGAAGCTCAATCCGTCCCTTCAGGGTTAAAGAAACCTCAATCAATAATTGTGATTTTTGGCGACTCACGAAGTGCTATAGAAGCCATTCAAAGTTACAGACCCAAAAATTACATTGTACAACACAATAAGTTAGCAATCCATAAGCTGTATAATAATGGAACAGCTATAGAAATATGTTGGATCCCTACCTATATAGTGATTAATGGAAATGAAGAGGCTGATAAAACACCCAAAGAAGCAGCCCTTATGACGAGATCAATTGTAAATACTGCATCCCTATTAATGATTATGTAGCACATATAAAAATAGGTATTTTACAGATAAATGCCAAAATATATAGAATGAAGAATCTGAAAATAATAAATTAAAACAAATAAAACCTAGTGGTGGAAAATTGAGTTCATATCAGAGAGAGAGAGAAACACAAGTAATTCTGATGTGTCTTCGAATAGGCCGTAGTTGCCTGAAACGTGGACACTCAATGAACAACCCACATAACCCTGCTCCCAAATGCTCAGAATGCAAAGTAGTGATAACAGTTAAACTTGTGTGATTGTCCCAATTATAACCAACTGCGGTTATCAAATTTCAGAAATAAATCGATAGGTGACATTTTGGCACAATCTCTGACATTTTCAATTATTCCAATTTTAATGGTCATGAAAAACTGTAATTTAACGGACAAGCTATAAAACATAAATAATGAAAATACAAAACTTTTAGGGCATTTACTGAATAAAAAAATAAGAATTTTAACACTTACTTATTTTGATTTTTATAATAACTTAATTTTTTTTATTGTGCCAATGGAGACATGAATGTATTTAATGTCTGCGTGTGTTCCAGTGTAAAAGAATATGCTTTTGTACATGTTTTTATAAAAATTAATTTCCATTCATTTGGTCCCAGTGCTTGGCCTATGGCCTAGACCTGGTACTACTCCATTTCATCCTAATCCTTCGTACCAGCTCTATGAGAGATGATAATCAGCTCAGTGGTCGGGGTAAACTATTTTAATATTAATAATACTATAGAAAACATATTTTTGTTAGTAGCTGTAAGTTATCAAACCAACCCACTATCCCTAATGGACAGGTAGAGGAATCTTTGGTGGGTGTTTTGTCAGAGACGTGGCAAGTAATGGTGGAGCTTTGCAGACTATGCCACTGTTATCACATATGCAGAAGGGTGAATAGTGATCTTTTAGGCAGTTGCTGTTAGACAGGATAATGAGGCTTGCTACCTTGCATCTATTGATATTCCATCATTGTATCAGTAATGGCACTGTTCTCACCAAGACCATCTGTGTGAGAATTTTTGATTTTAGTTGGTCTCTCTTATGAAGCTAATGAGGCTTGCTACCTTGCATCTGTTGATATTCCATCATTGTATCAATAATGGCACTGTTCTCACCAAGACCATCTGTGTGAGAATTTTTGATTTTAGTTGGTCTCTCTTATGAAGCTCCAGTGGGACCCTAAGGGTAACTTCTTCGAGGACTTGCAGTGGATAATGAAAAAACATGTTTTTTTTATTGTGGGGGGTACACTTCTGATCTTGGCCTTAGATTTTACATTAAAGCTGCATAGAATTTTAGCTGCCATGGAAAATTAATAGTTGATGTTACAGGAGATACTCATAATTGCAGAATTTGAATGGGCCAGGAGATACTCATAATTGCAGAATTTGAATGGGCTGAAGTTTTAATTTCCAAAATATGCCAGGAGAATTATTGGTGAGGAGAAGGGATATGTGGATGAGTTAGATTCTAATATTTCAATTAACTTTGGTCGTACTTTTTTGTAAAATTACTGTACAGAGATCAGTAAAAAAAGAAAAATTAATAAGAATGTCTCTTATGAATAACAGAAATATATAACATGCATGAAGGCCAATTCTTCTCTCAGGAAAAGTGTTTAACAGTATAAGGTCAGCCTTCTCCACACAGTAGAGCCATGGGCATGTACAAAGTAACAAGAGGGAATTTTTTCAGAGATGTTACTTCAAAATGCTGAGATTAATGGCATTCAGCCATTAGTAAAATCATATAGCAAAGAAATTGCTGAATGATATAGTGTCCAGATGTTGGAAAACAGAATAAATCTTATGTTATCAAGATGGGGAGGATAGTCAAAAATGGATAGGTGAATGAGTTGCAGGAATGCAACCATTGAGTCAGTCAGTATAATACTGGAAAATGCTAGAGACCTGGAATGGATGTAAATTTGAGCAAAAATGCAAAAAAGATTATACTGGTAACCATATAATGAAAGCACTTGTTCGACAGTGTTGTTGGTAATTATAATTAAAAATTGCACCATTGCACATTGAAATACTGCAATTTTGCAAGTAACACAAACATTACCAAAATAGCAAGGCAGTAGCCCTAGTGATTTCTTGGGATCCAGCTGAACTTTACACTTAATATAAGCAGTGTCTTGATATAAATTTAAAATATGAATGCAAACTCACAATACAAGGTACTGCACTTTGCTTGCCTAATGGGCCTTGTGTCACTACTCCTTTTGGCTGGGCTTATTGATTGAATACACAAGTTTTATTATTATTGGCTTTCTATCTTTTCAGATTGTTATTACTGTTAAGGTTGTTTATAGCTCACCTGCCTTGTTGAAACTAGCAGAACCTCTCTCTGAGGGATGTTGTGTGCCTGATTTGTTAGAATTCAGTCATGTAAACTCCAGGGTTTCAGTGGCTCCTCAAGTCCTTAAGCAGCATATGTTTCAGAAATGGAAGGCATTGGCAGTTTTATGAAATTTACCCCAAGCAACTCCAATGATTTGCTTTCAGAGTAAAGTGTAATGTCAATCCATATCCATTGAACATCCCAAGGAAGGAGAGTGTGGCATTCCTTTTTGAGAAAACGTCAAAACAAACCAGAAGATGCACAGCATTACATTGTCAGTATTTCCTTGCTCATATCCTTATATGGCAAGGAGGCTGGAAACTGTGTTGTGCAAACTAAGGAATGGATATGCAAAACTCACTCATGGGTTCTTGATGCTAGATGATCATCCGTTATGTGATGATTGAATTGTCCCCCTGACTGTGAGACACTTGCTGGCCAAATGTTGTATCCTCTTGGATCCTCTTCTGGGGACATGATAGGGATAGACATTGCATCCATGCTAAAACTCTTGGGGAAGTGTGTCAAGATCAGTTATGTATTTTTATTAAGGAGACAGGGTGCCTCAACAAAATTTAGGTTATATACATATCAAGTATACTTTTGTTTAGAATATACAGTATATATAGTTTATCATATAAGATTATGTAAATTATTTTTAAGTATTTATTTATGTGAAATTTTCCTTTTAGAGTAATTTTAGGTTCCTATTTTATTTCCTTTCGGCATCAATAACCTAGATGTTGCAAGGCCAGTTTTTAATGACCATACATAAATATTTTCATTACATTGTAAAATAACATTTACATTACATCTGGGCAGCTGTATTAAAGCATCAGCATTGATAGATATTCACAGTAGGGAAAATTACAGATTTGAGAAAGTTGGTATTTTTCTGGAATAAAACATCATAATTGTGGTATTGACAATAAGTGTTCATTTAATGTTAGTACATACTTTGTTCATATAACTTTAACAAAAGATGACATGATTATCATTGTACTGTATCACATAATTTTCAAGATTTCATGGTTATTCATTCTACATTGTTAAAAAGTCCCGTGTAGATGAAAGTAAGAAAATTATAAACCTGTTATATTATTTTGCAAATAAGATTTTCTGTTCTACATCTTGTTTAATACAGTAAATTGTTTTCATTGATTTAGTAAGTACCACCTCAACTTGTGGATGTTGTTACTTGACAGACTCTCCCAAGTCTGATAATAATAAAGATATTTTGTACTTAGAAATTGACAATTACAGTTGGGTTATCGGACTTTGGACCAAGTGTACCCAAGGGGGCAACCTCTTGTCCTTAGTGGATAACCTACTAAGTATGCTCAGGGTATTGGATGGTGAGCGAATCAGAATGCACACACCCAAGGCTTTCCTGTTTGTGTCAGTAAGGGTGGATGGTGAATGAACAATCACACTCACATTGAGTAAGCTTGCCTGGATGTGCCTGTGAGGGCGAACAGTAAGCAAACACACCCACACGTGACCAATGCTTACCTTTGTGTGCAACATGTTTGGAAAAAATATGCTCTAAATGTGGGCTCTCTCTCTCTCTCTCTCTCTCTCTCTCTCTCTCTCTCTCTCTCTCTCTCTCTCTCTCTCTCTCTCTCTCTCTCTCTCTCTCTCATATAAATAAATTTCATTGACATTCCTTAATATGTTATGGTACTGTATTGTGCTTGATACAGTACAGTAATGTAGTGTATATATACAGGGTGTATGCACACACATGCATTGTGTTAAGATAAACTATACTCTTACAGTGTGTTTCCTCTCTCTCTCTCTCTCTCTCTCTCTCTCTCTCTCTCTCTGTTTTATTTTATAAAGAATATGGGGTTACTTAGGTTTAAAAAGAAAGTTTTTTATTGTAGGGGTTTTGTATACAGTATTTTACATGTAATCAGAAATAAGTACAGGTGGATACACGTATGTTTAGGAGCAGTCAGTTTTGCATGCACTATATCTCTGAGTTTGAGTATGTAAATCAGTACAGTATACAGTATTTGAATTTGAATGATAATTTTAAAATACTAGTTAGGATAGGCTTTAACCCTTAAGGGTTATGGGCTAATTATATATCATGCACACCCCCATACTGGGCAAACTTTAAGGTTGGCCAATTTAAGAAAAAAAACACATCAATGGAAAGAGGAAGATATGCAAATGCACATGGTGTAAGAAAAAAAAAATACAAAATTTTCTCTTCCTTCCACAGGAAGTTGAAAGTGACTATTTACAACCCTGTGTGGGGCCTCTTTTACAAAACACTCATAAATTTTACCAAGTTATACATGTTTTTTTAATAATTTATTTTATTTTATTTTGTAAAATTATAATTACAACTCACACAATATCATAACAGATAAGAAATAAAATCAGTAACAAGTTCCGAGCATATTTGTAAAATATTTACGTAAATTTATTGAAATCAGGAAATGCAGTGACTTTTTTTGGATTTATACATTTTTTTCTAATATTTATTTGCAAAATTACAATTATAACTGACATCATGTCATAAAAGGTAAGAACTAAAACCAACAGCAATCTCTGGGTATATTTATAAGCAAATAAATAAAAAGACATCCTGGGAGAGAGAGGAGCAAGACATTCCCTCTCCAAGTCAAGAACAATAGCAAAGTTCCCATGACGCCCACGATTGAGCTGAGCTGAATTCTTTAGTTGCCACATTTCATATATGGGCCATTGAAATATTGGAAACTCTTTCCCGCTCGATACAGAGAAATCGTATGGCGTGTATATTACCGTAATACTTCTGAGAGGGGATTCGTCCACCACCCAAAACCTGTTTTAGATCCTCTATTGAGGGGATCCATCCATTAAGGGTTAAGTACTTCATATGGAACTGCACTATACAGTATGCTATAAACTATGCAAGTTGGCTCCAAGTAGTGCACTATCATGTAAAGTATGTGACAGTCATTGTTACTTAGTGGATTTTGTTACTTAAAAGAAGGAGCAGACCTCAGAGCTGTCCATTAAGTTGTGGCCCTGTACATTATGTAACTTTAATGTATTGGACTTGAATTTAATATTTATCACCTTCAGGATGGGAGTTTTTCAAAGCATGTTTATTTTAGGACAATGAAAATGCAAAAAAGCTCTGTACAGAGTATAAAACATGCCTTTATTCAGTTTACATCACGTCTTAAGCTGTTTTTATTTTTCAGAAGTACTGTATGTTCTTCATGATAGCAATTTCTTAGTGCTTTAGAGTTCTTAACTCAGTTTTGAGAAGATTATTTTGTGTAACAAGACTGTACAGTGCTATCCCAGCGCTGCCCAGGATAACTCTGAAGGACAATGAATAAGCATTCTCTCTCTCTCTCTCTCTCTCTCTCTCTCTCTCTCTCTCTCTCTCTCCCTCTCTCTCTCTCTCTCACTCTTTTCTTTCCCTCCCTAACACCCCCTCTCTCTCTCTCTCTCACTTTTTCCCTAACACCCACTCTCTCTCTCTCTCTCTCTCTCACTTTTCCCCCTAGCTCTCTCTCTCTCTCTCTCTCTCTCTCTCTCACTCTTTCTCCTCTCTCTCTCTCTCTCTCTCTCTCTCTCTCTCTCTCTCCTTTGGTGCCATTGATATCTTACCCCCAGAGTATTATTTTCCACCCCCAGAGTATTATTTTCCAGATAGTAAGTTGTATGTATACTGAAATTAGGTATGATAAATTTGTAAAGTTACTAAGTCTATGGGCATAACCAGCCCCATTTCAGGGAAGCCCCTCCCACCCCACTCCTTTTTTGATGTCCTTTGGTGCTAGCGATGTCTTAAGTGCTGATTTCTATATAGTAAGTCAAATGTATACAAAGTTTGGTTGAAATTGCTCGGTGCATTTCAGAGTTATGCTGGCACATACACACACATACATACAAACATCCATTTATTTATATATATATATATATATATATATATATATATATATATATATATATATATATATATATATATATATATATATATATATATATATATATATATATATATATTGCATATACATACATACAATAATATATTATATATGTTTTTTTTATTTTTAGGGGTGACTTACAAACACACATGGATGATATGCAAAATTCCATAGAATCGTTACAAGAGATCATGTCAGCTGGAACTTTTAACCTGGATCCTACTGTGCTTCTGAGTGTAAGTATATTATATTATTTTGCAAGGTTTTTATTAAATACTGTATATGGATTTTTTTGGTAAGAACTGAATTGGTCAGGCATTTTTTTTTCATTGATAACCATTAACAAAGCCTATGGTAAAGGCAAAAATTTGAAGTCCTTATATTGGCTAAAGTGACTGGGTTAATTTTTTATAGAGTTGTACAACATTGCTACTGAGTTACAGTTTTATACTCATGGGTTTTAGCAAGTGCCATCCCAAGGTGTAAGCAAGCCAGGCAACCACCTTGTGTCAAAGTTTCAGGGGCCATTACAAATTTTTACAGCACTTTAAAAAAGGATATAAAATTATGCAAGATGCCTCATAACCCTCATTTCCTCTTGTTTCCAATATCAAATTCATTCTGTGACAATACAGTAAGTATTTTTGTTGGCAGTGCAAGGGAGGAAATGCACTTCAGAACTTAACCAAATAGTTTTTTATGGTTGTACTGTATTTCATTAGGAAACCTAGTAAGTAATGAAATGGTAGAAGTATTATGAGTAAATTTAGTATTAAGTGCACTGTAGACTACTGGCATATGTAGGTAAGTAAATTTTACTGCATTGTGGTAAATTGGGTAATGTAGTAATATTTAATAAAACTTCTCTTATTGTTCATATATTTTACATTTTTCTATTTGGTTTCTGAGTGGCCCAGGCAGCAAACATTCACAGTTTCCCAGAAACTTGACAAAATGTTTCTTAAGATCTTGCTGAATGAACTTGGATCTCAATCCTACCAAGTCCATAGCCCATAAAAGTGAAGAGTGAGACAATAAATGCACCTTTTTTGTAGTTCCTTCTAGTGACCTTAAAATCATGATGAATTGCCCAGTCACGGCACCTGATTGGATCAGCTTTCTTTGGGTGTCAGAAACTTTCTAACTGGGCCTGTGCTTACATAAATTATTTGTTACTAAATTAGAATTGAAATGTGGATCAAGTTAAAGTTGAAGCACTTAGGCTGCTACGTAGGAGATCAAAGGGACCAGATGAAAAGTAATAACTAGAGTGTATTACAGGTGGGGTTCCAAGGGTTGCTGCAAAGATCCTTTAGTACTATCTACAGATTACTTTTTCAGGGCATTGTTATCAGAATAAGTAATCTCTCCCATATCTGGATTAATACACCCAAGGCCCTGCTGGATAATGAAAATTTCTGAATTTGATAAAAAGTACACTGTGAATGTAAAATGGCAACTTCATACCCATAATCCCTTAACCTTGTCAATACCGCATAACTGCATGCGCTAAATATACGTATGAACAACAAACAACACACTTAAGTCTGCTTATAAAGAGCATAGAATACTTTACACTGTCCAGTACTGTACACAATATGCTGTATATTGAATGGATAAATTCTCTCTCTCTCTCTCATCTGTAATATGCCATAATGGCTGATGTATGGTTAAGTTGAAAAATCTTTTTTTATTATAAAGAATAACTTGGAGAGAGAAAGAAAGGCAAGCAAATGCACAGTAAATGATGCATACATGTATGTACATTCACCACCCAACTTACAAATGAGTTATGTTCTGAACAGTCATTTGTATCTGGAATTGTTTGTAAGGTGGTTTTTAATATGTAGTGTATATTTTTTGTTGAAAAATTATTAAAACTTTGGAAGATATTAAACTTTGAAATATGTCATGTTTACATTCCTATTTTCGCTGTTGTTAAATCATGCAGTATTGTAAAGAATTTCTTTGGAAGTTAGAAAGGTAAAAAGAAGAAAATAAAATTTAAATTCATGGAACATTCAAAATTTAGTATTTTTTCCATGCTTTGGAAATTATGAACTCTGAGAGAATTTATCAGGAGCAGCGTCTGACATTGGAAGTTCATAAAATAGACAAGGCACACCATCATACTTTGACAAAAATTCATATATAACGTTTCCTATTGGGAGAGGAAACATAGAGAACAGGAATTCATCAAAGAATGAGTCAAACCAGGAAGATAGAAATAAGTAGGAATGTATGAGTATTTTTATGATTGTAAGAAGAATATATGGTAGTTAATCACATGAATACTCAGAGTAATCAGGGAAGGGTTAAAGGAACAGGTTGTTCTTCTTCCTTGTGCAGCAAAAATTCTTACCAGACAGAATAGGCACGCAGAGAAAAATATTAAGTTATGGGTGGGGAAGGGGGCATACTCCGAACACAATTTCAACTTGCGACCCTGTCTATTCATGTCTCTTGAATGTCTGTAACATGAATGTTTGTAAGTAGGTTGGTGACTTTCTAACTGTTCGCATGTCACATGTACAGTCGCTCTGGAAACTTGTGGCATACTTTTCAGTGTGCTTCAGACAAGAGTTTACAAAATAGTAACTGGCAACTTTAATGCGGCCATCTCTCTTGGGCCCCCTGATCAATCCCTTGATGAGGTTGGGGACTTAATGATCCACTGCAGGGAGAGTTTGCTCTTTTACACCTACTCTCTCTGCTGTGAATTCAACCAAACATTGGGACCTATAACTCTTTTACTCTTCCTCCTATTAATTTCCCCCCTTCCCTTCTTCCTCTTTTGTTGATGACCTTTGCATGGCATTGAATTATGGACACCATTGCTTTTGTAACTTTGAAGGAGTGTGGAGTTGGACAGCATGCCAGGCCACCCGTAGAGTACCTGATGTGGTCAAGCGAGGGGAAATTTTTATGTTAAATGATGCTCTCTGTGCGGGGTCCGATCTTGACGGACTGACAACCCTCAAAGCACGTTCAGTATGGTGTATCTCCAGGTGAGGATACCAGAGCAGTTATCACTTTAGGTGACATTGTTGCTCCCCCCCATTGGGCCTACATGGTGAGAGGGACCTCATCCTGGATGAAATTTATATTATTCGTTATATGGCGAACAAACCAAGCCTCTCTGCAACTTCTGGCTTGGCAGTGGACGACTCTGATGAAAACTCACTTCAAATAAATACCCTACAGAAGGCAAAGAAGAACTAGATACAGGCAAGACCCGACCTTGACACACACTGTGACTCCCTCTTTGGAAGTGGAAGTTGGTCAAGGTTCCTGACCTTGGAAACAGACAAAAAATATTAGGCTTTAAAATTAGGAAATTACTTGTTGAGTCAACACCCAGCCCCTGAAATGTCATTCAGACAATAAAAGACCAGGTATGGTTGATAAAACCCACAACAAAAAATCAAGCCAAAAATTATATGAGTATAACAAACAATGATAACATAAATGTAAAAGTAAAAAACATAATAGTATGAACAGTGTATGGGGTACCATGTTACTTCCTGATAGTAACAAACCAATTGAAAAGAATATGTTATTAGATTCCCTTAAAAAGAGGTATACAGTACTAATGTATAGGATTGTGAAATATATAACATAAGGAGTAGACAAATATTCAGATTAGCAAAAATAAAATTTGAAAGCCAAGAATTACCCTTAAAAATTAAAATTTATGAGCCAAAACAGAGAAATAAAAGCACACATTCCAAAACCACTACAGTGGTGCCAAAACTAGTAAGTATGGACATACCAAGAAAAATTACTGAAATACATCTGTATGTACGTATTATGGATCCAGTGAGCACGATACAGCAAAATCACCATACAAGGTCTGTGGAATGCAAGTATTACAATACAGAATCAAAATTACTGCAGGAGAGAACAGGAGTGCTTATTAAAGAAGCTAAATTAGAATTGAAAGTTGGAGAAATGCATAATCCCGCTAGGAAACACACTTTTTCTACTATAATATGGTCAAATAATGAAAGAAAAATGGAAATAGATAAGGATAACAAAACCCTGATAGATAAATATCAAGGAATAATAACTACTTTGCAGGAAAAAACTAAAATAGCAAAGAACCAAGAAACATATACAAATGCTAATATGGATAATATTTGTTGAAATTCATGGGAGATATTAAGGTAAATGGAAGCACAAGAAGATAATACATATACTACAGAAATATTAGAAGAAAGTTGTAATGAACTGGAAGCTAAAGATAACGAGAGCCCTCAGAGAGACATCCACCCAAAACCAAAAAGCCAAATATTATCAGAGAAAAATCTGTTAAACTAAAGACAAAAGACCGGAAGAAAGAACATTAACCAAAAAATGATAAGATATACCTGTATCTCCTAAAATAGTAATAAAACCAATGGAAGCTGATACCCAAAACATTGAAGAAATAGTTGAGGAACAAACCATTGACAAAGATGATTATGTGAAGGGAGGAGATATTACTCCATCACCAATAATTGGTGCAGAAAGAGTAAACAAAAAAAAAAAAGAATGATACATGAAAGCACATTTGGATGTAATGAATCTTTCATTGAATTGTGCTACAAAAACAGAAACATAACAAAAGACAGGTTAACATACTTTATAAGAAATTTTATGAAATACAGAAATAATGGAACTACTAGTTTGAACACTCATGAAAAGGGCATTATATGCATTGGACACCTAACATGTAATAAAGGAAAACAAATAAATTTGTGAGTAAAATCTCAGAAAAAATGGAAATTGATAATGCATCCAGTTTCTTCTAGCCCAGGTAACCAGAATGAGGGGAGGCAAGAGGTGGGCAGTATACAATAAGTGTGCAGGTTTGCTAGCTATGAAAAATACAAATTAATTAAATATTTGTCATTCGTTAATATGCAGAACAAACCTGGGTCCTAACATTAGGATAGACTCACTTTTGGTGGGAGGAAAGAAATTCATGAACCGACTGGAGGTTCAGCACACTCACTCTCACTTCCTGGGTAAGGGAAGGCAAAGGAAGGAGATGTAAGCCTCTGATATGTTAAATAAATAGTTTATCAAACAGTCAGATTACTGGGCTAATACACAATGTGAAGAGACAGTATAAGAGAAAGTTAAAGAACTATACCTGTTAAGACAACAAACCTATGTTAGCCACCAGTTTCGTTATTTATCATTCGTCTCTCCCTGTGTCAGAGAGAGGAAGGACTAGCTTCTGAGAGGATTTACTCATGTAGGAATAAAATATACTCAAACAGAATGGCTTTTCACTCACCTGTATCTAACCAGTTCCAGCACATGATGGATTAACCTTCTCACTGCCTGCCAGTAGAGAAGAAAGGGGAAAGAGAAAAGAAAGAGATCATCATCTCATTCATTCTCACTTTCATACCATCATCATAGGCAAGATACAATTTGTCCTGCCAGGGACACTGGATGAGCTACACAACTTGTTGAGCAGCCACCACTGGACCCAAGGAAAAAGTGTCCAAGGTTCTGTGGGCAGTGTCCCGCAAGTAGAAAGAAAATCCTATGAACAGACAAGTTCTTTTTGAATGCCAAGGACTGACCCAAATCCCTAACCTTATGTGCTCTTGCATGCACTGTTACAGCATTAGAGGCTGAAGAAGAACTATAAGTATGCCTGATGACCTCACAGAGCCAAAAGGAGATGGTTTTCTTGGACACTTCTTTCTTGTTCCAGCCTCTGCTAACAAAAAGTCTTCGACACCAGGGTCTGAGGTAATGAGCCCATTTTAGTTATCTGTGCAGTGCTCTTACAGGACATAATAGCAGTTCGTCCGGATCGTTATCAACAAAATCTCCCAGAGAAGGGATTGAAAAGGACTCAAACCTGTCATCATGAGCTGAGGAATTTTAAATCTTAGCTACAAGAGGAAGTGAAGAAAATGATGGAAAAAGGAGCGGTGGAAGTAGTCAGGTATCCATCTCCAGGATTTTACAGTCAGGTATTTCTCGTTCCCAAGGCAACAGCGATTGGAGGCCAGTGATAGACCTCTCAACCCTGATTCTATTCATCAGAAAGACCCAATTCAAGATGGAGACGCCTCGTACAGTCCTGGTAGCTGTCAGGAGTAACGATTTTATGCTCACGATAGATCTGAAAGATGCTTACTTCCAAATTACAATCCATCGCTCTGCCCAGAAGTTTCTTTTCTTCAGTCTGGGGGATGGTATACTCTACTTAGCTTTTTGGGTCGACTTCTGCAGTGGCAACTTCTGCTCCTGCTCCATCTTCAGACTCTCTCATTCAAACAGTTGTAGACAGAGTTGACATTGTCTTCCAAGGAAGGTATGACGTGTCGTGAAGAGGAAATGTCGCAGGCCTCTTTGTCTTCTCGTCAAATTTCTTGTTCACATTCGCTTCGAGAGACCTTGTGTCTTGTTCTAGCTCACGTGTCTGCTGAAAAACTCCGTTGTCCCAGAAGTCCTGTCAGTCCACGTCCATATAGACGTTCGTTTGTCCATCGTTCTCAATCACACTCCCCAGGAGGGTCTGTAATTGTCACTCCAGTTGTCGCGGCTGTGTTTTTAGACACTTCTGCAAAGGGGAGTATGTACGTGCAGTTAGTCTGGATAGGTTGGGCTTACATCCTTGTAACCGATACATGTCCATCACTTAGGAATCAGAAGTCTACCTCTCGTTCCTGTGAACAGGATGATTCCCTTAGTAACCTACTCTCGTCATCAGCGGGCATTCAAGCCCCCAAAATGTTAGGACCTGAAAGGGCCCACGCCCCAGTTTTAAACAAGGATGTTTCACATTCTGATCCAATCGATAGAGTAATAAGAGATTCCCGTGGTCAGGAGGTAGAAGATATTGAAAACCAGGAGTTTATTACTACATACGCTGAGGTTATCAAGCTCCTTTGTGAGTACAACAATCTTTCTAAGGAAGCTGCGACAACTTCTTTGGATTTCCCTACAGGCATTGAAGCTTTGCTCGGGCCTAAGAAGGATTCAGAGACTTCTGTGGAGTTGCCATGCTCAAAGCATGCTGATTCTGTCCTAGGTTTTGTTAATTCTCTCATCTCTGGGCATGATAATTCACTTCGATCTAGTAGATAATTCAAGCTTCTACCCCCACCACTTCCTCGGCATAAATGATTTATACAACCCCTAATGTGGCTCTACAACCTAGACAAGTGAACCCAGATCTAGTCCGAGTAGGTCCAGGGTTGTCTTTGGATCAGGTGAGGCCAGAGGGCCCTTCCTTCACTTCTCAGGAGGCTGCTACCTTGGAGTTGACTGCCTCTTCTACTTTCCAGACTGTCTCTTGGCTGGACTTATGGTCCACAGCAGTGGCGAAAATCTCTTCCATTGCATTGGGTGTTACAGAAGAGAGTGCCCCTTATATTAGACTTGTTACAGTCTGGAAGTACAGTATTATTATTGTTATTATTATTGTTATTATTATTATTATTATTATTATTATTATTATTATTATTATTATTATTATAATTATTATAATCAGAATAAAGATGCATCTAGATTGACACATTATTATTTCTCACTAAAAATCAACCAAATTAGCTGAAAATCACCTCTATGATGTAGATTGGTGTAAAAAATTGATTTTTGAGACTATTAAGTAAGTTTGAAGTGAATTTCAATGAGTAATATTAATTTGAAATCTTTAAAAGCTTCATACAAGCTTATTAGCTGGATGGTATTGACTAAAGGTATTGACTAAACTTTCTACAAATGTTTAACTAATAAAATACTTTCAAAATAATAAAATAACTTTAATATTACTCTAAAAACAAGAAAATTAGGTTTTATTATTACTGGCCCAAAAAGTCCCTTGTAGATCTCATGTTCTTCATGGACTTGGCAGGCCAGCTCATGAAAATTTTTCAAAAATTCAAGAACCGTGTAAAACATTCTAAAATTAAGATAGAAGACTGAATATTTGACCCATAGCTTTGCTAAACGAGATGAATATATGTTTAAAATCTTAAAAAGATTGGCTAAGTTTTTCTAATACTTTTAAGTTTTAAGTTTGAGCACTCTGTAACTATTATTACTCATAAATGCCCTTTGAAACAATGGGAAATGTGTGAATCTAGATGCAGCGAATGTGCGGTTAAATACATTAAGCTCAAATAACATAGGGAACTTCGTAAAATGTTTTAGCTTGACTTTTATTAAGAAAAACTATAGATTTGGATAATTTAACTGAAATTCCCGAATGTAATCACTGGTGTTCCTCATAGTAATGCTTTTGGTCAAGTGTTCTTTGAGCTGTATAAGCAAAATATGAGGTTTAGCATTGAAGGCAAGATTGTTGCTTACACTGATGATGCTAATCTATCTGTACCAGTCCCATCTCGTGAGTGTAGATCTCATGCTGCTGAATCATTTAACAGAGTTTTAGTTAAAATTAGTCAAAACTCAAAGTATGCTTATTATTAGATCAAGAAAACAGGATCTACCCCCACCTCACATCTTTTTATTAACTTTGCTTCTTTTACTAATTGCAACTCATTTAGAATTTGTTTTTCTTGACTGAAATTCATTTTTGTGAAAAATATAGTTTAACCATCATCAGTTGCTTAAAAAATGTTTTTTTAAGATGCTTGTCTATCCTAGGGAAATGTTTTAATTCTTTTATTCTTCAATTTTATGAATGTTGCCTCCCCTGTTTGCATCTTAACTTACTGGGCAAAAACTTGAGCTGTATTTCATTTCTTATGACAGACCTAAATTTTTTTGGCACTGTTGTTTAATTAGGTCATTTTGGATGTTTTATGACATTTTTGTTTTTCTCCTATAAAATTTTCAGAGACTAGACTGTGTGCCATTAAGTAGAATAGTAGATATTCAGTTAAGTCCAGCAGCCGTGCATTTTCTTCTGTAAGATTCAGTACCACACAGTTATCTATGAGTTTTGTTCCAGTTATGACCAAATTATGGTATGGCCCTCCTAATTACATACAGTAGCTGAGTCGTTGGAACTACAGAATTTCAAACTTGTTGCAATTTTTTTTTTTTTTGAGCAAGCATACATGGTTTTCGTGTAATTGATTGTTTTTTTATTTGGCTTTTAATATTGGCCTTACTTTGTTATGTAGTTTATGCTTCGTGTTATATTCATTACTTCTCATTTTCCTTTATTTGCTGGGTTGCTTTCCCTGTTGGGGGCCTTTGGCTTGTAGCATTTTGCCTTTCCAGATTCTATAAAAAATATGCAATTTATAGGCCAGTTAGATATAATAATACAGTGCTAGTGCTGCAAGACAACATTAAGAAAAATCTAAAAATCTGAAGTTCCTCGTTGGGTGAGTCGGTAGAGTTGTGGGCTAGCACTCGCCAGGCCCGAGTTCGAGTCTCCGGCTGGCTAATGAAGAATTAGAGGAATTTATTTCTGGTGATAGAAATTCATTTCTCGCTATAATGTGGTTCGGATTCCACAATAAGCTGTAGGTCCCGTTGCTAAGTAACCAGTTGGTTCTTAGCCACGAAAAATAAGTCTAATCCTTGGGCCAGCCCTAGGAGAGCTCTTAATCAGCTCAGTAGTCTGGTAAAACTAAGGTATACTTAACTTATAAAAATCTGAATGCAATTAATTAGGCGTACATGCGAAAATAAGACCTTTTAAATCTTTTACAGAATAAAGAACAATTTTTATGAAAATCTTATATTCAAAATTAGTGCAGTAATCTAAGTCAATTATGTTATCAGATTGATACCTTAAACATTTTTGAAAGACGGAAAGGTTTTTCTATTTTCATGTTAATGACAAAGCCAGGTTAATATACAGTAGTTTGCATCCATTTGCAGTCTGATGTGAGGTGCAAACTATAACTTTAGTCTTCACAGATTGGAGAATTGTTATCCAACTATGTTCAGACTTTTAGGTTGTAAGATTCATGAGATAAATGCTCAGACTTTTAGGTTGTAAGATTCATGAGATAAAAAATGCGGCTAGTAAAGGGTGCTAAGACTTTTACGTTGTAAGATTCATGAGATAAAAAATGTGGCTAGTAAAGGTTGTTTCTCAAAAATATTAAGCACAAGGAATCTATACAGTAACTGAAGTTATATGCAGACAATGAACTAATCAAAATTCTAACTTGGACCAATATTTTTAGTACAGAATTAGTCAGTACGCTCAGCTAATGATTGCCATGTCAAGTGAATAGGCAAGTTAGTCATAACATACGGCTAAAATAATCTTAACGTAAGCCCTGACACAGTGGAAGTTCCGTAATTAACAAATGACTAAAGAGAAGCTAGGCATAACTTTGATGTATGCCTTCATAATTTTGAAAATATATTTTGTGCACTGCTATTTTAAGGTCCACATTTTTATGTTTATACAGTAGTGCATTAGCCTAAGTTACAGGGTATCAAAAACAACATACTGTAGTGGCTTTCTAGAGTTCTGTAATCAAAAACATTTTAATGTGTTTAGTGAGTCTTGGGTTACAATGACATTTGCCGTATACAGATAAAGATTTAATTTAAAATTAAGAAAGTGTAAGGGATCAAGTTTTGACGAATTGCTGATTGGGTTGCTGGAGTTAATGTGTTAAGGAAGACTGCAGCTATGAATTTCAAATTGCAGGGATAGGTATTGTTTAAATTTAGAAATGCATACATATGTTTGCTTATTGAGAAATATATCAAAGTTTGAGTACAGTACACTGTATAAGTATGTATTTGAATAAAAAAATTACCAAAAACACTTATGTGTCCTATCCTAAACTTCCCCTAACCTAACCCAACCTAACCTAGGGCATTGTGCCCTGACTTCCAGCTATGCCCAGATTATAGTATGGTCCTCCTAATTATTAGCTGAATTGTTGGGACTGCAGAATTTCAAACTAGGCATAAATGTGTGGTTTTTTTTAACAAGCTTGCTTAGGTCTCATTTCACTGTTTACAGTACAGTAATTAGTTTTCCAATTGGTTTTTCTTTGTATTATAGCTTCTAGTTTATTCTTTACTTCTTATTTTCATTTCTCTACTGGCTTCCTTTTCCAGTTGGAGGCTTTGGCATGTAGAATTTTGCCTTTCCGGATATCATAAAAAATATACAATATAGACCTATTGGATATCAACGTAAAGTGCCATTGTTTCAATAAGACACATTTATAAAAAAAAGTTAAACACAAGTAATAAGGCCTGGATTTGAAAATGAGACCTTTTAGAAATAACTGTCTTTTATGAAAATCTTATATTCAAAATCAATACAGGAGTCTAATTCAGCTGTTATCAGAGTTATACCTTAAATATTTTTGAAACGAGAATTTTTCTATTTTAATGTTGAAAATGATAAAACCAGGTTATTTATACAGTACAATGTAGTTTGCATCCATTAGCAATCTGATAAGTGAGATGCAAACTACAAACTTCAGTCTTCACAGATTGAAATAGGACTTTGGAAGTGATGTATTATCCTTTCCTTCAAGAATTATTTTCTAAAGTACAAACTTTTAGGCTGTAAGAGTCATGAAATAAAAAAAATGTGACTAGTAAAAGTTGTTTATTGTATTTCAGGGAGTTCACAGATTAAAAAATGCAAAAAAATAAAAAAATTTAACACAAGGAACTGAAGTTATATGCACACAGTTTACTAAACAAAAATTTAACTTACACTTTTCCTACAAAATTAGGTGGCAGGCTCAGCTAATGATTGCCATGTTAAGTAAATAGGCAAGTTAGTCATAACTTATGCGGCTAAAATGGAGTCCTAGCCTAAACTGAGACAGTGGAAGTTCAGTAGGAAATTAAGAATTAACAAATGATAAAAGAGAACCAAAGCCTAACTTATAGTGTTTGCCTTCCTAATTTGGGAAAGTTGTTTTGTGGACTGTCCTTCAGCATTCACATTTTACTGATTTTGGTACACATTTTATTGTGTTTAATGAATCTTGGGTTTTACTGGCTTTTGCCATATACAGATAGAGATTCAATTAAAAGTTAAAGTGTAAAGGGTTGAGTTTTGAAGAAATGCAAATTGGGTTGCTAGATTTAATGTGTTCAGGAAGATTACTGCCATGAATTTCAAACTGCATAGACACGTACAGTTCATGAAAAGAAATATACACGTGTGTGCTCTGGAACCTCATAGCATAGTCTAGGCTACTCTAGGTTCACTAGGTACAGTACTGTTAAAGATGGAGTGTAGTTAAGGTTAGGTTAAGTTTTTTGGTAAAAAAGTTAACCATAACTAACTTCAGCATATTAGAGATTAAGTCCCCTGCAGAAACTGGGGAGTGACTGCAGACGGGGGGAGTGTAAGTATTTGTTTGAGTAAAGTTTCCAAAACACTTAATCTAACCTTAACTAAATTTCAGTATATTAGAGTTTTATGCCCCTGGCAGAAACTGGGGAGTGACTGCTGACTGGGGTAGTATAAGTATGTGTGAGTAAGTTTGTCAAAACACTTAACCTAACCTTAACTAAACTTCAAATATATTAGAGTTTGAAGTTCCTGGCAGAAACTGGGGAGTGACCGCTGACGGGGAGAGTATAAATATGTGTTTGAGTAAAGTTTTCCAAAAAAAAACTAACCTAACCTTAACTACACTATATCTTTAACAGCAACCAGTGAATCTAGAGTATCCTAGGCTATGCTGTGAGGTTTCAGAGCCTAGACCATCTTAGTTGGTCAACACCAGAACCTAACCTAATGTAGGGCACCTGCCCTGACTTGGAAGGTGTGGGGGTTTCCCCTCCCTTGTTTTGTAAAGATTCTCAATATTTTTGGTCAATTCCGAGATAACCCCAGTCTGTAGAAAACAATGAACAAGTTTGAAGTTATTCCTTGAAACTGAGCAAATAACCATAAATTATTTGCTATTACGGAACTCCAAAAACCCACATGTTATTTTCAATACCCTGTAACTTAACCTTGGTCACTGAAAATCATAAAATGTGGATGTTGTATGGCAGTGCTCAAAATATTTTCCCAAACTTAGGAAGGAAAACATCAAAGTTAGGCCTAGATTCTCTTTTGTCATTCGTTAATTCTTAACAGCCTACTGAACTTATACTGTGTTTGGGTTGAGGCTAGGACTCTATCGTAGCTACATTCTATTATGATTAATTTGCCTGTGCTTGTAATACGGCAATCATTAGCTGAGTGTACTGCGTTATTTTTAAAAAAAAAGTCATGTTAAATAATTTTTTAGGAAATTATTTGCCTATACCGTACGTTGTACAGTATTCTAATTGTGCAAAAAGATCAGCTTCACAATTCGTGCATTCAGATACAACCAGCTTCACAATTGTGTGTATCTAGACGCAGTGTCAATTTAGATCAGTCAATCTAGGTGCAGACGAGTGTGTATCGAGAGTCGTTTGTGTAAGTAGATGCATAGTTATTCCAAGAGTGTCAATATGGAGTCATAGTTGTTCGTAAACTCTGTGTAAACAGATCCAATTCTGATTATTATTATTATTATTGTTATTGTTATTATTATTATTATTATTATTTTTTTTGTTGTTGTTGTTGTTCAGAAGAGGAAACCCACAGGGGCCACTGACTTGAAATTCCAGCATCCAAAGAAATTGGTGTTCATTAGGGAGAAGTAAGATGTGGTAAAGGGAAATACAAAAAGAGGAGACCCCACTTATTAAAAAAATAAATAAATAAATTAATAAATTAACAAATAGATAAAAATGAATTAAAATGCAAGGGAAATAGTATTAGGGTAGTACAGGCAGTCCTTGGTTATCGGCGGGGGTTCCGTTTTGGGGGTGTGATACTAACCGAAAATCGGCAATTTTTGGGGCATTTTTTGGCGATTTTCGGGCTTATTGGCGGCGAAAAGTGCCAATTTTCAGTTATCGGCACCTGTGTTAGGTATGTATTGGCACCAATCCCGAATTATCAGTGGCGATAAGTGAAAATCGGCGATTTCTGGCGCCGAAAATTGCCTATTTTCGGCGCTAGACAAGCCCCATAAAACCGAATCGCCATTAACCGAGCCTGCCGCAAACCGGGGACTACCTGTAATGTATTGCATCTTTACTTGAACTGCTGAAGTTCCAATTGCTTGACTTCCACTGGGAGGCTGTTCCACAGTCCAATGTTGTGAGAAATAAAGGACCTCTGAGAAGTTTGACAGCGAGGCACACTTACTGCATATTGGTGCTTCTGTTCAGCGAATCTGGTTGCTCTTAGCAGATAAAGGGGATCAAGGATCAGTTGTGAATGTAAAAGATCTCTGTTGAAATACAACTTATGAAAAAGTGACACACAAGAGACATCTGTCAATGGTCCAAGTCATAACAGCTACTATTAGGAAACAGAAACCTACCACCATGAACCTCTCTGTCTAAAAGAGATAAATCTCTGGCAGAAGCAGACATCCACACCTGAGAACAGTGTTCTAGTAAAGGGAGTACAAATGACCTAAAACAGGTTGCATTGATTTTATCACTGTTGTAAATATATGAGGCCTTACAAAAACAATACCTAACTTTCCTGCGGCATTTAGTGAAACTTTCATTAGATATTTCTCAAAATTTAGATGTGAGTCAAAGGTTACACCTAGAATAGTTAAAGCTTCAGACTCATTCAGCAAAGTTCCATCCACCTGAAGGGGAGGATGGGGTGGGAAATCTGTATGGGATCTGCTGGTCAATAGTGTTTTTGTTGTACCGGAGGTCAGCCTCATACCCCAGTGACTACACCATTCCCTGATCCGGTCCATGTCCCGATTGAGGCTGAGGGGAACTTCATTTCTCAAAAGTGGAGACTTTACTACACCCACTACATCATCGGCATACTGAACAATCTTGTTTTCCAGACCAACAACCATGTCACCTATATACACTAAAAATAACAGTGGATCAAGAACACTGCCCTGTGCAACTCCAAACACGATTGGTCTTGGTTCACTAAAGATTCTATCCACAGCAACTCGCTGCGCTGCCTACTTATAAGGAAATCTTAAAGTAGTCCTAAAACATATTCATCTACTCCAAGACTCTAAAGTTTATAAGTAAGTACCTTGTGATTTACTAAATTGAAAGCAGCACTAAAATCAATATGAATTACTCTGCACTCGAAACTCTTATCAAGGTTCCCTTGCAAATGGTATGTCAAGTTTAAAAGAGCATTGCAGGTACCCAGCTGCCTCCTGTATGCATATTGACTATCAGCTAACAATCCTTCAGATTCAACATATACAGTGGCTTAAAAATAAGTTTTTCAGCAACTTTGGAGAGCACAGGGAGAATACAGATTGGCCTGTAGTTACTGCAGTCTGTAGATATGCCACTCTTTGGAACAGGCGCTGTATTACTAAGCTTGCGCTCATCCGCAAAGATACTACATTGACATAAAAATCTATCAAATCTACTAAAAATAGGAGACAGCACACTAGAAACTTTTTTAAAAAACAAAGGGAGAAACCATCAGGGTCTTCTCCACCCCAGCTATCAAGATTATCCAGATTTTTCTTAACATCCCTGGAGTGAAATGCAAATTTTGTAAAAAGAGGTTCAGGATGACAAGTATCAGGGAGAGGGACATCCTCAGCTTTCAGCCATTTCCTTAGGGCCAGTAACCAATCTACTATTGTCTGTTAGTAGTGGTGGAAGGCGAGCATGACCCAAAGACAGATGATGCCAATTTGGTCCACCACAGATGAGGCTCAGTTAATTGCTAACATTTCGGTCAACTTGTTGTTGAAAAGAAGAGACACACCCCTCTCCAAAGTTTCTAGGTTCGTCATTACCGATTCCTTATTGGCTTTGAGGAACGGGGATGCAGGCAGTCCCTGCTTACCACCGACAATGGTTAACAGCTTTTCGGTGTTACAGCTCTTGGCTAGCGACATCGTTAACCAGGTTTTTTGTGCCAATCACTGGTTAATGGCACCGTTAAGTGGGATGTCGATGCTGATCTCCAGTTTAACAGAGCCAATAAGTGGAGATTTCGGTGCAGATCTCCAGTTACTGGCTCTGTTAAGCAGGGTTTTTGGAGCTATTATCGCCGATTTTCAGTTAGCGGCGCTTGGCTGGGGATGGAAAACTCACCATTAACCGGGGACTACCTGTATTTTGAGCTCCCGTCTCTTTTTCCTAAGGAGCAACTTGACATTGCAGTCGATAGACATTGGGCAGACAATAAAGACCGGCTCGTTCATCAAGCGGTGTCAAAATCTGCTGGTCCTTCTCACCCCAGCTCATCAAAGCCTAGACTTCAACCTCCTAAGAAAACTCCTAACACGACCTCTACCAACAGATCTAGTTAACCTGCTCCACCGTCATCTAAGAAAAAGTATATCTTAGTTTAACCAGACCACTGAGCTGGTTAACAGCTCTCCTAGGGCTGGCCTGAAGGAATAGATTTATTTTCATGTGGCTAAGAACCAGCTGGTTACCTAGCGGCGGGACCTACAGCTTAATGTGGAATCCGAACCACATTATGACAAGAAATGAATTTCTATCACCAGAAATAAATTCCTCTAATTCTTCATTGGCGGCTCAGAGAGTCGAACACTGGGCCAACAGCGTGCCAGTCGAAAGCTCTACCCACCCCTCCAGCTCCTCAGCAGTGGCCCTTTCAGCCCCGCTCTTCCAGACCAGGGAGAGGAGCTAGAGGAAATAGACAATAGAGTGGGTGCCCCTCCCTGCTGACTTCCACCAGTTGGGGGTTGCCTGGCGAGCCGTTGGGCTATATGGCAGGGTTTCGGAGCAGAAATATGGTAGTAGATGTTCTATGGGTGGGATATTTACTACCCTTCTCTCTGAGCTCTCTCTCCATCATTTGACATATGCCCAGACTATTGTGAAGGTAGAGACTAACAGGGTCTCATAGAGAAAGTGATGATACTATATCAAAGCAAAAGTTCTTTATTGAAGAGTGGCCAGAGAGAAAAAGATAGATATTTATGTAAAAGTATTGTCCATCAGTGATCAGTTCTTAGTCTTTCATTTGTTAATTATAGTTTTGAAGGAATTCACAAATGAGTGGAGAAAAGAAGACTCCTTGGATCAGCTGTTTGAAGGCGACGTGTTTCAAGTAGCAGAATCAGAGAAATAGGTCTTTGAAATTTGTAAAATATGAAGACATGAACAGAGAAGAAATTTGAAATTCATTGTAACAATCCAAGTGTTATGGTCACTTATAAGCAAAATCCCCATAGATACCTTGTTATCAATTTCACTAAAACTTTTTCTTCATTGTCTTGCAAAAAAAGTTTTTATGTAGAGTGTACAATATAAGAATTCTTGTCAGTATTTCATGTCTTGTTTTATAGCTTTTGAATCCTTTTCAGATGTTTGGATCAGATGACACTTTGCCCGAGTTGGACTCGATGGCAGCAGCTACAGGTAAATATGTTACTTTTATTCTTATTGTTAAGTCATAATAAATTATGGCTGTTTTGTATCCTGAGGTTTTCATGATACTGTATATGAATGACCAACTTCAGTAAAGTAAACGGGTAGTTACCAGTTCTTTACTCATCACGTGGAAGAAGTCGGCCAGTATTTTGAAAACGTATATTTCTCCTTGATGAACACTTGACTGTGTTAATTCCACTCTTTTTTGTCTGACATTTCCCATTTCATATTAATAAGAAAACTATATAATTTTCCTTACCAATTTTACAGAAGGATTTTGTGTATTAATACCTTAATTTATGGATAAAAAACAGGTTTTGTTGTAGGAAAAACCTATTTTTGCTAGTCGCTGTTACATTCTCAAGGAGTTACCTTCCATGGTCTACCAGATTTCCATGGTGACCAAACTAATATCAAAGAATTCTCTTCTAGTTGGTCTTTTTGGCCAGGTATTGTGTCAAAATGATTAACATTGTAACATATGATGGAGTATTTAATGGACTCAAAGATAAGAGGGCGCTTTCCCTTATCTTCAGTGAAGCTGAACCCAGTTTTTCCAACATCAAAAGAACCTGCACATACACGTCCGCCCTCTTGTTTACAACCGGGCTGTTCAAGACCAAGGAGCCATTACTCTCTGTTGGTCAATGCAGGATGATCCCTTGCCCAGATCCCATGCCTTTTTGTCAGGGGAGTGGGAGGGTTTTGAGGACTCAACAGTGACTACCAAAAATAGGCTTTCCCTATGTTAAAACCTGTTTTTTGATAGCGTAGTCACTTGTTTCATCCTCAAGGAGCTTTACAAAGAAATTGACAGGTAACAAAAAAGGCTTGAGCTCTCAATTTTTAATCCAACATCCCAAAGGAAAAAAACATTTCTGGTCCGAGGTCAAGCCACAAATTTCAAGTCCCATTCTTTGTTCCAAATACTCTTCAGGTTTTGGTACCATGGAACAATAAACTATATATGAACTTACATTCTAGGATATAGTTCTACAGTGGCTTACCTAAGCATGCTTTGTTTGGTTGCAATACTGTCTCCCTTCTCCCAGTGATAGTTAGCATACTCACCATCAATAAGATCCCTGGTTTTCTGTCGTAGCACCTAGGGGTTAGGACTAACCATGCCACCTGCTGATACACAGTGTAGTAAAATTTGTTCGAGAACGTGGCAGTAATTTAACTGATGACCCTGTACATTCACAGACATCTTCAAAGGAGACATTTCTGAAAGAGGCCAACGACTTACTTACTTTCCTAATATCATGTGACCTAGGAAAGGAATGTGGATTTACCTTTTTAATGAGAGACACTACAATCATTCTCAGCCCTTGTAGGGAGAGTGGTTAGTTTGTGCTAGGGTGTAGGAAAATAGGACCCTCTGGGATGTTTGCCGTGACTTCTAGGTAAACCTTAAGTGCTTGAACTGGGAATAATGTCTTATCTGCTAAATTGAATTTTCTTATAAGAAAAGATTTTCTTTGTAATGGATCCTCAGTCTTAGCCAGGAATGATGGGCCAGGGGACAATAATAATTGATAGTCAGCTGTTTGTGTAATGCACCATCCCTGTCTGAGAGAGCTTAGTTCACTTATATGAGCTCCTGATGCTAATGCAATCAAGAAGATCGCCTTTTGTAGCATGCATGTTGTGGTTGTATTGGGTCCGCTGAATTTAGGGGTTGATAGAAGTCTAAGCACCTTGTTCAGGGGCCAAGTAATTGGAAGCCTTTCAGGAGCAGGCCTTTGTAGAGCAAAAGACTGCAGAAGGGAAGTGACAACTTCTATACTGGAGTTAATCCCAAATCCACAAAGCAAGGGTTATGTTAATTCAAATTCAAATTCAAATTCTTTATTTCAGCTGTAGAGCCATATACAAAATATTACAATAAAATAAATAAAACAAAAGGTTTAATTATCAAACACAGAAAATGTGGTTAGACCACTCTTTAAAAACTAATGATTTTTTAAAACTATCTCTGTTAAAAATTGCACAAATTAAGTGGTTTTTTGAACTCTTTACCCTTTGAAACAGGCTTACAATACATTTTCTCATTAATTCATCGAATGTTGGTGCAGCCTTGTATGCCATGACTGTTCTAACCGCAAGGCATTTACCTTTAAAAGGGCATACTTTATAAGAAAAGTAAAAAGAATGTTTCTATAGAAATCTCAACTGGGCTGTCGGTATGGATATGATCTTACCATATCTTCTATACGGACTGGTATTGCTGGATAGATGGTGTCCGTAATTTTTGCACTAGGTACCTAGCATTGTTGGGTGAGTAATTTTCTTGATAGATATTTTTAAAAATCCACACGTGAAGGTCTCTGCTCAGAAAGGAGGATGCGTAAATGACTTCCCCTCCTGCTGTCTGGGATATAACAGCGGACGATAGTGAAGTTGATCTTTTCGTCTGTTGTTGAAGTAATAGGAACAAATTCCTGTTTGGCCAATTTGGGCCTATTAAGTAAGCTGTTCCTTTGAAGGTTAGAAGTTTGCTCAAAACTTTGAAATCTGGGACAATGGAGGAAAAAGATAGCGTCCTTCCCTTGTTCCAGTCTTGTAGGAAGGCATCTCCTGGTGTTGCTTGACTGTCCAGGTTTGGAGACACATATATTAGGAATTTGTGATTCTCGTATGCGGCGAACAGGTCCTCTTCCAGTTGTGGAAGCATGTTGGCTGTTGTTTGAAAAGAGTGGTTGTCCAACATCTCCTCTGTTGAGTCTGCTATTACAATGAGACCCCCTATGAAGTGAGCTATTACAGTGAGACCCCCTGTAAAGTGAATTGCAGACATATGCCACTTCCTTGCTTGCGCCATCTGAAGGATGGGTAGCATCATCACATTGAGAGGAGCTGAATGTGATCCTGACCTCTTTTAGTTATGTTGTCTCTCTCATCTAGTGGTTTGAATTTTTTGAGAGACAAAAAGACCCATCAGCTCCAGGAAGTTGATATAAGAATTCCTCAGAGTAGCTGATCTCCTCCCTGCCACCTGACGGTCCTCCCAATGCCCTCCCAACCTGTCAGTGAGGCAGCTGTGTATATTGTCACTCGTACAGACAGAGGAGTCAGGGTGACCTGTTTTGCCAGAGATTCATTCCAGATCCAAGGTTGAAGTATCTCCCCAACTTTTTTTAATCTTTTGATGAGGTCAGTCTCACATCTTTTTTCTTGCATGCGATAGCCAGAATTTGCTCACATTTTTAGTTGCAATCTAAGTATTGGATCTATTACTGATGCAAACTGCAGCAGGCCCATCATACGTTCTAATTGCCATCTGGAAACAATAGGCTGTGCAAGGAACCTTTTGAGGACTTGCCTTACTCTGTTTTGAGTATGATGGGGAGAGACAACGGCTGTAGGGACATGCCAGTATGCATCTTTCATATCTATAGAAAGTGTCCAAGTCCCTTTTGGATTGATTTAACTTACTTTGGCAATGGTAACTATCCAAAACTTTTGGCAAATAATGGGCTTGTTCAGTGTTGATTGATTGAGGATCACTCTTCTTTTGGAGGAATCCTTTTTGGGGACACTGAAGAGGCATACTTGGTGGGGAATATATGCATGTTTCTCTGTGGGCCCCATTAACAGGGCATTTTTGCACATATAAATAATGCTATCCCACCACATGGAAAACTTCCATTGTCTGATGTCATGAAAGCCGACTCCCAACCGTACAATTCCATTAGTATCTGCCTCGTCCTCTGCCTTCGCCTTTGATAGACATTCCAGGTGTTGCTTTTCCTTTTTCCCCCCTATAAAATGGTTTTTGGACCTTGTGGAAAAGGATGTCCTTGCTGTTGTTGTTGTTGTCCTTTTGTAGGGAATTGTCCCTTCTAACCACCTACCTGTTTTTTGAGGAAAACTTTTAGGGGTGAAGGCTTATATGATTTTTTATCAAGGTGAGCCTTTTGGGCTTGGGTAAAGGGAAAATATGGGGCCTTTATTTCCTGAATTCCCCTTTTCCAGAAGAGCGTACACTGTACAATTCTGTTGGCAGGCATGCTGGTTGAGTTGAGCCACAACAGACTCCTCAAACAGGTCCTTAAAGGGGTTAGAATGTAATAATTCAGTGACATCGGAGTGATTTGATGGAGCCCTCCAATGCTTCCATTTTTGCTTTTTTGTGATGTTCTAGGAAGTCACAGAGTGTTTCCCATCAGGTTCTCATAAGACTTTTGGACTCGACAGCAAAAATGATCACGGAATCTCCTGGAAGCCTTTTGGTGGCAACTTCCAGCAAGGTGGTAGAGGTTATAATACTAAGGAGTCAGAGCCTAGCATAAAATTCTGACGAGGCTGTGCCCTCTGAGAGTTTTCTCATAGGGGTCCCAAACCACTGTGTAGCTATATCTAAAGGGAGCTTTTTCCTATTAAAAGGGAGTTGTAGCATTGCCCATTCCTTGGTGAAATTCCTGAAACTAGGATGACCATGACAGATGGTTTTAATTCTGCCATTGTCTCTTGTTTTTAATCACTAGAAATTTGGAAAATCTGTCTTCACTTGATTAATAATTTTGAAAGTGAAAGATAGAAGGTTGGGGCTACTTTTTGAGCAGCTTGGGTCTTATTCAAAATGGAAGTAGAGATCCATTTTTCATTGACCTGGTAAAGGGTAATATTCCCATTCCTTGGTGGAATTTCCCGAAACTGGAATGACCGTGGCAGATGGTTTTAATTCTGCTATTGTCTCTTGTTTTTAGTCACTACAAATTCTGAAAATCTGTCTTCACATGATTAATAATTTTGAAAGCAAAGGGACAGAAGGCTGGGGCTACTTGCTGAGCAATTTGGGTCTTATTCAAAATGGAAGAAGAGATCCATTTTTCATTGACCTGGTAAAGGATGATTTCTATAGCTTTTAATGCTATAGGCACAGGTAAGAAAACCGTTTGTTAGTGGTTTTTCCATGTCTGGTGAAGATGGTACCAGGTGCCATTCTGTATTAGGGAATGCTGCCCTGTTTCTAAATTCTACATGTAAAACTTGGATCATAGTTTTTCTCTCATTGCCATCGGGAGAGAAAATACACATTGAGGCGTCTCGTTAAGGATTATCAGTATCACCAGGGACTGAGTATTGGAGCCCCAGTTATGTTTTGATCTGAAGTTCTGTATTCCGAACTGACCATTTTGTTGTTTCCAGTTGGAATTCTAACATTAGACCTTGTTTGGGCAGCATTTGTATCTGCACTCACTTTTTGGTTACAAGATGTAGTGCTTTTACACTATGGTGTGTACATGAATGACTGACTTTCCTTTTCGGAATCACGCTTCATGTCCCTTATATATTGCCGTTATGTGGCAAGGGCATCTTTGATGGTACTCAATTTCCTTACGGAATTGATCAAATGCCGCAAATTGTGCATCCCTTTTTGGGGAGGTTTGCTCAGTCTAACTGAGCTTCAGCAACTGAACTATAACTGCCTATTAACCAAGGGGCAGAAGTCCTGGGTAAGTTACTATACCCCTCTGAAAATGTAGTAATTTCAGTCAGATTTAGGTGGATCCTAGTATCCCTTTTGGGGGAGAGATCCTATTCATCTAAAATTTGTGTCCCTGAACCTTCTGGGTTCAGTAGCCCTGGGCCATTTCATATTCATTAGTTAGAATGTCAACCTGGTGTAAAGATTCCTCTACCTTCTCCGCAGGGTTAACCTGGGAGGTACTGGGGACTGATGTTACTGGGGCTTTGGCCCAAACATTGATGTTGGTCTGAGAAAGGGTTGAATATCTGCTGCCGGAGTTCTGCCGGAAAGATATAATCTCCCCCTTCCTCACCCCTACTGAACACTAGGACCCATCAAGACAGCTTAAAAGGAGCTGTTTCATCCTTAAAACTTGTTGCCAGGAGCATACTACAAATCTTGCCCACATCTGGCAGCCAAGCAAATTTTCCTTGTTACTTACAAGGACTGTACTTATGGCAGGTGGTGTGGACCGTACCGGCTAGCAAAAAGTGAACCGAGCAATTTGCTATGGAATGCATGAGCTGAGGAGCCTGCCTAATGGTGGCCCTGTAGTGATATAAAACAAGTTGTTATTAGAAGCTAGTTAGTATTAATTGTTTTTAAATGAGGGACACTTCTGTAGTTCCTCATATAGTTACCATATTACAGGTTAACTTGATTACAAGTGTGCAGTTGTAGTACATTCAATTAAATATCTTTAACTCTTAGCGGACGGATTGAGCCTCAGTGTGAAGTAAAACAGGTTTGGGGAAGTGGACGGATTGAGCTTTAGTGTGAAGCAGAATTACACACCAGTATTATGGTACTAGTGATTCGAAACAAAGGTGCCAATACTTTTATATGCTATAAATTCACTAATGGCAACTTTTATACAGACGTGAGGGTTAGGCCAGTATAAGTAATGCTTGTGACTTCAAGGGGGAAAGTATTGCATCTCTCCCTCTCACATGAGTCTTTTTGCCAATTGCTTGTAAATATACGAAGGGGTTGCTGTTGTTTTTTGTTTTTGTCTTTTACGATAGTATGTCAGTTGTAAATGTAATTTTACAAAGAAAATTGCAAAGAAATATTATAAAAAGCATGTAAAAGTAAAAAAAAAGTTACTGAATCTGTCTTCTCGTAAATTTACGTGAATATTTTACAACAAATATGCCAAAAATTTGTTACCGCTTTTATTTCTTATCTGTTCTGATATTGTGTGAGCAGTAATAATAATCTTACAAAATACAATGAATTTATTTATTAGAAAAAACATATATAAGTTGGTAAAATTTACGATTGTCTTGTAAATGAGGTCCCACAAGGGGTTGTAAATAGTCACTTTCAAATTCTCGTGGAAGGTAGGGAAAATTTTTTAGAATTTTTTTATACAGTGTGAATGTACGTATCATTTTCTTTCCATTGAAGTGATTTTTTTTTATTTTGCCGACCTCAAAGTTTCCCTGGTCTAGGGTGCTGCACATTGATAAATTATGCCGTCCCTTAAGAGTTAACTTAAACCTCTAAGGGTTAGGTTAGTTTTCATACCTGTATATGGCTGTATTAAGTTTCATTCTTGTATATGGCTGTATTACTTAAACACTGTTAGTCCTTTGGTATGACTAAATGAAATTTGTAATTCTAATTGTCATGCCATTCAGAGTAACTGCTATGAACTAAATGGATTAACTAACCCAAGCTACTATTGTTTTCATTCTTGTATATGGCTGTATTACTTAAACACTGTTAGTCCTTTGGTATGGCTAAATGAAATTTGTAATTCTAATTGTCATGCCATTCAGAGTAACTGCTATGAACTAAATGGATTAACTAACCCAAGCTACTATTGTTTTCATTCTTGTATATGGCTGTATTACTTAAACACTGTTAGTCCTTTGGTATGGCTAAATGAAATTTGTAATTCTAATTGTCATGCCATTCAGAGTAACTGCTATGAACTAAATGGATTAACTAACCCAAGCTACTATTGTATATAGCTTAGGTTAATGCTTTTAGTATAATCTGCTTTGAGCTAAGAATAGAGGATTTCTTAGAAGGTTCTCGCTTAACTTTTTCTAGGCCACTGCCTATTCTAGGCTTATTTAAAACTTTAAGATATAAACTGTACAGAAAATAATCCTCTTATAATCTGGTTTTATGTTTTATGTGGCTGAGACTACCCTATTATCTGATATTCGGCCATCGCTGTTTTAGGCTAATAGTAGGATATTCCTTAAAAAGGGGTTCCTACTTAATCTGGTTAGGCTACTGCCTGTTTGTAGGTATATATCACCTTTAAGGATATAGACTACGTTAAGACCCTACCAGTATGTAGCCTTACAGATATGCTACTGAGTCATAAAAAAAACCTAGGTTATTTTATAGAGCCTAGGATACCGTTTATACATGACCCTAGGCTTATTTGTTCTTTCTTAGCCTAGTATAGGGTAGTGAGTAACCCAGATTACTATAGATCACTCTTAAGTGTATAGGATATAAAAACAGAATCTTACTAATTTGTAACCTCATAGTTAGTCTACTATTTTTTGTCTAACCTAGGTTGTTTATATCCAATCCTAGGCTATTTGGTCTACTATATAGAACAGTAACTCACTAATGTGTAACCTTATAGCCAGGCTATAACTTACTCTAATTTAGGCTACTGCCTAATCTGGATTATTTAGTTCACACTTGAGGGTATGGGTTACATGGAACACGATTACCTTAGTATGTAGCCATGTCATCTAGCCCAGATTACTTTTTCATCTAGTCCTAAGTTACATGGTCTAGACTAACAACTTAGTCCAAAAATGGAATGTTTCGTAAAAAGTTATCACTTAACTTAATATAAGGTACTGCCTAGTCCTGGATTATTTAGATCATGCTTAACCCTTAAACGCCGACTGGACGTATTGTAAGTCGAGTAAAATTGTCTGTCGGGTGACGAGTGGACATACTGTACATCAACTACAAAAAATTTCAACCTTCGGTCAACTTTGACTCGACCGAAATGGTTGAAAAACGCAATTGTAAGCTAAAACTCTTACATTCTATTAATATTCAATCATTTACCTTCAATTTGCAACAAATTGGAAGTCTCTAACACAATATTTCGATTTATGGTGAATTTTTGAAAAAAAACTTTTTCCTTACTCTCGCGGTAACTTGGCCGAAAATTTCAGAAATTCTTTCGTCATTTTGTCATAATCTTTGCACCGTTTTATATTAGCCGTTACATAAAGTTTTATATATGAAAATGTGCGCAATTTCATGTAAAATACAACAAAAAACAACCCATGGTTGTAGCTTTTATCAGTTTTGAAATATTTTCATATAAATCACGATAAGTGCCAAAATTTCAACCTTTGGTCAACTTTGACTCGACCGAAATGGTCGAAAAACGCAATTGTAAGCTAAAACTCTTACATTCTAGTAATATTCAATCATTTATCATCATTTTACAACAAATTGGAAGTCTCTAGCATAATTCGATTTATGGTGAATTTTTGAAAAAAACTTTTTCCTTACGTCCGCGTGGTAACTGTCTCAAAAATCTCAGAAATTCTTTCGTCACTTTGTCGTAATGTTTGCACCGTTTTTCTAATAGCTGTTACATAAAGTTTTATATATGAAAATGTGCGCAATTTCATGTAGAATACACCTAAAAATAACTCATGGTTGTAGCTTTTATCAGTTTTGAAATATTTTCATATAAATCATGATTAATAGAAAAAATTCGACCTTCGGTCAACTTTAACGCGACCGAAATGGTTGAAAACTGCAATTTTTAGCTTACAATTGCAGTTTTCGACCATTTCTGTCGAGTTAAAATTGACCGAAGGTCGAATTTTTTCTATTTATCGTGATTTATATGAAAATATTTCAAAACTGATAAAAGCTACAACCATGAGTTGTATTTTGTTGTGTTCTACATGAAATTGCACACATTGTCATATATAAAACCTTATGTAATGGCTAATAGAAAACAGTGCAAAAATTATGACAAAGTGACTAAAGAAATTCTGAGATTTTCAGCAGAGTTAGCGCGCGTGGACATAAGGAAAAAGTTTTTTCAAAAATTCACCATAAATCGAAATATTGTGCTGTAGACTTCTCGTTTGTTGCAAAATGAAGGTAAATGATTGAATATTACTAGAATGTAAGAGTTTTAGCTTACAATTGCATTTTTCGACCATTTCGATCGAGTCAAAGTTGACCGAAGGGTGAAATTTTTGCACTTATCGTGATTTATATGAAAATATTTCAAAACTTATGAAAGCTAAAACCATGAGTTATTTTTTTTGTATTCTACATGAAATTGCGCACATTTTCATAGATAAAACTTTACGTAACGACTAATAGAAAACGGTGCAAAAATTACGACAAAGTGACTAAAGAAATTCTGAGATTTTCAGCAGAGTTAGTGCGCGTGATTTACGTAAAAAAGTTTTTTCAAAAATTCACCATAAATCGAAATATTGTGCTAGAGACTTCTTCGTTTGTTGCAAAATGAAGGTAAATGATTGAATATTACTAGAATGTAAGAGTTTTAGCTTACAATTGCATTTTTCGACCATTTCGGTCGGGTCAAAGTTGACCGAAGGTTGAAAATTTGGCACTTAAAATGATTTATATGAAAATATGTCAAAATTGATAAAAGCTACAACCATGAGTAATTTTTTTTTTTTTTTCTTGTACATGAAATTGCACATATTTTCATATATAAAACTTTAAGTAACGGCTAATAGAAAACGGTGCAAAGATTACGACAAAGTGACTAAAGCATTTCTGAGATTTTCAGCAAAGTTAGTGCGGAATTAAGGAATTTTTTTTTTTTTTTCTTCAAAAATTCACCATGAATCGAAATATTGTGCTAGAGATTTCTCGTTTTTTGCAAAATGAAGGTAAATGATTGAATATTACTAGAAAGTAAGAGTTTTAGCTTACAATTGCATTTTTCGGCCATTTCGGTCGAGTCAAAGTTGACTGAAGGTTGAAATTTTGGCACTTATCGTGATTTATATGAAAATATGTCAAAATTGATAAAAGCTACAACCATGAGTTATATTTTGTTCTATTCTACATGAAATTGCACACATTTTCCTATTTAAAACTTTATGTTACAGCTAATAGAAAACGGTGCATAATTACGACAAAGTGACTAAAGAATTTCTGAGATTTTCAGCAGAGTTAGCTGATGCTTTCTTTTGGGAGAAGAAAGAAATTCGCGCATGCGCAGCTGGGTCATGCTTGTAAACAAAACAACAGCGTGATCCATGAACTCCCAGCATCCCTCAAGGCGCGTGATTTAAAATTTTTCACAAACTAGGCCTATGAGTATTTTTATGTCCACTCGCCACCCGACAGACAACTTTTGTTGACGTAAAATACGTCCAGTCGGTATTAAAGGGTTAATCTCCAGGTACTGCTGAATTAAAGGATTGAATAACCCTCCATGTCTTTTTATTGCCATATGGCAAATGCAGTATATATATACATATATACACACACATACATACTTAATATATATACAGTATATATATTTAATGACAGTCTTAACTGTCACCAGAAACCCAAATCATTCAACATGGAAAAGGATGAGAAAATTCTTTTTAAATTTTATGCTATATAGTGAAAATACACAAAGAAACTAGAAATCAAGTAAAACTTTTTAAAGCTTTATTATGAAGCTGGCTATTTTATTACTTTTGCATATTTTCTCTTTTGACATCTCTCAGAAGAGATGTTTCTGTTTAGAACTGGTCGGGTCCTCGAGATTAAAAGGACTGACTGCCTTAATACGGGTCAAGAGAGCTTCCTTGTTCTTCACTTTGGTAAAGTCAAGTACTGACTGATGACCATTCTTTATCTTAACCTCGACCAAATGCAGCCACATGACATCATGCTTGAGATTGTCCTTATTTTGGTCAGAAGCGGACTAACCCTGTACTCTATTAATCCTGTAATCAACAAAAGAGCTATTATTTGATTTCTTCCAGAATAGATTTGACAACTTTGAAAATGTCAAAATACTTGGTATTTAATAGGAAAATGTTGAAACATTATTTGAAATGGGAAAAATAGTTCAGTGAGCATAAGCAACCCCAAAAAGTAAAAAAACTTGACTGAATAGAGAAATAAGGTCATATGTTCTAAAATAATTTTATGCCAAAATACAGAATAAAAACCAACATCTTTTGTTAAAAAAATATTGGGCTTGTCTCAAAGAATGCTTGTTCAATATATTTAGTACTGATGAGAGAAACAGAATGTAATTTTTTGAGAAAGAATTGATTTTTACATATGCAGACCCTTTACTTTACATTAAGCCTAGGACCATCCAAGCAAACTCTCGGACTCTCAGGAGAAGAGGAGGAATTATGATGTAACACTTAGTCTGTTTAACACTTCACTGGATAATTATGTGGGAACAGCATATACTGTTGGGATATCTTTCATATTTGTTACATAATCTCTTAGTCCATACTGTTTTTGCATGTGACATAGTCATGTATGATATGCAACTGAGGATGATAAATATCTGGCCATTGAAGTTAAAGATATGCATGCTAATTCCATTGGAACTTGTACTCTCCCTGAGTTCAAGTTCAGCAAATATTTCATATGGTCTAATTATAGTTTATCACCTCTTCCAGCTTTTGTTATTATCTTTCAGTTTTGTTTGAAGCCTAACACAGAATTTTTATTATTTAGTTTAGGGTTACCTGTGCTCAAGTTGGTAATTAAAACATCTTTCGTAGATTCCTAAAACAGACTTCAGCTGAAAACTGTGAATTGTAACATTACTTGAAGATATTTTCAAATTTTCAAATATGTAAACTTGTAATCTTTGCTACACATTTGAATTTTAAATAATACATTGCATATATGAACACCAAAGTACAAATTTGTTAAATTTGATAAAAAAAAAAACTTATCTTATAACTTGGGGAGTTGATAGAACATCTCTGATGTAGACTGTGGAAGCCAAAATTTAGCTGAGGGCAGGTGCTTAACCCTTAAACGCCGACTGGACGTATCATACGTCGACTAAAATTGTCTGTTGGGTGCCGAGTGGGCGCACAAAACGTCGACTACAAAAATTTCAACCTTCGGTCAACTTTGACTCAACCGAAATGGTAAAAACGCAATTGTAAGCTAAAAACTCTTACATTCTAGTAATATTCAATCATTTACCTTCATTTTGCAACAAATTGGAAGTCTCTAGCACAATATTTCGATTTATGGTGAATTTTTAAAAAAAAACTTTTTCCTTACGCCCACGCGGTAACTCTGCCAAAAATTTCAGAAATTCTTTCATCATTTTGTCGTAGGTTTTGCACTGTTTTATATTAGCCGTTACATAAAGTTTTATATATGAAAATGTGTGCAATTTCATGTAAAATACAGCAAAATACAACCCATGGTTGTAGCTTTTATCAGTTTGGAAATATTTTCATATAAACCACGATAACTGCCAAAATTTCAACCTTCGGTCAACTTTGACTCAATCGAAATGGTAAAAAAATGCAATTGTAAGCTAAAACTCTTACATTCCAGTAATATTCAATCATTTACCTTCATTTTGCAATAAATTGGAAGTCTCTAGCACAATATTTCGATTTACGGTGAATTTTTTAAAAAAACTTTTTCCTTACGTCCGCGCCAGAAATTCTTTTGTCACGTTGTCGTAATGTTTGCACTGTTTTATATTAGTCGTTACATAAAGTCTTATATATGGCAATGTGTGCAATTTCATGTAGAATACAACAGAAAATAACTCATGGTTGTAGCTTTTATCAGTTTTGAAATATTTTCATATAAATCACGATAAGTGCCAAAATTTCAACCTTCGGTCAACTTTAACTCGATCGAAATGGTAAAAAAACGCAATTATAAGCTAAAACTCTTACATTCTAGTAATATTCAATCATGTACCTTCATTTTGCAACAAACTGGAAGTCTTTAGCACAATATTTCGATTTATGGTGAATTTCTGAAAAAAAAACTTTTTCCTTACGTCTGCGCGCGGTAACTCTGCCGAACATCTCAGAAATTCTTTTGTCACGTTGTCGTAACGTTTACATCGTTTTACATTAGTCGTTACATAAACTTTTATATATGAAAATGTGCGCAATTTCATGTAGAATACAACTAAAAATAGCTTATGGTTGTAGCTTTTATCAGTTTTGAAATATTTTCACATAAATCACGATAACTGCCAAAATTTCAACCTTCGGTCAACTTTAACTCGACCGAAATGGTCGAAAAACGCAATTGTAAGCTAAAACTCTTACATTCCAATAATATTCAATCATTTACCTTCATTTTGCAATAAATTAGAAGTCTGTAGAACAATATTTCGATTTATAGTGAATTTTTGAAAAAAACATTTTCCTTACGTCCGTGCGCGGTAACTTTGCCGAACATCTCAGAAATTCTTTCGTCACGTTGTCGTAATGTTTTCACCGTTTTATATTAGTCGTTACATAAACTTTTTTATATGAAAATGTGCGCAATTTCATGTACAATACAACAGAAAATAACTCATGGTTGTAGCTTTTATCATTTTTGAAATATTTTCATATAAATCACAATAAATAGAAAAAATTCGACTTTCGGTCAACTTTAACTCGACCAAAATGGTAGAAAACTGCAATTATAAGCTAAAACACTTACAGTCTAGTAATATTCAATCAATTAGCTTCATTTTTTAACAAACGGGGAGTCTCTAGCACAATATTTCGATTTATGGTGAAGTTTTGAAAAAAACATTTTTTTACGTCCGAGCGTTACGAATTCATGCATTATTTTGTGATAATATTTTCTCTGTGTTGGTTTGATCGTTTTACAATTTGTTATATACCAAAATCATCGCAATTTAGTGTACAATACAAAGAAAAAAAAATAACGTTAGCTTTAACCGTTTTGCTCACAGCGCGATTTGTATAAAATTATATATGAAATTTTTTTTTGCGCTGTCATATATTTCAATATTTATATATGATAATGATATTTTTTTCATGTCTGATGGTTGCATACTAAACTTCAGGCAATGGCAAAAAAAAGGAGCCAAAAATAAACTCTTAATCTTAAAAACTAAGCATGCTGTGATTTTTTGAAAAAAACTTTTTTTCCGCTTCGGCGCTAACTCCCGAACGCCGCCGGCATACGGGAGATGTTTTTGTAAATAGAGGCTCGGCGTTTTAAGGGTTAATAAACTAACTGCTCAGGTTGGTAATTAAATATTACATTTTACATTGATTGATTCAGCAGACTAAAGATGACAACTGTATAAATTGTAACATTAGATTAAGATGCAGTATGTCATATTTTCTTACATAGCACATATTTTCTTACATAGCACACCTGATACATACTTGAATTTCAAAACAGTAAAAGTTTAAATTTTATAAAAATTTATCTCAACATGGTAACCCACAGATCAGCCCTGATGTAGTCTGTTGTAGCCAATATAGCCATGGGGAGATGCTGATCAAATTAACTCGTATTTCTAAAGTGCTGTGCATTGTCTCATTAATTCATAATGAATCTGCACCAAACCCTGTACAGTTTGAAAATGGTGAACGACCTCTCTCACTACTTTTTACTCCCCCCTTCCCCATTGGCTTGTCACTCTGGTGGAACAGGGGAACTTTCTTGGTTCAAAGATTGGAATGGTGACAAAAGGATATGCTTTCCACCCCAGGATGTGCAACCATACTGCTAAGGTCACTTGAGAGCTGCTAGATAAAGACTGAACCCATATTGAGCCCCTCCATTTTCAGTTTTTCCTTCTTGTATCTACGTCTGATATCTCATCAAAGACTGCTTCAAGGAAATCTTTTGTATTAGGTTTTGAGAGCATACTGGATTTGATCAAAAGTGGTGTTGGTTGGCTAGGCCTTTCCACTGGTAGAACTGGATTACCTGATGTGGGCAAGCAAGGGAAAACATTTAAGTTAAACCTTGTTGGTTGTATTAATCTCTCCACATTCATATTCATTGAAATTGTTTGTCCCTTGGACAGTGGTTTTTAGATTTTTTTTTTAATCCCCTCATTTTATACTCCGTCTAATAAGTCACATTATAAGATCATGAAATGTTGGATATTCTTAAAAACTTCCATTAAAAATTAGATATAAAACTATACTGCTGATTTGAGTGCATGTCCTATTTGCGATCACACTAGGTTAGCATTTTTGACTTAATGATCTAGTCAAACCAAATGATAATGAGATTATAAGATTACAGATACCTGAGGGTGAAACTTTTTTGTCATGTTATGATAGCTCACATTGTCAGTCTTTATCAGGAAATGGTGTTTTTGTTGTTACAGGTAATATAAAGTAGTTCTAATGTTCAACTATGGCATTTCATGCTAGCCAGGAGGATTTGTTCTTGAATGAGAGGTGAATCTTTTTCATATAGAAAATTAAGCTTACATGCTTATTTGCATAGGTTTAAAGCGAAATAACTAATCACCAGTCAGTATGTTAGAGAAACAACAGAACCCAGATGTTCCATTATGGCCTTTTTAATGTATTTTCCGTCTGTGAAATTTCAACAATGTCACGACCCTGTATCTGCAGTTAATACATTCCAAGACCCCTTTGGATGTCTGAAACAGCAGATAATAACGAACACCTTATGTTCATATAAACCCCATAAATCATTACTTGTTATGCACGATAAAGAAAAATAATTATAGATATTTCTTATAAAGTAAATAAGTAAAAAAAAAAAGAAATTAAACTAATGCAAATAGTCAGTTTATGATTATGTAGGTAGTGCTAAATGTACATTAGTCTGGATGGGGAGCAATGTATCAGCATTATTTTTATTGTTTTTCCTTGTTTTATGTAGTGAAAATTATGACAAAAGACAAAAATTAACAAGTAAGAAATGTGCTGAAGTTTCTTCGGTGCAGTCAAGTTTTCTGTATGACGTATAATGCTGTGTGAGCTGCGGCCCATGAACTTTCAGCCACGGCCTGGTGGTGGCCTGCCCTTTAGCATTGCCAGACACATGATCATGGCTGACTTTAACCTTAAATAGATTAAAAAAAACTACCAAGGTTAGAGGGTTGCAATTTAGTATGTTTGATGATTGGAGGGTGGATGACCAACATACCAGTTTGCAGCTCTCGAGACTCAGTAGTCTTTAAGATCTGAGGGGGGACAAAAAAAGTGCAGACAGACAGACAAAGCCATCTCAATAGTTTTTTTACAGAAAACTAAAAGTGAGAAATGTTCGAGGAGAGAGGGAAAGTGTATGCTTGTATGTAGAGGAGTTTCATAGTGCGATACTGTGTAGAAGTGAATGCTTATCTCTCTCTCTTATGGTAATGTAATATTGAAAGGGAAATGCTTTGTTTTGATTGTGCTTTTGCTTGTCAGTATGCCACAGACAATTTCAAAGCTGTTTAACCTCAACGTGGGTAAATGGATCAGTAGCAAGTGGATGCAGGGATACAGGTGCAGTTTTACATATGAAATTTACCCGAATACTATAGTTGTAATTTTAATTTCAGGGAATGAGATATCTTTGTATAATCCAAGTTTGCTTGATTTGGCTGAAATGGCTGATGATCCAGAAGATGACCCAATGAAATTTTTGAATCGGTCATCTGTTGCAAGTACCTCATCATCATCTGCTGCAATGACACCTTCCTCATATTCTAGTTCAGCTAAAAGCAAATCTGGATCTTCAAAAGTGCCTTTAGCTGTATCAATAAAAGAAGAAAAAGTTTGTGATGAACTTTCAACTCCCAAGATATTAACACCAGTGCAAAGTCCAATTTTCTGTGGGAAGAAGAGGAGAAAGTGATTTATATATTAGTCATATTTATTAATTTTAAACAGTTTATGTGTAACTTCTGTAAGGTTTTATGCAAAACACAACCTCTAATATAGTTAACATTAGAGTGGGACCGTTCTTTGTAATCATGTGCTTTCTTGCAGGAGTAATCTTAGATTTGTAGGAATAAAAGCCATTGATAGCTCTTCACGATATAACTCACTTTTGTTTCCATCATAATCTTTTTGAATAGTATAGAAACAAAGTATTTAATGGGTATATACTTACATGTAAAGGTTATTCTTTATTGCAAGAATAATGCAGTAGTCAGTACTGTATCTATTTAAAAATATCAAGTGGCTTATATAGCATGGAAAAAGTTTGGTAGACTTGTTAGTGCTGAATAGTTCAGGAAAATTTTAAAACCAGATTTAGGATTTTAAGATGATGCACAATTGTTTAATTGTGTAGAAAATAGGCTGTGAGGAATTTTTTGCTATTTGTTGCACGAGCTAAAAATGTCTTATCATTTGAAAGTTCTTTTCCTCTGCCTTTCAAAACTGCTGTATTGAGTACAGAAACCTCCAGGGTAGAAATCACAACTTGGATATTAAGCAGTAGACATGAGACAATAAACCCTCAAAGATCTGGACACATTTTTATGCTTATTTATACAGGAAGAAAATATCAGGAGAAAAGAAATAAAGCATAGATAATGTAGGAAGTCAAGCCTTAATAAAGAAACAAATCAGTGTAAATTTGTTGCTGTGTTCACAGTTAACATTTTTAGCTTGCATGGTAAAATATAGTAAATATAAATTAAAAGTTCTTAGATAATAGGCAAACACAGTTAGCTAAGAATCATTTTTCTGTTTATAATAAAGTTTTTTATTGCCTGCTCAAAGAAATTTAAGAGACTATGAGAAGCAGAGAAATCAATAGAGAATCTCTCTCTCTCTCTCTCTCTCTCTCTCTCTCTCTCTCTCTCTCTCTCTCTCTCTCTCTCTCTCTCTCTCTCTCTCTCACACACACACACACACACACACACACACACACACACACACACACACACACACACACACACACACACACACACACACACACACACACACACACACACACACACACACACACACACACACACACACACACACACACACACACACACACACACACACACACACACTTGAAAAGATGTTTTTATTGGTTTTTATAATAATTCTATAAGTAATAATTATAATTCTCTCTCTCTCAAACACACACACTACGATATTTATTTCATCATTATCGATGATTTGGGCAAGTAACCAAGAAAAATTAGTGTTATTTCTTATAATCATATCACAGGTTAGTAGGCCATTAGCCAGCCTACCATAAAACTTTGTAAAGGTCTCAATCTTTCAAAAGATCCAAGTAGACACCCCTGTCTTTCTATTTGTCTGTATCTTTGAGGTTTTGCTGTATATATTTTGATACTCTGCTTAATGTTAATAGTTCGGGTATTTTATAACTGTGAGGTGTCACCCCAGTAACTTTACTGCAAAAACCAATTGTCTGAGATCCTGAAGTGGAGTAAGGTTGATTTTGTAAATTAGTTGCTTGTAGCTTTTATTTTTGTATATTGAGGAGCACGACCTGAAACTGACCCTTGACAAAGGCTAGACTGAGTAAATTGGAAGATCACTTGTTAAATTGATGGTTATTCACTGCAAATGTATGCTTTCAATAAGATCTAATTCTATATTATTAACTAAAATATTTTTTATTTTAGCTTGTAGGTATACAGTGAACCCCCCGTATTCGCGGGGGATGCGTCCCACACACCCCCCCCCGCAAATAGCTAAAATGTGCGAATATTTAAAACCCCTCTAAAAACACTTAGAACTGCCCATTTTGATAGTTTAAACACAGAAAAACCCTGTAAAAATGCATATACCTGAGTATTTTAATAGTTTTATCACAAAAAGTGCATTTATTCATGAAAATTATATGAAGATAAGGTAATTAGTGAATATTTCTCAGTGAAAATATCACTTATGGGCGAATTTTCCACGAATAATGGCTAGATATGTTCCACAGAGAAACCCGCAGATCTTGAGAACGTGAATACGGGGGGTTTACAGTACAACAGTTATATTCATGGAGTCCAAATCTAACAACTTATTCTTTTTATATAATTCCATGTGAACGTTTATTTGATTTTCATTTAATTATGTATTTGAATTTGCTTGTTTTGCTTAATTTTCTACTTTTACAGATTTCATCTATTCTGCTGTTTCATCACAATGCATCCTGTATAATAAAGAAAAAGTTTTTCATGTGTCCTTTTAAGTATAGTCCTTATCAGGTAATCTCTTGGTTCAGTGGGAAAAATTTTAATATTCCTTCATGTTGTAGTAAGATTGAGAAACTTAGAATCATGCCAGATTGGTGGGTAGTATTGCATGTTTAGTTGCATTTAAGCATTTTATGTAGCATCTAGTCAGGTGATGACCTCATGCAGTTTGATTGCTGAGATAAGCAGCATTTTCCTGTGAAGAATTTCCTCAAAGCAGATCTCTCTCTCTCTCTCTTTTTTTTTTTTTTTTTTTTTTTTTTTTTTGCGTCAAAGTTGCTATCTTCAGTCCTGCTTGAGTATAGTTGGTGTTATTTCTAGAAGTAGTTGCATTGAGCAGTTCTGTTCATCTGAGGCCCACGAAATTTCAACGGTGCCAGCAACGATGAAATTCAAGATATGTGAAAGAAAGTTGGTTTCTGAAATTATTCAACAAATAAAGTTTAAATTTTTTTTTATCTCTGTCAGAAATTATGTAAGTTATTGATAAACTGAGATTTAACATGCAGTTATGATATACCTCCAATTTTGCAAGGAATTTTTTTAAAGATTTTATATGTTGGATTAGTAAGTTGTATAAATTAGCTAAGAGCTAAGCCATATATTTAAGCCTACTTTAGCTCATTGTACAAAAAAAGCTGATCAAATGCTTCTCTAGTTCAGTTCATGATAGCATAACTGTTTTCATAAAGCAACTAACAGATTCTTTTGAATTCAGTAAAGTTGGCTAAAGCAACACAGATTTCCTTACGACTTGTTATTTTTTTAGTTTGTTGAAGATTTATCAAACCTCCTGGAAATAAGACAGAACACACAAAATACATTTTGTGAATTTTGATTACATGTACAGTACAGTATATGTATTCTTACGCTAGATATGCCATAAATTTTAATATCACACAACAAAATTGACTAGAAATATAAAAGAATATTTGTACTCTACTAGCAAACAAACCTTGTTTTGATGAGAAGCATGAACTGTGTTCTGTGAACAAAAAGAGAAAATTGGACTAACAGCTGCTTTCAAGAGAATTCATAAGAACCAAGTTGAGTAAAGATATATGGTATTACCTTATAATTATAAAGTATTCACATATTTTTGTTCTGTAGCCTTTTGCTTGCACAACTCTAGAGGTCCAGTACACAGCATGCATATGTATTTAAGAAAAAGTTGTCATTATGGTCTAGGATAATTTGAAATTACTGTAGCTTGTTTTTTCGTTTGGACTTGCTGGTGATTTGTATGAATTTTCTTAATGTTAAGATATCTAATGACAATAATAGTGATATTTAAAATAATAACAAACTGTTTGTACAAGTGGAGCTAAAGGTCTGAGTGATGAATTCCAGAACTTGCTGATAGACTGTAGACAAAGGAGTTTCACACTTTACAAAGAGAATTGAATTGCATGTTTTGTAAGTATTCTAGATGAATGAAATTTTCTTGTAGTATTTCTAACCAGGCATCTGAGTAAATCTCAAACTTGTAGAAGAATTACCTGTATGCAGGCAGTCCCTGGTTATCGGCGAGGGTTCCACTCCCAGCATAATGATAACTGAAAATCACCGATAACTGGAAATTGACAAATATCGGTGCTGATACGCGGATACTGGCGTCGATACGCAGGGATTGGCACCTCTGTTTGGTGGGTATCAGCGCCGATAAACGGATATCGTCACCGAAAATCCAGTTATTGTTGTCGCAAGACAAGCACTGCAAAACTGGATTGCCAATAACTCAGGCTGCCGATAACCGGGGACTGCCAGTATTGTATAATATAAAATGCAATTTTGATAAAAAAAAATTTTGAGGGATATTTGTTTCTTTCTTGATTATTAGATAATACTTATGGACAGAGCAACTTTGTACACTACAGTGTTAGAAGTGGCCATGTGGTTTCTCATCAGTAAGTTTTATGAATTTGGTAGTATTAGTATGCCTTGTCAGATCTTTGTATCTGTTTCAGTAAGATTGAATAAAAAAATTATCTTAGGTTTAAATGTATGTTAAACAAATGAATTATCTTTCTCCATCAAATTTTTTAGTTCTCATGGTAAAATACTACCCTCAAGTAAATGCAATTTATGGTCTGAGGTTGTTAGTCCATTTAATTGAGTTATCACTATTTCTTTAAGACGGGTCTGGGCTTATAAAACTGGTCAGAGGGTACATCAATAACAGGAATCTACTGTAATAAGTATTTTTTTCCTCTGCATGGTACATTACTAAAGGGATTAGTTTTGTTCACCCATAGACCACCTTGAATTTGCCAAAATAGGCTGTGAATCTACCTAAAAGTTAAATTGATATTTTTTTGGCTTGGATAGTCAAGAAAATTCAACTATAATCATGGTTTTTCTTTTATGTGATGGAAATATATTATATATTTCATTTGAATAAGGATGGAAACAGAAAGGCTATAGAATATCTAACATTACTACACTAGGTTATCATGCAAAAGTTCCAAAAGTAGTTTTAATGTTTATTGACTACAATTACATTTTTTTACAAGTAAGATGATTGTAAAATGGATTGCTGTTGTGGATAAAAAAAAATCTTGATGTATGCTTATCTACAAGATATTCAAGCTCAAAAGACATCAAAATAATTACCCACTTTATGAAGAGCAGCATTTAGAAGAATATGAAAAGTATGAAATTATCAAGTAAAGTAAGCACATTTCTTTTATGCATTGTGCTTATGATAATTGTATGCTGCTATGTTGCCATTTATATATGCAGCATTCATTGCTGACAGTGTGACCAGCTATAGTTTCATTATCTCTGGTTAGGATATTGGATATCGTTTATTGTACCATTATTGAAATTTAATTGAGAATATGGAAATGTAAATTATTATTATTAATATTTAGCAAGAGCTCACATTTCATTATAACAAACCAAAGATGTCATTAATTTCTTGAGCACTCGAAATAGGTTGTCCATAATTATTGCTGGGGAAAAGAAGCCCCTCCCTATAAACAATTTTGTCAAGATTATTATTAAACTTTCCAAGATGCTCGACTTTTGTTCACAGAAAGAATAGCTTAGCTACGGCAAGAGTAAAAATATGTGATAAATGTGTCAAAAAAAGTGGAATAGCTTAGCCACTGCAATAGTAAACATAAGGTATGACACATGTAAAAGAGGTTTGATAGTACAGTAGTTTCATTAGTCAACTCTTTCATTATGTTGGTGAAATAGTACCATAAATTCCCATTAAGACTCAAAAAATACAGAAGAGGGCAGAAAGCCTTGTAATTAGAGGTAAGAAAGCCTTGTAATTAGAGGTAAATGGTAATAGGATGGCTTAGTTCTTGCATTTGTATTGTGTGAATATTTGTGAAGTATTTAGCTTATTAGAGTATGCAATTTTGAGAACAGTGAGGGCATACAATAAGTCGCTTCAGAAGAGCAATTCAGTAACTACAGTTCATTATCATCTCAAGTACAACAAAGTGGTGACCCTACAACAGACTTCAAGGTGCATCCAAGCTTTGTGTAATATGCTAGTTATTAAAATTTGGAAAATTTATTTTTCAAAACAAGGAGAAGGAAAGCTGCCTCAAGCAAGGGAGTACTTCACATAAGGCTGTAAATTCTTTCTCATACTGTAAACTTGGAGGAACTTTTGAGGAAAGGCAATCTTATTATTTAAATATGTTTTAAAGTTTACTTGTAAGCACTGGGTGCTAGTTATTCAACTGTTATTTATTTCTAAATTTGCAGTTGTTTTCAAACTTAGAATATCAGCTGGATAAGAAGAAAATTTGTTTTTGAAGTACTGAACTCTACAAGGTTTCACATGGTCTTCGTAAAGATTCACATTACCTGTGTTTGACAGTTTATGAAAACAGACCATGCAGTGCCAAGGGAGGCAGAGAGGTACGGAAGAGATTTAGTGAATATTGCTTGTAAAATCATCAGCATTAGAATGGTTGAAGCGACTGATCTGACACAGAGTGGGTGGAAGAAGAAAATGTCTGAGTACAGCTCAGTAATACAAAACTGAAAATTTTGAACAACAAATATGTATGACTGATATCGGTAAAATTTACTACAATGTACAACCATTAACCACTCAGTCAAAGTTTGACCCCACTGCAGAAAACTTCCACAACCGCAACAACGTCATATACTTACACAGAATGCTTGTCAGCAACTTTTAAAGCCTTCCAACTATTGTGCGTCACCCACCTCTATACACTCTAGTAATTCTTTGATACCAAAGTCCTTTCCTCCCTCAGGAAATTTCAAAATTATATGCACATTTTACCAACCTGTTGCCTTACGTATGGCCTTAAAAAAATTCAAATTACTGTGAGCCATCTTTTTCCCTATGCTAACCTCTGCTTCATAATAAACCAACATTACATATCTTTGGAATCAGCAATGCAAAATTTTCAATATTGGGAAAAAGCTACCCACTGCTGTGCTAGTCTCAGATCCATAAAAGTAAAAAGTAAATGCCATTACACTTTTTTGATAACTGAAGTTTTCCCCCATTCTGTTTCCAAAGGTTTGCACTGATCTGTATCAAGACTTCTGAAAATCTCAGAGGAATTCAGAGTTCTGAATGTTCTCTTTTTTCTAAACGATTTTCAAAAGAAGTTTCGACCTTGGCTTAGCTTTCTTCATCAACTTCATACCAACTAATTTAATGAAAATCTGGAAACCTTCAGCCCAAATGCTTGTATTTGTTCTAGTTTACACTCCAATTGAAAGGCTTGTCCAATGCTGCAAATTGCCTCTTGACACTCAAAACCCTCTTCAGCCAAAGGGCTTTGTGTTGTTAATGGTGTCCTTGTTGAGTCATCACTAGCTACAAAATGACCTCATTTCGCCTTCCATACAGACTAGAAGACGTGTCCTATACAGCATTTCGATCCAAAGAGCATATTCTACCATGTTTCATGCAAGTTAAGCTTTCTAAGTTGGTTCTCTTGAAGCCCTTATGACCTTCCTGAATGGTAAAATTTAATTAATTTTCAGTTGAAATTTTACTCTTAGGATTTGCTCACTACTAGGAATGTCTATTCAGTCTATTCACACCAGATACTTGTGTCAGGAGGACTGTCACTTTGGACAGATTGTAGTCCTAAGACCACGTTGCTACAATTTGCAGTTAATAAATCAGGATCATTGGTCATCCCCTCTAAATTAGATTTCTTTGGAGATATCATAAGAAGTTCTTATGTTTGCACATAGGATGTTAAATCAGGAATACCTCAGTAACCCCATTTTGTCACTTTATCCCCCCATTAATTAAAGTTGAATTAGAAAATTGGACGTGGTATAAACTATGGTGGCCCTCAGGGATATACCAGTATCAAAGTTAGCAGCAAATAATGAACTTTACAAAAGTAAAGCACAACCCACGAAAAAGTAAACGAACCCAAATCTGTCAAGTAAGCACCAAACCTGAAGTAAGATGGCTCTGTTTTTAAATTATGAGTTAGTAGCAAGTAATTTATAATTTAAAAACAAAGTAATCTTACTTCACGTTTGTTGCTGACATGACAGATTTGGGTTCAGTTTTCTTTTTCGTGTCTCTGTTTTTGTAAAGTTCATTATTTAGTGTTATTGTTTTATTTATTTCATCATAGTGGTAAATACAGGCCCCATGCTCATACTGGTAAAACATTAAGTCTAGTTCTTTTTAGATGTAATTAGAATCTGGCTGTTACTGCAGGTTTAGGCCTTGCATGTCTTCCTTGCTCCTGTCTTTATTTTTTCATTAGGTATGGGCTGGGTGGGGACACTGGGTTGTCCATTCTGTCAGTCTTTGCATAACTTCACATTTTGACATCGTGTTTATTGAGCGTTTAGGACTTGAAGTGGACAAGAAACCCCCTTTAGTTTTAGTAATCTCTAATTCACTAGGCTATTTATGGCACTGAAAACTTTGTTTATTGTATATTTCTCTCAAAACAAGTGTATACTGGTCTCTAACTTTTTGAAGAAAAATTCAACTCAGCCCCTGCATAGCATTTCATATTTTGATATGAAGTGTTTATTGAGCATCTAGTACTGGAAGCAGATAAGAAGTCCCCTTTAGTTTTAGTAATCTGTGATTCATTAGGCTATATCTGGCACTGAAATCTTTATTTCATATTTATCTCAAAATAAGTTATACTAGTCGCTAACCTTTTGAAGAAAAATTCAACTTATTAGGTAAACTGCTTAAGCATGTACTGTAGTTATCCAATGTACATTACTACTACCCAGGTAATTTTTCTTATTACACTACACTCATTTCTCAAAGAAATTTTTATTCAGTACTGTAGTTTATGATATTCTAGTTTGTAGACAAGAGTTACATTTTATTTAGTAGCAAGATATTAAGAAATGTTGTCATGAATTTGTATTAGGTTTATGTTAGATACAATTCGTACATTATTTTGTGATGTAATTTTAAATTCTTAAATGCTGTTCAATTCATAATAATGCAATTTAACCTACATGTTTGAGGGATGGATCTTTTTAATGCAGTTTCAGGCTTATGCTCCGTAAGCAAATAGATTTTTATTGTGACTTAGGAAGGTGAGGTCTGACAACTGAGGATGTGACGGCTCCCTAAGGATCTTGTTCAGGTTTTGAATTATTGTATACAAAATTCTATGACTACATAATCATAAGAAAGGCAGAAGGTGATTGATATCCGGGGTGCTCTGCAGATTCTTATAAATAAAACTATAAAAGTACAGTATATACCATTGTCAAACAGTAAAGGTAATGTAGACATTTTGCCTGTTTGTCTGCACTGAAGTGATATAGCAATCATACATTGTTTGTCATGTGTGAAGAGCTATCATATAAACAAAGTAATTGTCAATGGGAATATAATGTAATTTTCATATCAAAATGATGTAATATATCTTTCAAGAAGTGCAAGTATCTGATAATGGATATTTTCTCCCATTATTACTCCTGAACAGATAGACTAGAGTATTATATGCCTTTATTGCATTTGAAGTACTAATATCCAAAGAAAGCAACACAAATGTATCCTTTGTGATTTCCAATACAATATCTCTTCTAATGTTTAGGACTTATTATTAAGATTTTGTTATTGAAAGATAGTGATTATTTTTTTGTACTTTATGGCCTTCAAAAATGTGATTTTGGTAGTGTATGTAGATGATGATGCATAAATATAGTAATTATATAGATGTTGAATGATATATATGCATTGTACATTTAACAAAGGCTCAGATTTAAGTCAGATGCAACTAATTATACTGGGCTCAGATATTTTATTCATTATTCTTAGAATTCTGTCTTGTGAGTTTACAGATACTATTGCTATATTTGAAATGGCTCAGAATGTCTTGTTCTGTCATACAGTGAAATTGCAGATATACCAGAGTTGTTGCTAGAAAGGAAATTATGGTAAAATCTTTGTTGTGTGTACTGATATACTGTAGAGTACTTTATTTCGTATTTGTAGTATTGCTTATATTTTCATCTTAAGAGGTTGTGTTAGGTTTGAGGGTCAGTGCATATATAAGATGAAAAATACTGTATTCTCTCTTTGATGGCTTTTCATAGCAACAAACTCCTGATTCATTGTAAATCCAATCTTTTTTTCCCATTCTCAGGTATGATTTGAACCCATGATGTTTGCAGACGTTCCCATTTCATTGACTACCTGTCATGTTAACAGCCTCAGTTTCAATGTTATTTCTACACCATTATGGGTTTGAACCTATAAGCTGAGTGTTCATATACTTTCTTCTTCTTCTCAGTTAAGAAGGTACCTTATATGATTGTAGTATTGTAATTGCTTATAGAATCATTATGGCAATATTATTAAGCTTGTAAGTTATAAATGCACCTAGGCGTAATTTTAGATAAGCAAGTAATAAGCATCAATTTAGATAGTACAGTATTGTACTTGAAATTTTATTTTTTGTTGTCTTCTTATTATTGTGCCTGTGAGTATAGTATCTTCAAAGTTTATATTGTACTTTTTTCACAATGCATCCCATGTTTGTTTGAATGCCTAGACACATCAGTCTTTTTTTAATGCAAAAAAAAAGAGTGGCAGTAGCTATGTGCATACTGTACAGGTCTTCCATTATTTTCCATGATGGCTTAACAGATTCAAGTAATTTGAATCACATAATCTGATTTGCTTTATCCATTAACTTCTCTATATTTTGCTTATATGATAAAGAGGTTTTGTGAAAACTGTTGCCAGCGAATTATCTCAATCTACAGCTGCTGGGATTTCTTTTCCTTTTTGGAGGTTGTTTAGTAACAAGAACTACTGTAAGGACTTTTTCTTAGTCATTTAATAGGACCAATCATTCTGTCCTTTAGCAAATATTTGTTGGTTTCCAGCAGTTGCCAGGAGATTTATCCTCATGTTGAGACTGCAGGTTTGTTAGCTATGAAAAACATAAATTAATTTAAATTTTTCATTTTTTCTGATTTTTTCAGTATTTTTTCATGAGTCTTTTTGGTATTCTGGTATTTGGCATCAGTAAAGTTAACTGCAATGGTAAGCTATCTAGTTAATAATCTTAAACTACTGTCCATTCAGTTTTTTGTTTACTTAGGCTTTGCGTAGGCTGTATTTGTTTAAGGTTAGTTTGCTAGTTGAGTGTTTTTTTAGGGTTACTGTAAGTCTCTTCCCTCCTGAATACCATTTTTTGCCTTTTGTTGACTGCTTTTTTACACTTTTTGCTTTGGTAATTTTATTTGGTTTTGTTAAACATTGTATTGCCTAGAAGAGTCCATCTCACGTTGTGTTTAAGATTTCTTGGTTTTCCAGTGAGGTTTCCACCTTTTACAGCATCCAGAAACTATTGGAAACCATGAAGAAGATAAGAGGATACTGTCCCTTCCTTGGAACTATAGAGACCATTGTGAACCCCAGACAGAGTCTTGTACACTCCTAGCACCAAGGACCAAAAGATTGGATACCCCAGCAAACAGTAAAGAGGGCTAGTTTTGAGTAGAACCTGGAGAAGGTCCATATCTTGGACATCACTAATGACAATGACTTTATAAGTCTCTATGGCCCATCAGGGAAAACCTCATTTATCAAGAACCTTGACTTGATCCATGAAAAGTTCACTTTGGAGATACAACAGAAACCGAGGAAAATGTCACTGACACCTGAACCCAAAGTGGATCCAACAACTTAAGACTCCTCTTGTTCTCCTGTGATCTCTAAGTTACCATTGCCACTACAAACACTCTGGCTGACTTCAGAGATTCAGTGGTAGGAAAGGGCTTTGGTAGGCAGTATGGCAAGTCCATGATATCTTTCCAGCTTTTATCTTACTTAGACCCAAGATTAAGATAAAATTTTACATGATATCAGGATGTTCCTCCCAGGTACAGCAACTGCCTTTGGGTACCAAAGCCCTAACCTAAGGTGCCTCAGCTTCTTTTCTTCCTTTGCTTTAACTTGTGACTTTTGCAACAGATACCATGTAGCACTTCATTTAGAGAGTTTCTGGCTATGGCTAATTGGCAGGGATGGGGATTATGGCACATCAAAAAGAGCCAAGGGTCAGAGGATATTTTGAAGGCCAAGAGGTTGTTGGTGGCTCTCTATCAGGTCTTGTACTTTCTCTATACATGTATTTGTCTGTGCTAACACCATTTTAAAGAAGAGAGATGCAGCACTTACAAAATTTTCAGTTTGGTCTCCTCTTCAGGCTTGAAGTATTTGCCAGGCAGGTAAGAGAAAAAGTAGGTGAATGTGGTTCTCCCCTAAAGACTTCACCTGTTGGGTCATCTCCAGAAAATCTGGCATCTTGGCAGAAGATGGGAGCCAATTCTTGGGTAAAGGCAGTTATCAAAAAGGGATATCAACTTTCTGGTTTGTAGACAAGATGTCTGCTCTATCCAGTGAACATCAGATCCTACAGCTTGGACATATAATCCGTTAAACAGTAAAGTGAGGTCACTGCTGATGAAACAGGCAATTAAAGGGGTGATAGACAGCTCTACAGGTTCTTACAGCCATCAGTTTTTGGTTCCCAAAATGACAAGAAGGTAGCACCTTATCATGAAATTCAACCTGCTGAACAAATATCTGCAGTAGACCCATTTCAGGTTGGAGGTAGCAGTTTATTAGGTAAGGGAGCTTCTTAGCATCCACAGATCTGAAGAATGCTTACTTGCGTGTTTTAATCCATCCAGTTTCCAAGAAATATCTTGTGTTTTGCCTGGGCAGGTAGGGGCTTCCAGCTAAGACTGCTGTATATGTTCATATGGAAATGATGCAGATTTACCTCGAAGATTTCCCAAAGAAGGGTGGAAAAAGGACCTTCCCTGCTGCTAGTGCAAAACAGTCCGTTGACCAGGTATGCAACAAGCAAACAGGTCACTCAGACCCTACACCAGTTGGGTTGCACAACTTCTCTCTCTCTGCGACCCCAAGCATAGGCAGTTAGAAAAGTTGCTTGGCTCACTTGTCCCTCAGAATCACCCAACCAGTGGTGGATTGAGAGCAAAATACCCCCATTGCCAGCAGTAAAACCAGATCTGCAGACCGGATACACAGCTAGTGAACGGGTCATGCAAATCCCTCTCCATGTGGCTCTGAAGAGTTGTGGTGAGAGGGAAGGATGATTTATGCACCAGGCAAGCGAGCCAAACAAGCCTTGACTTGATGTGAGCTGAAGATCTCACTGACAGCCGAGACGGGGAGTAGACCCCTAGTCTAAGTGGCCCGGCATCTAGATAACGACCCTACCTTGGGAAACGGAATCACCACCATTGGCTGTGTGCCCCCGCCCTCACCTGTGGGGGTTGAGCACACAGAAGAAACTGTCAAGGCCCATGTTAGGACCAGACTTCCTATCTCGATGCCTCATGTGGGAAAAGAGAGCAGGGGCTAGGAGAAGGTAGACTATCTATGATAGAAGAGGAAAATGAGGAGGAAGAGCACTAACAGACCTCCTACCCTTCCCTCTGCTGTCCATACTCGCTTCGCACTGCAGGGTTGGTCTAGTCAGGAACTTCAGACTAAGTCCTATATATACTATTAGAGGAAGCTCACCAGGAAGGACTACTGCAACCAGAAAACCCTTTTCCAATGCAGCATTCCATAAAGTTGCCATGTAAACTCAGGAGATCTTGAGTGCCTTTACAGACACAAGAAAAGTTAGTATTATTAGTATATAAATCAGATAACGACACAGCTGCTGATGAACCCTTTATTAGAAGCTGCTATGTTCCCAGCAAAAACTATAGGTCAGCTTCTACCTAAGGCATGGTTGGTCTTGTCTGCTCATTGACACAAGAACTATCAAAAAGCACTGAAAAAAACATAACACTGGTTCTGTTAGGCACAAAAAGGCGCGAGTCGCATAAGAAACCACTTGGGATTGATAAATCACAAAAAAGTGCAAGATTCATGCAAAGGAAACAGCCAGTACTCGTAAAAAGACAGCACGCACAAAACATGTTTAAAACACGTTGCAGATGGAAGGACAACAAGTAACAGTGATTGGGTGAGAATGGGCATCCCTCTCCCCCATCTCCACCTGGGTACCACCCTTGTTTAATTGATACATGGCTGGTCCAGCATTTGCTCAGAAGGATTCCCCATTTATGAAAGGCTATACTTAATATGCATACATAGGAAAATACAGATTACCTTAAAAATTTGGCATTTTGGACCTTGTAAGTATTCACTAGGGTTCTTACACCAGTAGCAGCATATGCATAAAGAAAATGGATCAAGCCTTTGCAGATACTTGGATGACTGGCTTGAGAGAGCATCATGGCCAGCAGAACATCGTCAGCATGTTCATCACCTCCAATTATACCATTGCTTAGGGCTCTGGGTCAAATAGAATAAGTCAGATTTGGAACTACAATGGCAACTTATTTAGGGGATGAATTTATTCATGGTAAGCACCCTGGTTATTTCCACAGAGAATGGGATTCAGAGTTTGTCCTTATTCATGTATTATTTTCTTTGGGGGTTATATCCCCCTGTTAAGAAGTGGCAATCTCAGATAGATCTTCGCATTTCCTTGCATTCATTTCAGGAGTCATTCCTTGCAGCTGCAATATATCAGGCCTTGAGCAGCAGCATTTCATGCAGACATCCACCAAGTCACTATAGCATATGATGCCCGAAGGGATTTTCATTGGTGGGAGGAGTCTTGGAACACCAGGATTGAAGTTTCTGTGGTTCTTCCTCTCCAGAGGTTCTAGTCAAGTCATGTATTCATAGTCCATCTCTTAACCCTTAAGGGACAGGCTTAATATATACAGGCAGTCCTTGATTATCGGCAGCCTCGGTTACTGGCGATCCAGTTTTACGGCGCTTGTCTAGCGACAACGATAACCAGATTTTCGTTGCTGATGACCGGTTATTGGTGCCAATCACCTCTTATGGGCGGCGCTGACTGTTATCGGTGCCAATAACCAGGGATCAGTGCTATTATCGCTGATTTTCGGTTATCGTCACGCCGTCAGGAACGGAACCCCTCCAATAACCGGGGACTGCCTGAATTACGCACCGGGCAAACTTTAAGGTTGGCCAGTTAAGAAAAAAACACGGCAATGGAAAGAGAAAAATACGTAAATGCACATGGTGTAAGAAAAAAAATTTAAAAATTTTTCTGTACCGTTCACGGAAAGTGAAAAATGACTGTTTACAACCCTGTATGGGCCCTCTTTTACAAGACACTCAAAAATATGCTGATTTTACAAAGTTATACATGTTTTTTCTAATTTATTTCAGTTTGTAAAATTATAATTACAGCTCACATAACATTATAACAGATAAGAACTAAAATCAATAACAAATTCTGAGTACATATACTTGTTGTAAAATATTTTTGAGATTTACTGAAATGGGGAAATGCAGTACCCTTTTGTGAGGTATATATATTTTTTCTAATATTTCTATGTTCTTTACTTTGAAAATTACAATTATATCTGAAATACTATCATAAAAGATAAGAACTAAAACCAACATCAATCCCTGGGTAAATTTTTGAGCAAATGGAAAAAAAGACATCCTGGAGCTATGGAGAGGCAGTACATGCCCCCATGAAATCTCAAGGCTGACTGATCTACCTCTCTCTGTACTAAGCTAATACAGTTGCCATGAGTCATTTGTGGCTCATTGAAATGCTATGAACATTTTTCCCACTAATTTCATCCAAACCATATGCCCTGCTATATTAATCCTTATAAGAGTTAGCCCGGCATTCACTCAAAACCTGTTATAGTTCCTCTTATGATCATGCCCGTCCAGTAAGGGTTAAATTTTCAAGTTTCATCTTCAGTTCAAGAAACTTCACATCAACTACCTAAATTTGAAGGCAGTCTTGTCTGGGTATTAGAACCTTTGCAGTTCACTTGGTAGACAAATCAATAAACAATGGACTTTTTTCAAAGTGTCCTTGGATGGACTACTAAATTTTTGAGGCACGTCAATCACTGAACTCCTTGTGACATTAGCCTATTTATGAAACTAGGGGCAAAAGATTGGTAACCTTATGTCATTTGACAGTCAGTTTTGTTTCGATGAAGGCCAACAAAGTGCAAATCATCCCAAGGTTGGTTCCAGGAAGAAACATGGAACTTGAGTCTTGCAGAAGGAACCAAGGCCTTCCTGCAGAATGGTTGCTACATCCAGAGATCTGCATGGAGCATGGTTAATATTGTAACCTCCTTGGTGGACTTACTGGTAGAAAGCCTCGACCCAAAGATCCCAACATGTTGCTCCACTCTCGGGAAGATAACAGCCTGGAAGATAGATGCCCTAATTTACCATGGGATGGCCTGGAAGTCTACACCTTTTCTTTGTTTGGCTGCATTTTGGACAAAGTTCAGGGTGCTAAAGATCTGTTATAATTTTACTGGTGCCACCTTGGCCATAACATGTTTCTTACCTGGTGGACATCCCTAGTAGTTTGCAGGTGAAAGAATCTTCTTTCACTGGGGACCTGCTGGGACCAATTAACCATTGCAGTGTAACCTCAGAGGTGGATGATTTTCAGATAAACCAGTTGAAGCTATCCCTTAATCGTTGCAGAGTTTCAAGATTCAACTTCTACCAAGCAAAAGGGATGCATTTTTGTAGTAGGTGCAGTCAGAGGGGTATAGATCCAGTCGTTGTCATTATTCCACTCCTAACTGATTTTCTTCTTTTCTTGGGATGTTAAAATAAGAATACAGTATATTAGCTACAACAGGCCTGTGAAAGTGATGGGCTTAATGAGGGCTTTTGTGGGCTTTCAGCAGAACTTTAAAAGTTATATCAACATTTTGAGGAAAAGGTTTCTCAGAAAATGATAATGCCAATAAATAGATCATTTTGTTAATTCAGAAGTTTTGCTGAGCTTCCCCACAAGTTTTTAGTGGGGGTCTTTATTGATTATTACACTGGAGACAGTCTGTCTTCTCAGCATTATGTTGGCTAGACAGGTTAGCAGATTTCATGTACTCTCAAGCAGAATTATTCATACCAAAAACTGGAAAGCAGCAGGTTAGTCCTTTGATGCCAATTTATAGAAAACACACAAATCCCATGTGACCAGACCAGTCCCACTGCAACCTTTTGCCTTTCTCTCTCAGCCCAGTTCAAAAATAGAGAGAACTTCCTCCTTAGTCCAGTCAGAACACTTCATAATCTTTGAAGAACCAAGTGCTCCAAAGAAGATGTTTCTACTTATCCTTTTATAGCTTTTTCATCTCCCTTTTCAAGTGAAATGTTCGTGTCAGCTGTGTTTTGATGGTGGGCATGTGGAAGTGCTAAAATACTTTCACAACATTTTATTTTAAATTAAGAATATATCATGTGGGTGGTTAGGGCCACACTCATTAGACCTGTAGTAGCAGTAGGATGATTAAAACCTACTTCAGTAGGAATATATCATATAGGTGGTTAGGGTCGCACTCATTAGACCTGGAGTAGCATTAAGATGATTAGAACCTACTTTAGTTAAGGTTCCAGAATCTGTAATACAAATTACTTTTAAAATTTGTAATTTCTTCATCCTAATCTACCCCTCATTTCCCATCATGACATCCTTCAAGACTTTGGCTTTACATTGTACATAAGTAGCAAGTTCTTAGTCCTTTCCAGGAGTATACTTTATGGGCTTAAAAATTATAAACCTCTTAATTTTACTGTGATTAGCAGGTTTCTCCCTTATAAATATAATTCCTTGTTTACTAAAGCCTTGGAGTTGGTTGCTCATCACAATCCCAAGAGCTCTCAAAAACAGATCTACGAGTCCCAGTCCATTTAGTTAATTAATTTGGCTTTTAATAAAGAAAATGATCATACAGCCCCTTTACTTGAACCCACTAGACCCACTGATTTTTCACAATTGATTATTCAGACTGCAGTACATGAAGAGTAACGGGGTTGGTTAACTGTGAATCAAATAAAAGGCTGAAGTGTCTTGGGCACTGAAAGTCCATGAATGTGAGGTATAGACCAGTAATAAATGAATGGTATTTGCAGATTAAAAATAACGATTAAATATTAACATGTCTTGCAAAAATGCAGTAGTACTAATGACACTCAATCTTCGGACAAAATGTAGATTTAAGCCAAAAAAGATGGCAGGGTGAAAAAACCAATGTGCTGGTTGTTGATTTCACCACTACTTCATTTGAAAATTTATTTCCCCTTTATGTTGCTTTCCATTTTTGTATCTAGTTTCTCTTTTTCCTGGTTATTTTCCTTTTTTATTATATTTTTCTGAATATTTTTGGTTGAACTTCTTACAATAATCTTCCCCTCAACTTGATATATTCTAGTTTTAAATGTACTGGTGTATCTGTTATCCACTTTGACTGTTGCATCCCATTATTGGGACACGATATACATTTACAGTAGTGAGAAATCTCAAGTTTTCCTTTTCTCAAGAGCCTGGTACCTTAACAAAATAGCTTTAGTTTGCTGTCTAAAGTTATGATTTTTGCAGACCCGTAATGCCGTAGCTTCATCACTTTTTTCTCATATTTTTCACCTCTTCCCTTTGCTGTCTTCTTACTCGACTGTCGATATCCTTCCACATGTTCCTGCTCCAGTTCATGTAAGAGCAGATCATTTAGGCCAGCCTTGTTAAGTTAGAAAGTGTAACTTGCTGGTGTAGTTTAAATTTTTATTATTGATGTTGGCTAATATTTTGGATGGGTTAGGTATATTACTTGACTGCAGGATTTACATTGAATATGGGGTTTAGTAGTAAAAAGTATCTTTTATGTGTAAATATGTTGTAAATATGTATATTTAAAGTTAATTACAAGTGCAGCTAAAAAGTTTTTATTGTCACAATTTATGTTTTGGATATCATCAGGTCATATTCAGGGCATACTTGATTCTTTAATATTAAAAGTAGTAAAAGTCAGTGGTTAAGAAAAGTTTTACAAATACTGTACAGCTTCAAAATGTTATGAGATATTCTAGTAAGCTTATCAATGAAAGGAACATTCCCAGGTCCAGATCATGATGGTATCTAAAACCATGAGCGTTTGTGACGTCAATTTTGCTTTATTCACTGCTACAAGCCACTTAGATTCAAGCTATGGTAAGCTCCATCCCAAGCTTAAAGAATACTTTGCTTCTTTGCAAATGCTGAAATGTTCTCCCTTTAGCACTGCAACTTTTCCTAGGCCTAGGTTCCTTAATGTTCAGGTCAAAAGGGATTTCACCCAATGCTAAATTCAAATTTCGCATGGAGCAGATGACAACTTTAATACTGAATATACAAGGTATTGCCTGTGGCTTCCTTTATGGAGATATTATCAAACCAACCATTTTGAGGATGATAGAATTTTAATGCTCGGTCAGTACTGAATTGGATGCCATATGCTGAAATGTATATATCAATGAACATAAAATTTTTTACGTACTGGTTGTTACCATTCTCATAATATGCGAAAATATTAAGAATTCTCTTTTTAGGAACAACGCGCAAATAAATGTATGTGGTCAACACAGAGCAAAAACTTACTTGCATAATTATGATTAATAACACTTGTGAATAAAATGTAGCCTCAGTAACATGAATGTATTTTGAATGAAAGATAAATAGAAGTAACATTAATAACTAAGAGAAAATATCCTAATGTAAGGGACACAGGGCTTGTTACTACCTAGTAAGAAATAAATTACCGAATGTTAAAAAAAATAACACATTAAAATAAAATATTTCCAGATAAATTAAACATTTTCTGTAATTTAAAACAGTTAAAATGAAATTGCAAAGCCTTTATTGACCCTAGTATGATCTTTTTGTGTATTTCTGTTAAACTGATTTTGCCACATGGTTCTTCTTGTTATGGAAAGTGTTCCAAGATGGATAAAATTGTTTCAAACGTTTAATTAATTTTGGAATATGCATCACAACAATTACTGTACATTATTTGGCTTGTTGTAATAATAGACAGATTAGTATATATTAGACTGTGCATTATAAGGTTAGGTAAACAGAAAACCATATCATGATGTTATATAACTCTGTCTGGTATGATAATTGTTATGAATTTGGGTATAAAGTATGAGTCAGCTAGGCCATTTTTGCATTTTGTTTGTATCCATTTTTATAACTGATTCATATGCATGCAAATACAAATAAGAGTGTTTTTCTGTATTTTAAAAATTGAAAGTTAATATGTGTTGGAGAGAGATACAACCTACTTTTGTTTTCATTTCATGTTTTTATTTTTATGAATAATTCATATGCATATGATTTACAAATGGACGCCTATGCCTTTCCCCCTTTTGCCTCATCCGTCGTTAACCTGAAAAGAGTGATGATTTCCTAGAATCTCAGGATGACCCTTGTAGCTCTTTTATGGCCTCAAGCAGAATGGTTTCTGGGTCTTGTAACTGCTCTCAGTGGTTCCGAGAGAAATACCCCCTTGGCACAATCTTCTCTGTCAACCTCATGTAGAGTGATACCATCAGTTGGTTACATCCCTGTCTCTACACGGTTGGAGGCTATCCAGTAGCTCCTGCAAGCAAAATCTTTTCTCACAGAGCACTGACACAGATGTCTGGTTGCCTCAGAAGGTCTTCTTCAACCGTGTTATCGGTAGAAACGGGCTGTATACTGTGATTGGTGTTGTTGATGGGGTTTCTCTCCACTCAGAACCTCTATTCAGCAGATGGCTGATTTTCTGATATTCCTTAGAACTGAAAAACATCTTTCTGTTTCTGCTATTAAGGGCTACAGGGCTGCCTTGGGAATGGTTCTTCATTTGAAAGACATAGACCTAACTTTATGTTGCTCAGAGATTTTGAACAGTCTTGCTCTCCTAGAGAACTGAAACCACCTACCTGGGATCTGACTCTAGTGCTAAGTAGTCTCACTTGAACCCTATACAAACCACTGCGTCGGTCATCAGACAGGAACTTGACCCTCAAGATGGTTTTCCTTCTAGCCTTGGCTTCTTTGAAGAGAGTGGGCAAACTCCATGGCCTAGCTTTTGATGTTAAGCATACCAGGGGTTGGAAGTCAGTAGCATTCAAATTTGTCCCAGAATTTGTGGTTAAGACTTAAAGCCCCACGGTTCATGATGACAGGTTTACCTCCTTTTCCATCCCTTCCCTTGGGGATTTGGTTAACGATGTTCCAGATGAATTACTCCTTTGCCCTGTCAGAGCACTGTGTTGCTATCTAAAAAGGTCTCGCCATCTCAGATCGGGATGCCAAAGAATTTATGTTAGTACAGGCTGGATCAAGAAGGAAGTGTCCAAGAATACTATTTCGTTTTGGCTTCGTGAAATGATTAGGCATGCCTACTCCTCATCATCATTTTCTACAGCCAATACTGTGCATGCAAGAGCATATGACATTAGGGGACTAAGCTGCTCCTTGACATTCAAGAAGAACTCATCTGTTCATAGTATCCTGAATGCTGGTTCTTGGCTCCCCAAAACCATGTTCACTTCTTTCTACCTGAAACATTGCCCACAGGTCCTTGGACACTTTTTCCTTGGGTCCGGTGGTGGCTGCTCAACAAGTTGTCCAGTGCCCCTAGTGGGACACTTTTGTATCTTGGCTAAGAAGATGGTATGAAAGTGATGATGATTGAGATGACTGGTCTCTTTTCCTTCCCCCCTTTTGGTCTCTTTTCCTTCCCCCGTTTTTTCCTTTCATTTCTACTATGGGTGGTAAGAAGATGGTTCCACCACACGCTGGAATGGGCCAGATACTGGTGAGTGTACTAGCCTTATTGTTGATTTGTTTTTATGCTACGCGAATATACCTAGCAGTAGCAAACCCTTCCTCTCTCTAGCAAGGAGAGAGAGGAATGATAACAAACACATATAGGTGGCTACCTTAGTTTGTTATCTGAACAGATATAGCTCTTTAACTTCCTCTAATGCAATGAATTATTGCATTGGACTTAGCCCAGTAATCTGACTGTTGGATACTCATATATCTAACAGATCAGAGGCTTAGGTCTCCTTCCTTTGAATCCTCTTATTCAGGAAGTATGACCAGGTGTGCCAAACCTCCAGTCGGTTCAGGATTCTCTTACCTCCCACCAAGAGTGAGTCTATCCTAATGTTAAGACCCAGATTTGTTCTGTGTATGAACAAATGACAAATTTAAATTAATTTGTATTTTTCATAGCTAACAAACCTGTGGTCTTAACATTTACTGCCCACCTCAACCCACTCCTCTTTCACTTAACAATGGGCTGGAAGAAAATACATCATGGGGTTAAGATCAAGTTGCTAGCCGCTTCCCATCTCATCTCCATGACAAGATGCCAGATGCCACCAGTTCCTTGCATAAACAATTCTTGTTTTTATTTTTACCGGTTTCCAGCTGGCACCAGATTTTTCCTAATGTTAAGACCACAGGTTAGCTATGAAAAGCACAAATGAATTAAAATTTGTCGTATTTATCGAGTGATGAAAATGTTGCATTCTAGTCTATCTTCCATTCGTGGTGGAAGGCTTATGATTTGGAGTGAAAAGAGTGCCTTTTTGTGTTGTATATAATTCAGAGATAGAGAGATACCCTGCTTCTGTTCTTAACATAATTTTACCCCAGTACAGTAGTATTAAACTGCTGCTACAAGAATTTGAAACCTGTTTTCAGTGAAAATAATTTTGAAGCATTCCTGGTTCATGGAATTATTCTGCTGATTTGATATGCTAATTGCTCTTCTAGTTTGCTGAAATAGTCTCTTGATTTGTTCACTATGTTTCTGGGTTCTTTTTGTTATTATGGCAGTTGCATCATTGTTTTAGGGTATGAGATCATGCTATTACTACAGTTCTAAATATAGTAATGTACAGTAATTTCATGCATTTTGGGTTGCTGCACTCCCACCTGTTAGTGATATCAGGTAACTACCCTACTTAGATTTGCTTTCAAGAGAGGCTTGCATATTTGACTTTGTGATATTTCTAAAGACAGGTTAACATAATGTAAAAATCTTTTGCATATGAAGAGACATCTTCGGATTCTGAGTCTACTTTTCTTACTAGGAATTTTGCATATTAGGAACTTGGATATCATGAGAATGGGTGGTGTGTATTGTTTATAAACACATTAAGTTCCAAAGCTCTATTTCACACAGATAATACATTAATTGAATGTAGAAAACAAAAATGTAGCAATTACTTTTAATATTAAAATAAGAAAATATAAAGTTGTTAGGGAAAAAATGTTTTCCAAGGAGGCAGTTTTTAGAAATAAACTTGCTGCCATTATAATCAGAAAATTAATTCTGTAAACCATTAAAAAATAATAAAATATAAAGTTGTTAGGGAAAAAAATGTTTCCTAAGAAGGCAGTTATTAGAAATAAACTTGCTGCCGTTGTAATCAGAAAATTACTTCTGTAAACCATTACTATGATAAATTGTACTGTAGTAGGTCACTCACTAATTATCTTTTTTTTTTTTTTTTATAAAATGATGTTGGCATATTCATATTACTTTTGCTATTCAACAGTTAGTTCCATTTTTAGGCTGTTTGATTCATACACAATTTTATTTAAAATCTTGTTTCATTTTTAGATTTCTTCCAACTATATATATATATATATATATATATATATATATATATATATATATATATATATATATATGTATATATTTATTATATATATATACATATATATATATAGTGTGTGTATATTTATTATATATAGGCCCTCTAACCACCATTTTCATGAAATCAAGTTGAACCCCCCAAATGCTAGCCAGTTAATTTTGTTAAAATTAAAACTTACTTTTTTGTTACTCCGATACTACTGTGTACAATATTTTGAAGTGTTGGGATGGGAGTTTTTTAATATGCTTCAATTTTAGAAGTACCCTGTAATATATTCTAGTGTATGTATTTTGAGAAGCAGTAGTACTGTTAATACCCTCATCTGTGTGAAAAGCAAAAAAAAAAAAAAAAATGCATAGCATAACAATATTTATACTGTGAGTTTATTCACACTATGTTGTAGATTCTTCTGGTAATCTGATTCATCATTTATTACATATATGTAATGTTATGGTTTTTCTAGTGCTATACTGAATTTGTTTCATGGAATAAGTTCTTTGCTATAGAATTTTATGACTTGTAATCTTATGAGTTACAACAAATACAGTAGTCATTATGCAGTAGTGAAGTTACACAATTTTATCATATTAACTGGTATAGTAATTAGATAGTGGAATCTGCTAATTTATACATTTGGTGTTGGGTATGAAGTTTTGCCAAGTTAAAACTAGTGGAAGTTATGAGTTATGAGGAAGTGCAGATAACTTTGCATATATATTCCTGCTTTCTCTTATCATAGTTTTACAGGGTCAGATGAGTACTTTTAAATATATATATTACAAGATTACCTTCTATATTCTTGATTATATCAGAATTTGCTGTGAATAGAGAAAAATAGGTTTATTACAAAGAAGTGAGTAGTCTGTTATAATGGCTACTATTATGGGCCCATTTCTGGTCAGCTATGTGAGAGCTAAATGAATTAGCTCAGATGATCTGGTTCAAACTACTTTAAATTAATAATGGACTCATGTCTTAATAAATACTGTTATTTGAACTGTGAGAGTTTTGTGTAATGTTTGTTACAACTGTCATAAATATTTTAGTGGTTTTTCCCACTTCCAGTTGCACATTGTGCATGAGTGTTGTAACGTAAACCTTGTCTACATGTACTTCTCTAGATCCTGTCTGCATCTTGGTCCTGTCATGATTACTAAGTGAGGTATACTTTGTCAGTTGATTAGCAAGGTTTCTACTAATGATATTTGACACTGCTGTTATAAGTGACTCCGCACAGGATATTGTTTGTTGTTGCCACAGAATTTGTAGACTGAAGTGTTTTTGAGGCGTTAGGAATTGACTCCACACTTTGGCACCTTGCTACCCATCCACATAAGAAGTCTTGTGGTCTTCAAAATTTGAGAGTTTCATCCTTATATGGGACTTAATTTATTTCTCTTGAATGTTAGTTTTTGTTTTATGCTTGCTTTCATAATAATATGCGAGTGAAATATCTTGTTTCACAACACAGTTTTATATCAAGTACTGTGTGGACTTTTGTCAGAAACTTAAAACATTTTCAGCTTATCTACAGAGCATACATAATTACTGTACAGTAATCTCTTGATTAGCCAAATTCACCTTATCTGATGCTCAACATCATCCAACACAACTGGACCCCCAAGGGACCAAAGATGTATATAATTACATAAATTTGATTAAAATTGAAAAGACTGCTCTCTGATGGTTGGTAATGCTGTGCAAGCCTGAGGTAATGTTTGTAACACTGCTTACACTAATAAACAGATTGAGAAAGGTTTGGAAAGGAGGGGAAAGAGTTTCCAGGGTGGGAAGGCCGGGCAGGATTGGAGGGAGTGGGGGACAGTGCTCTGCGGGCAAAGAGAAACTTTCTTAACAGGCAGGGAAGCGGTTTCTTGGTAGGGGAGGGGGAGAGGAGTAGGCAGGTATTTGACTTGTTTAGAGCTTGTATGTTTTATATTTATTCATGTTCATGTTTTTTTCACATTTTATTAGAGGATGTTGCTATATACAAAACAGAGAGAGAGAGAGAGAACAATTAATGCTGTGCACTCCTTCCCATTTTTATTTTTATTTTTATTTTTTTATTTTATTTTCTCATTGTTATTTTAATTTGTTTTGTCATAATTTTTACTACATAAAACTATGAAAAAACAATAAAAATCACTATGCAAAAGAGACAGAAATGCATTCAATATCCCATAGCATGTGCATGTATAAAACACACACACACACACACACACAATTTTTCTCTTTTTTTATTTCTATTGTACACTATTCTTATTTTTTTTACAGTATTTTCTCATTTTTTGGTTTTGTATAATTTTCACTGCATAAAATGAAAAACAATAAAAATCACAATGCGAAGGAAGCAAAGAGAGAAAGCTCATTCGACATCCACTAGCGTGTGTGTGTGTGTGTACTGTATATAACACACATGCACACACACATACAATCCTTCCCTTTGATTGAGGAAGGGAATAGCTTAACATGTTGCCAACATCTATGATAAAATTCATGACAAAATTTGTATTATAAATATTTTAATTAATATTTTATTGTGGAGGGCCCTACATCCCCTGTTGGGAGATGCTCCGTGTGTAGATATGACACGTCACCACAGCATAAAATTTATATGTTTTAAATATTTATCAAAATTCTTGAATACTGGAAACTTCACCTCTTCGATCATGAAACAACAGGTTTGCTGTATGCCTTTTTTTCTCCCTGGGAAGCTTTTAAACATTGAATGTAAACAGTATATTTGAGATGAAATATATAATATCAACAGTAATAAAATAGTCTCTTGTGTACTGTTCTGTGATAATCATATTAGTCAACAAAAAAAAAAAAGCTAAATGATGATGCCACCATTGATGAAATGCCATATGTAGATGTAAACACATACATATAGTTTCCATGATACGGAAATTGAGAAATAAGTGACCATAATAAAACGAGATTAATGATAACCTTTTCAAATAATGTTCTTAAAAATAATATACTGAAAGAGCCCAGTCTACAGCACAATATGAATGATGCAGTACATGGTGTAATTCACGGCAAGGAAACTTAATAAAGAGTAAAAACAGGCAAATAAGTAAAACAACGAATATAATACAGTATGGTAACAGCTGATAAGTTGTTGTATAAAATACAGGTATGCTACCTACCTACTGAACTGTTTACAATAGAAAGAAAAAGAAGGGGTTAGCTTTTTCTCAGTGTATTTATAAATTTTTATAATTGGTTACAAATATTGGAAAATATGGTAGATAATGCCTTTTGCATAAAGTTTTCAGTTTACAATGCAAAGGTGGTTGTTTAGAAGCATACTGAGTGTTTATGGTTATGTGGTATTGACAAGGTAGGGGGGTAAGGATATGGAGTTGGCGCTTCACACCTGTAGAGTTTTTTACTCTGGCTCTTTTAATCCAGATAATCAACAGATTACTGTATATGTATTAGCAGTCAAAATTAAACCCTTCAGGACACCACCAACAGTCAAAATTAGCCCACTGGCCTTATTATAGTTGTCATAACTTGTTAAAGGTTAGTCAGATTGTCACTTGCTTGCTTAATGAATCATAAGAACAAATATTTATCTAAAATGCCTTTCAAACACACCGCACTGAATTAATCAAAGAAACTTTTTCACCTCTTAATGACAGAAGATTCTTTAACTTCAAATTAGATATGGTTTCATCGTGGTTTTGCTGAAAATATTTTGTGCACAAAGTATAGAACTGTACTTGTTTCACCTTTTTGCAATAGCCTTGTTGCCAGGTTGCAAAATGGTATTTTCTTTTGCCATAAATCTTATCAATAAGAAAAAACATTTCAAAGGTGATGGACACAGAAAATCTCATTTCAGATTCAGTTCTGCTCCACAATACTTAATAGATGCAGCACATTGAGAAGATTACATTGCTAAAGTTTGTGCAACTGCAATGAATTCAAGTTGTCTATCAACGACAATCGAAACTCTGTTATGGATGTTTTGATAAACAATTTCATTATAGGATATTTTTTCAAAGGAAACATCTGCTCTGTTAAAGGACTTTGTTCAGTTTAAGGATGAACAAAGACAACCAGCAAAAACTTGTATGGGATTATTGTCACTTTTATGCATTTCCCAGCTGAAACTAGGGGAAGGGTTCAGTCTTGTGGGTGTCTTGGCTTGGTCTTATCAGTGTTGTGGCAGGTCCGGAAAGTGGCCACCAGCCCCCCAACCAGTGGTTGCTCGCCCTGCCAGACTTAGTGCATATCTCTGGTAAAGTGTGTCTGTGTCCTGGTGTCTCTTTTGCCATCGAGTTCAAAGCAATTTTACTGTCTCTAAGTCATCATGACCAGCAAGGCTGAGCCTACTGTGGAGGATATTGCATCTCTGGGCAAGTTCATAGGCTTGGAGGTCAGTGACAAAGATGCGGACAAGCACAAAGCAGAGCTCACCACTGAAATCCATGACTTTAAGAGGGAACAGCAACTGACAACAGCAGAGGAGGAAGAGGCCCTAGTTGGTTAACAAAGTGTGCTAAAATGGGAAGTGCAAAGTTTTGTTGGAAAAGTCACCCTGACAAAGCTGTAACAAACTGCACTATAAACCTACTGAATGACAATGCTATTTCTCACTTTAAAAGAAAATACTAAAATACAGTTAAAAGAAAATTCTAAAATACAGTTAAAAGCAAACATCACTGGACAGGTTTTTAATGAGAAAGAAAGAAACAGTGAATCTTAAGGGGAGGGCAGTAGAATGAAACAGGAAAGAGAAACAATGCCGGATGCATAGTTGTCTGCCATTTTTATGGAAGGAACCTCTCCTCTTCACCTTTCTTACCACTTACCCCATATGTCATTGACTCTCCCAGTTACAGGTAAAGTGAGAACAAATTTGCATTTATTTGGTATATTTATTTTTTTGTATAATTTCTGTATGCTACGCTTCTTAGAGTTCAGATGCTTTTATTTGTTGCATCATTGGAGGTCTGGAATGGATTAATCCAATTTCCATTACTTCTTATGTAAAAAATGTGCTCAGTTAATGGACATATCAATTAAAGGACAGCCTTCTGAAACTGAATAAGTGTATTAACAGAGGTATGACTACTTATTAATAATAATTATTTGGGAAGAATCACGCCTACTGTTAAAATTCACTTACATCTTTGCGCTGTTAGGTGTGAACTGAATTGAATTAATATCCATCAAGCACCAGGTCATGCAGACCATATCGTGCTGTTATGCTATTTATAGATAAAGTATGTTCAAAGTTAGTGATTGATAGGTCATATTTGATGAAGTGTTTATTTGTTGAAGGAAGTAGAATACGCTATATGGAGAAGTGTTCTGCTTCTCTGAGAATATCTTGAAGGTGAGGTGGATGGGAAGAAAGGTTAGGCTGGGAAATGCTCTGTTTCATGCAATTGTGTTGGGGGCAGGAAAGAATTATAAGGGATACTAAAAGAGGGGCAAGACAAGGTGGACATAGTGTTGAAGGGGATCTGTTCATCAAGTGAGAGTGCATTAGATTTGTATGACTGGTACATAGTCGGGCAAGTGTTGTTTCCCATTGTCTTTTCTTGTGACGGGTTTAACCATGGTAGTATGGTGGGTTTAACTGCGCGGAGCTTGTTATTCGAGATACTAGTCCAGAAAGACTGCCAGCGACTTAGTAGGAAGTTATGGAAAAATGGGAAATAATCTGAATACGGGATGGTTTTGAAGTGCGAGCATCCTGACAGAGCTGCAGAGCGAGCCAAGGAGTCCACTTGCAAATTGCATATGATGCCCACCTGGCTTGGGGTCCAGCAGTAGCAGATTAGCTTTTTCCGCATTGAAGTGCAAAAAAGCCAGTCATGAAATTCACGGACTACAGGATGTGTGCAGGCAATAGATTGGATAAGGGTTAAAGAGCTAGCAAAATAACAAACGATGATGAGGGGTAGATTAGTTTTAGTGCAAACAGAATAGCATATACAGTAGTTCTGCCGTAAGTATGCCTGCCACTGGTGTTAAGAATATTTGGAAAAGTTTGGTGGGGAAAGGACCACTGGCCCAGTTCCTTTAGGGGACTTGGAGCCACCTGTCCTAAGAAAGACAAACGAGAAGGAAGTGTCCAAGAATAATATCTCCTTTTGGATACGTGATCAAGCAAGCCTGCAGTTCTTCTTCGCATTCAGATGCCAACACAGTGTATGCAAGAGTACATAATTTTAGGGGTATAGACCCTTCCATCGCTTTCAAAAAGATTTTGTCGGTTCAAAGGATTTTAAAGGCTGGTACATGGCTTTGCCAAACCACCTCCACACCTCCTCTGTGGGACATTGCCCACATGCCCTTGGACAATTTTTCCTTGGGTCCAGTGGTGGCTTCTCAAGTTGTGAAGCTCATCCAGTGCCCCTAGCGGGACAGTTTGTATCTTTCATTGTGAATAGGAAGACTGGTCTTCTTCCTTTCTCTTTGTTTCTCTTCTATCAGTGGGCAGTGGAGAGAATTAATCCATCATGCGCTGGAACTGGTCAGATACAGGTGAAAGAGCTCCAATTCATTGGGTTTTTTTTATTGTTCCTACACAACACAGACTGTATATGGAAGCAAGTCCCTTCCTCTGTCTTGCAAAGGGAGAAAGGAAATGGCAACAAACAAGGTTGGTGGCTAACCTAAGTTTTGTCGTCTCTGACGATCACAGGTTCTTTATATTCCTACAAAACACAGTGTAACTAGTTCACATTGTCTCTTAACCCAGATGTCTGGCTGCTGGGTAACCTTTCACTTAACTAACCAGAGGCATATGACTCCTTCCTATGTCCTACAGTATTTTGGTCAGGGAGTGAGCCCAGGTGTGCTGAACCTACAGTTGGTTCTGAGGCTTTCTCTGTCCTCCCTCCAAGAGTAAGTCTCCCTTACGTTAAGACCAGAGGTTTGCTCTGCACATGAACAAATGACAAACTTTAAATAAATTTTTATTTTTCATAACTAACAAACCTGCGGTCTTAACGTATACGGCCTACCTCAAGCCACCCCTCATTTAGTTACCTGGACTAAAGGAAACTGATGTGTTGTAGCTGGGATGGGTTAAGGCAGGTCAGCTGTACCCTCCTCCTTTCCACCATCTTGGCTAGCTTCCGTTGCCACCAAAACCCTTGCACTTTTTTTTAACCGGACTCCAGCAGGCACTAGAGAATTTTCCCTTATGTTAAAGACAGCAGGTTTGTTAGTTATGAAAAATACAAATTGATTTAGAATTTGTCATTTTACCATATGTGATTATTTCAGTCCTCCCAAGGCTTAGTATAAACAAGAATTCTTGAGAACGAGATATTACACACTGTAAATGTTATAGCTGAGATTCAACCCAGAAATGAATTTTTTGTTAAAGCAATTATGCTATTGTATTTACATAACAAGAACTCTATACAGTAGGTAATACTTTTTTTTGTACAATTTAACAATGTTATCATTACCTGCATATTTTGAATGTCATCTAATCCTAAAAAAAAACTAGTGCCTTAAAAGGTAAATGAAACTATCATTTCTTTGCTTTAAGAGTGAAATATGCCCTACTTTAAGTGGTTTTAAGAGTTTTAACAACATTGGATTTTCTGTACACTCTTCACAAATAATTTTGCATTCAGTGAACATTAGATTCCTTGGTTTTGTCTCAAATCTAGTAGAATTTCCCACAAGAATTTCACAAGAATTGTGTGGATTTCTATTTTTGTGTTACACTACAAAAAGGAAAAGGCTGAGAAAGTTTGTAGAACTTTCTAAAAAAGCTCACACTTTCTTTTTTTTACAAAAGAATGATCATAAATTGCTGCATTATTATTTCAAAAGTGGAAAAAGCAATTCACTGATTTGTATGGGTAAAATAATTGTTGTATTAATTTAGTGTATACTGTAATATGCCCATGGGGAGAATGTCACATTCTAATTTCTTTTTACAGAGATACAGTACTATAATCTAAATTTTGTCCATAAACTGGAAAGATGACCAAGATGTTCATTGTTCCACTGTTAGACAAACTACTTTACATAATTTCTATATTAGCCACCCAGCTGCTGGATATACTGTATGCATGAAAGATGAGAATTATTTACTGTTGTAATGACCAAGAATTAGAGCATATGCTACCTTCAAATAAAATGATCAAATTAAGTATTCTTGTTTTAATTCCCCAAAAAAAGTAATGTGAGTTAATAAGAACTCCTTACAAGACAAATACTATTTTTAACAATGAATTTACAAATTTTCTATTCCTTTATGTATCAAATTCAAGTTATGGTAAAGGAAGTGTTTGTAGCATTGTACTGCAATTCATATTAGTTTTTGGTTAATTTGATCATAAATTTTTCATAGTAATATGTATTTTTACTAGGTACATAAGCCCAGAGGTAAGTGGGGGAGTACCCTAACGAGGTGGGTAAGTGGAAGTTAAGGAGGGTGATCAATTTCTGATCAATTGTGGGGGTGAGTGGTGTGTGACCCCTTACTAACCTGCCATCACCAAGTACTTTTCCTTCAACCTTGGAGAAAAATTGGGTGGTTGAGGAGGGAAATGTGATAAAAGGCTTAGGTCCAGGACAAACAGAAATTATTTAAATCACCTTTTCTATAGAAGACTTATTCCTTGCGTAGGAGGTCGCTTCAATCAACTGACTGGAAGTTGCAAACCCACCCAGAAGTCATGATCTCAGTCATGAGAGTGAACAAAGTTAACAATGATTCATGTGACCTGCTCAATCTGGCATAGGGATGACAGACCAATAGCTACCTGATCCCCTCACGGATGACAGACCAATAGCTACCTGATCCTTAGTGAGGGTTACACAAGTTGGAAAGTGGCTATATCTGGCTAATAAAAAAAGATAGCTTCAAAGTATAGCTCTACTGCTAAACCCGCTCTTGTTAAAGGGGAAAAGCAGAGGCAGATGCGTCCTTAAGACAGAGCTGTAAGACTGAATGCTTGATTGTGTAACTAGTTACCTGTATCTTGGTCCAATCCAGCAAGTACTCACGTAAGTTACTGGTCCACATACGAGAAGGAAGGAAAAATGAAGACACCAATCACTCTTCACTTAACCACTTACACTAAGCCAAGTACAGTACTTGGATGAGATGCTAGTATGCCTAAATAGAGCAGGGTGCCTTCACAACCTGCCGTGCAGCCACCACAGATCTCAAGGAGAAGGTGTCCAAGGACTCGTGGACATTATACCTCAGTAGAATGAGGTGAAAGTAGTCTGGTGTTCCCAGACATGCCCAATTACCTGAAATACTTAATAAGTTCTTTTGAAAGATCCAAGTTAGGCTGCATAAAACAAATCACATCCAACTCGGGCGGACAAAGTTTACAAGGAGAACACGACTGCTTAAAGCCACTCATGAGCATGGATAACTACTAATGAAGAGAGATCCATGCCCTTCAGTCTGACTTCCTGGATTACCAATGAACCTTGCGTGGTGCACTGTAGACATTACTAAAGGATGTTTGCAGTGTCCCATCAGCCCTTAGCTGCACCCACTTTTTTGCCTTGCACTTTACCTCAGTTCCCACTTCCTCTCTTTAATCTTGTTATCCTACTACTGTACTCCAATTCCCTCTTTTCACTCTCTTAAGTGCTGAATGGCTGAAAGTGCCCCCAGTCCTTTGCTTTGTAGCTAATTGGTCACGAATACTAAATCTAAATGTCAAAGAAGGGTGATTGTCTTTTACTGCAAAGACTGAGAGGAGCTTATCTCAGTGAAAGTAAACTATGAGATCTGCAATCTGCGAAGAAGTTCTGACTGAAAAAGATCCCTTTTGCAACATCAGTTACAGAAGATGACCACTTTCCCTGGTACACATTCAAGGAAGAATGGCATAGGTACCCAGGCATCTACTGAAAGAAAAGCCTCTCTCTTGCAGGTTTTGCTGGATATCCTCCACATGTGAAGCTGGAGAGGGTGAACTGTCCGGTGGTACCTATGAATGTGTGGCATATAAAGGAGAATGACCCAATGGAGTGTGTAAGTGCCTTGACCAGGGGTCAAAAGATCAGGATATCACTTAGCATGTGGCCATGAGGTGCCACCAAAGTCATCCTGAGACCCAGAGTGATTAAGATCCTGTTGATCACCCAACAAATCAGGCTAAATGACAGAAAGTTATAGATGTCTAAATTGTCCCAAAGGTGTTGGAAGGCATAGAACACCAAGAGCTTTCTGATTAGCAATGTGGTAAACAGATCAGTCTTTGGTGTTTCCCAAGTCTCAAAAAGCCTTTTCGCTATCTGAGGGTTGGGGCTAGTCTGCCACCACATTCTGCCAGCCAGGAATATACCTGGTTGTTAGCTCAATGGCCTGGCAAACCACCTATCCATGCATCTGCCTTGTCAACTGACAGAGGAAAACAAAAACAGCCCCACCCCTGCATATTACCACAAACACTACTACAGTGGTGGTGTCCTTAATCAACATGACCAAGTGACCTATCAAGATATTTTGTCTGATATGTTAGCAACACTGCTCACATAACCAGTATGTTAATATGCAGATGAGTTCATTCTTTGCCAGTACACCTGATACTATAGTGCCATTCAGGAGTGTGCAACTAAACCACCATTTTGATGCATCTGTGAAGACACATCTTGGAAGGAGGAGTTCAGCTAAACTTCCACCAGGAGAGTCATGTTGTCCTGCCACCATGCAAGATCCCCTCTGATCTCGCTCAAGAAAACAAGCTGGGAGGAAGGATTGTTTGGTGCTGCTCAGTGCTGTTTCTGTTGCCAATGAAGCAAACACTTGTAGAGGCTCCCATGTGGACCTTCCTGAGCCTCCTCATTCTAAAGTTTGAAAAGAACTGTGTCTATAAGCATGCCAAGGTACTTTGCCTGCTGCTTGGACACAAGATCCAATTTCTCCCAGTTTACAATCCAGCTTCAACAAAATGACAGAAGACAATCCCTGTTCTGGAGCAACTACATTTCGAAGATACCACAATCATACAGGTGGTGCAGCAAGGGTATATCCTGCGAATAGGCCCAAGCCAATACCAAGGTGGGGACCTGTGAGGCCATCGCAGCCAGTAGCAAAGAGCTTTGAGCTGATAAGAAGTTCATACTGCAAACAAAGCGGAGGTATTTTCCAAAGGTCTGATGGACAGGCACTTGACAGTAAGCATTCTTCAAACTTTTGAAAGCATGGTCACCTTCTCTGATATAATCCAACACTGAATGTGCCATTTCCATCTTGAAACAAGTTTGCAAAATAAATTTGTTTGGCAGTGCGAGGTTGATAACTGGTCACCAAAGCCCTTCACCTTCTCCACCAGGAAAGAACTGCAAAGCCAGGAGAATGATCATCTACGACTTCTACAGGGACTTTCTCCACCATCACTGACAAGGCAAGACATTTAGGGGAATCTGAAGGATAAGCCAAAATCAGTACCAGTTCTCAAGTGGCAGCAGCCTGGTCTGAGGGACTAGAACAACCCAAGGTTCCACCCCTGATTCTGCCACATAACCCACTGGCACAACAGGCTTCCTTCTACTCATGGCAACTGGAAGGGGAGGGGGACTGCCAGCCTCACCATCCTCCTCCCTACTTCTTCCCCTTCCCTCCTATCCTAGACATGACTGGGAGAGGATGGCAAAAGGGCTAGAAAGACTCCCCACTCTTTCTGGCGAAAGAAGACTGACTTCAGGAGGAATAGGCTTCCTCCCAGCCCTAAACTCTGAAGGCTTTGCCACACCCAAAGGTTTAGCTTGTACAGGTACCCTCAAAGCCACAAGGGGTCTGAAGAAAACTGCACGGTGGATAAGTCACAAGACTCCAATCTCCTACTTTACTCTTCAAGAAGAGTAATGCTGAGCCCACCACCAGACTGTTCTGAAGTGTAAGACCATTTTCCACCAAACCTTGTCTTGAGAATAAGGATGAAACCATGTCCGATCTTCTCATAACGAAGTTTGCACATAGGCACTATGGGGCAAGAGGAAAGTCAATGGCTTTCCTCCTGACACAAGCAACCTCCAAAACTTCATCATGTCCTGGGATGAGATTCCTTGGGGTTGCACACACACTGGCAAAACCTGTCAGTATGTTTAACCACAAGGTAAGCCATGAGACAGCCTGGGCAAACCCAGTGGTTCCAGACTCCAAAGCAGAGAAGGGAGTACCTTCCTAACAGAGCCTCAAAGATGGGAGGCAGCTTAATCTTGAAGTGTTCGTACAAACTTTCAACTTATGTTTTCACTTGAGTTCACAGCAGACCAGCACATCGTAAGTCCTATTTCTTGAAGAATTTTTGTAAACCTGCTATTTACAGAGCCCCTTGTAATTGGTGGAGGCACTTCAGAGTAACTAACTAGAACTGATTCTAAACTTAGGGATCTCTAAGTAGCTGTTCTATACTAGATTAACTATGTTTTCTTACTTTTTATCCTTATCGTTCTTACCCTCCTTCAACTCTCAGGACTAATCTGTGGATGAACACCCCTTGGAGAATGGTGAGGTTAGACAGTAGCTGATTTGGATGAGTATGATGAAAGTCAGATAACAAGCACTGCTACTAGTTCTGGGTCTGATCTCTATGAACTACGTTAAGACACTAAGAACACTGTTTATACTTTGGTATAAGTCCTAGGGCTGCCCATAAGAAGGGTGTTCATCTGACTTTTGAATACTTGGAAATTTGTCAAATAATTTTATTTCCAATGGTGGCTACCACTGCATAAATATGGATAATCTGAGGACTCTTCCCCAATACATAAATTAACCACTTGGGCATCCAGGTTTCTAGTGCTTAAAACAAAAAAGTATAGCCATTAAACCAGAGCAAGACAGCCATTTGAGAAATGTCATTCAGATAATAAAAAGAAAATTAGTAAATAGTCAGAAAACTACTCATGGAAATCAATATCACATGCTGGTTACAAAACATGATGCAACAAACAGGATTCAAAGTGCAGTAGTTTTACCAAAATATGAAGATGCTGATGAACCAGTCAGTAAAATACAGTACCTGTGCTAGATTACCTAAAATAAATATTATGCAAATGAACACGACTTGGAAAAAGAAGGGAATACTGTACAGGCAGTCCCCGGTTATCGGCGGGGTTCTGTTTGTTTGGGTGTGATGATAACCGAAAATCGGTGATTTTCGGGGGTTATCGGCGCCAAAAAGCGCCGATTTTTGGTTATCGGCGCCTCTGTTAGGTATGTATCGGTGCCAATACCCAATTATCGGCACCGATAAGCGGAAATCGGCAATTTTCGGCGCCGAAAATTGCTGATTTTCGTTGCTAGACAAGTGCCATAAAACCAGATCGCTGTTAACCGAGCCCGCAGTTAACCGGGGACTGCCTGTATTGTATTTCATAAGATAACAAAAACAGTTTAACTGACAACTTTCTCAATAAAAATAAAAATACCTGGACAAAACTGAGATCTGACAGTATATATTCTAGCCATACCAATGGAAAAACTGCAATGGACATACAGAAAACACAAATAAATGTGCCTACCGAGGATTAAATGACTGGACAACTAGGTGGAACGTGGGCCACACACATGAATCAAATGTGGTTAAAACCCCTATACATAATCAATGTTCATGCAGTATTACATTAATCTGCCCCATATTCACTTTTCCAAAATCAATACTTTGCATATTATAGTCACCTTTTTTCCTGCTCATCGTTATTAAATGTGAGAGAGAGTTTTTTATGTCTTTAAGAATAAACTACAGTCATCGTAAAAAAACTCCAGACAATCCCTGTAAATGAACAAAAATCAGATCAATGTTATAAAAACAGAAAGTAATAGGCAAAGTTTTTGTTTTATTACCTTTTATTCAATATTTTGACATTTCTCCATTATTTTTAACCCTTTAACGCCGAAGCCCTATTTACAAAAACGTCTCCCGTATGCGGTGGCGTTAGGTGAGTTAAGCGCCTGAAGCGGAAAAAAAGTTTTTCAAAAAATCACAGCACGCTTAGTTTTCAAGATTAAGAGTTCATTTTTGGCTCATTTTTTTGTCATTGCCTGAAGTTTAGTATGCAACCATCAGAAATGAAAAAAAAATATCATTATCATATATAAATATTGGAATATATGACAGCGAAAAAAAACTCGTATATAATTGAATAAAAATCGCTGTAAACAAAACAGTTAAAAAGCTAATGAGTTAATTTTTTTAGTTGTATTGTACACTAAATTGCGATGATTTTGGTATATAACAAATTTTAAAATGATCAAAAGCAACACAGAGAAATATTATCAAAAAATGATGCATGAATTTGTAACGAGAGGGCGTAAAAAATGTTTTTCAAAATTCACCATAAATCGTAATATTGTGCTAGAGACTTCCCGTTTGTTGAAAAATGAAGCTAATTGATTGAATATTACTAGACTAAGTGTTTTAGCTTACAATTGCAGTTTTCGACCATTTCGGTCGAGTTAAGTTGACCGGAAGTCGAATTTTTCTATTTATCGTGATTTATATGGAAATATTTCAAAACTGATAAAAGCTACAACCATGAGTTATTTTCTGTTGTATTCTACATGACATTGCGCACATTTTCATATATAAAACTTTATGTAACGACTAATATAAAGCGGTGCAAATATTACGACAACGAGACGAAAGAATTTCTGAGATGTTCGGCGAGTTACAGCGCGAGCGTAAGGAAAATGTTTTTAAAAAATTCACCATAAATCGAAATATTGTGCTAGAGACTTCCAATTTATTGCAAAATGAAGTTAAACGATTGAATATTACTAGAATGTAAGAGTTTTAGCTTACAATTGCGTTTTTTTACCATTTCAGTCGAGTTAAAGTTGACCAAAGGTTGAAATTTTGGTAGTTATCGTGATTTATGTGAAAATATTTCAAAACTGATAAAAGCTACAACCATGAGCTATTTTCTGTTCTATTCTACATGAAATTGCACACATTTTCATATATAAAAGTTTATGTAACGACTAATGTAAAATGATGCAAACATTACGACAACATGACGAAAGAATTTCTGAGATGTTCGGCCGAGTTACCACCGCATGAGCGTGAGGAAAAGTTTTTTTCAGAAATTCACCATAAATCGAAATATTGTGCTAGAGACTTCCCGTTTGTTGCAAAATGAAGGTACATGATTGAATATTACTAGAATGTAAGAGTTTTAGCTTATAATTGCGTTTTTACCATTTCGGTCGAGTTAAAGTTGACCGAAGCTTGAAATTTTGGCAGTTATCGTGATTTATATGAAAATATTTCAAAACTGATAAAGCTACAACCATGAGTTATTTTCTGTTGTATTCTACATGAAATTGCGCACATTTCCACATATAAAACTTTATGTAACGACTAATATAAAACAGTTAAAACATTACGACAACGTGAAAAGAATTTCTGGCGCGGACGTAAGGGAAAATTTTTTTCAAAATTCACCATAAATCGAAATATTGTGCTAGAGACTTCCAATTGGTTGCAAAATGAAGGTAAATGATTGAATATTACTAGATCGTAAGAGTTTTAGCTTAAAATTGCGTTTTTATCATTTCGGTCGAGTCAAAGTTGACCGAAGGTTGAAATTTTGGCAGTTATCGTGGTTTATATGAAAATATTTCCAAACTGATAAAGCTACAACCATGGGTTGTATTTTGCTGTATTGTACATGAAATTGCGCACATTTTCATATATAAAACTTTATGTAACGGCTAATATAGAACAGTGCAAAAATCACGACAAAATGACGAAAGAATTTATGAAATTTTTCGGCTGAGTTACCGCCGTGCGTAAGAAAAAGTTTTTTCAAAAATTCACCATAAATCAAAATATTGTGCTAGAGACTTCCAATTTGTTGCAAAATGAAGGTACATGATTGAATATTACTAGAATGTAAGAGTTTTAGCTTACAATTGCGTTTTTCGATCATTTTGGTCGAGTCAAAGTTTACCGAAGGTTGAAATTTTTTGTAGTCGATGTACGGTACGTCCACTTGGCACCCAACAGACAATTTTAGTCGACGTATGATACGTCCAATAGGCGTTTAAGGGTTAAGTACATCTCTTAATCTTTTTGGCATAGAATGAGCCAAATCTTTAAAATACTGTGCGTCCATTTCTTCAAACCAAAACTTTCTGATCACATCCTTCAACATGGACAAAGATGTTTTCTCTTCTCCCATGGCATTCAGTCATCATTTCATGTAGGCCCAGCAATTTTCTATTGGATTTAGATCTGGTGAATTACCAGTACAGTTCAACTTCTGAATACTGTGTTCCTCAAACACCCTTTTAGCATCATTTGATCGATGGCAAGGGGCTCCATCTTACATAAAGACTCATCCCTAACAGATCTTTATAGGGACAAGATTGTTCTCTAAAACATTAACATACCGCTGTCCAGTCATTGTTGTACTTGATGGAATAAAATATAAACCACCACTGCCTCTGTATCCTGGATACATCGCTACATTCTTTCCCAAAATTTCCTTCGCTTCATCTTCATAGCCTTAGAAAGGGGAGGCTTCTTTGCTGCAACACAAGATGGGAGACCAAGGTGTTTCTGCAAATGATAGTTCTTTCGGATACATTACTGAGTAAAATGGAATTTTCAGATTGCAAATTTTTTGCTGGCATTGATGGGTGTTTCATAACAATCCTTTTCATTAGGATGTCTGTCCTTTCAGTCATCTTTCTTGGTCTTCCAGAGCCTTCCATCGCAATGCAGTTTCTAAGTCAGCCATTTTGGCACGGTTCCACCATACGGAGACGGTACTTTTGGCGATGCCCAGCTCTTTTGCTATGGTTCTTAACGACTTCCCAGCTCTCCATAACGTAACAATCTGTCTTCTTCACAACTGATAAGGATTTTTTTGTCATATTTAACCCTTAAACGCCGAGCCTCTATTTACAAATATAAAAGTGTCTGTCGTATGCCGGCGGTGTTCGGGAGTTAGCGCCGAAGCGGAAAAAAAAGAGTTTTTTTTTTAAATCACAGCACGCTAAGTTTTTAAAATTACGAGTTCATTTTTGGCTCCTTTTTTTTGTCATTGCCTGAAGTTTAGTATGCAACCATCACAAATGAAAAAATATCATTACCATATATAAATATTGAAATATATGACCACAAAAAAAATTTCATATATAATTGTATACAAATCGCGCTGTGAGCAAAACGGTTAAAGCTAACGAGTTATTTTTTATTTCTTTGTATTGTACACTAAATTGCCATGATTTTGGTATATAACAAATTGTAAAACGATCAAAGCAACACAGAGAAAATATTATCACAAAATGATGCATGAATTCGTAACGCACAGACGTAAAAAAATTTTTTCAAAAATTCACCATAAATCGAAAAATATTGTGCTAGAGACTTCCCGTTTGTTGCAAAATGAAGGTAATTGATTGAATAGTACTAGACTTTAAGTGTTTTAGCTTACAATTGAAAATGGTCGAGTTAAAGTTGACCGAAGGTAGAATTTTTTCTATTTATTGTGATTTATATGAAAATATTTCAAAACTGATAAAAGCTACAACCATGAGTTATTTTTTGTTGTATTCTACATGAAATTGCACACATTTTCATATATAAAACTTTATGTAACGAATAATATAAAATGGTGCAAACATTACGACAAAGTGACGAAAGAATTTGTGAGATGTTCGGCTGAGTTACCGCGCAGACGAAAGGAAAAAGTTTTTCCAAAAATTCACCATAAATCAAAATATTGTGCTACAGACTTCCAATTTGTTGCAAAATGAAGGTAAATGATTTAATGTTACTAGAATGTAAGAGTTTTAGCTTACAATTGCGTTTTTTGACCATTTCGGTCGAGTTAAAGTTGACCGAAGGTTGAAATTTTGGCACTTATCGTGATTTATATGAAAATATTTCAAAACTGATAAAAGCTACAACCATGAGTTATTTTCTGTTGTATTCTACATGAAATTGCACACATTTTCATATATAAAACTTTATGTAACGACTAATATAAAACGGTGCAAACATTACGACAAAGTGATGAAAGAATTTCAGAGATGTTCGCCTGAGTTACCGCGTGCGGACGTAAGGAAAGTTTTTTTTTTTCAAAAATTCACCATAAATTGAAATATTGTGCTACAGACTTCCAATTTGTTGCAAAATGAAGGTAAATGATTTAATATTACTAGAATGTAAGAGTTTTAGCTTAAAATTGCGTTTTTCGACCATTTCGGTTGAGTTAAAGTTGACCAAAGGTTGAAATTTTGGCACTTATCGTGATTTATATGGAAATATTTCCAAACTGATAAAAGCTACAACCATGAGCTATTTTCTGTTGTATTCAACATGAAATTGCGCACATTTTCATATATAAAACTTTATGTAACGACTAATATAAAATGGTGCAAACATTACGACAAAGTGACGAAAGAATTTCAGAGGTGTTCGGCCGAGTTACATGGGAACGTAAGGGAAAAGTTTTTCAAAAATTCACCATAAATCGAAATATTGTGCTACAGACTTCCAATTTGTTGCAAAATGAAGGTACATGATTGAATATTACTAGAATGTAAGAGTTTTAGCTTACAATTGCATTTTTCGACCATTTCGGTCGAGTCAAAGTTGACCGAAGTTTGAAATTTTGGCACATCATGATTTATATGAAAATATTTCCAAACTGATAAAAGCTACAACCATGGGTTGTTTTTTGTTGTATTTTACATGAAATTGCACACATTTTCATATATAAAACTTTATGTAACGACTAATGTGAAACGGTGCAAACATTACGACAAAGTGACGAAAGAATTTCTGAGATGTTCGGCCGAGTTACCGCGCTTAGATGTAAGGGAAAAGTTTTTTCAAAAATTCACCATAAATTGAAATATTGTGCTACAGACTTCCAATTTGTTGCAAAATGAAGGTACATGATTGAATATTACTAGAATGTAAGAGTTTTAGCTTACAATTGCATTTTTCGACCATTTCGGTCAAGTCAAAGTTGACCAAAGGTTGAAATTTTGGCACTTATCGTGATTTATATGAAAATATTTCCAAACTGATAAAAGCTACAACCATGGGTTGTTTTTTGTTGTATCTTACATGAAATTGCACACATTTTCATATATAAAACTTTATGTAATGACTAATATAAAACGGTGCAAAAATTACGACAAAATGACAAAAGAATTTCTGAAATTTCGGCAGAGTTACCGCGCGGACATAAGGAAAAAGTTTTTTTCAAAAATTCACCATAAATCGAAATATTGTGCTAGAGACTTCCAATTTGTTCCAAAATGAAGGTAAATGATTAAATATTACTAGAATGTAAGAGTTTTAGCTTACAATTGCATCTTTCGACCATTTCGGTTGAGTCAAAGTTGACCGAAGGTTGAAATTTTTTGTAGTCGACGTACGGTACGTCCACTCGTCACCCGACTTAAGATGTCCAGTCGGCGTTTAAGGGTTAATCATCAAGAGCACAAGAGCACAAATTGTAGCAGTAACAAACAAGGAGGATATGCCTGGAGCAACAGAGTCAACATCCACCTTGTTTGCTGACTTTTCATACACTGGATAGTCTAGACAAGAGACGAGATGCCACTGCAGACTGTCAACAATGCCAAACATACGATAGAATGAAGGAATACACTCCATTTTATGCCGGAAATCGCAGAAAAAGTCCAACCACATATTTCATCATGTAATGGGGTTTGATTCAAAGTTTATTTATGGTGACTGTATATAAGAGAAATAACAGAAAAATTAAAATTAAAAATGAAATTAAAAATTTAAAACTATAAAACAATAAAATAAGGATAATGTGTGGTTGAGTTAAAATGTATTTGCACCTTGCTTGAGCTTCCTAAAATTCCCATTTAACTACATAACTAGGAAAATCATTCCACAATTTAGTCACAACTTGAACTCTTACATAAAACTGTGGTATTGAAACGGAAAATAAGGCTAGACTTTTAGAATTAACCACATGTTTGGCACTTTGTGATGGGTTGTGTAGTCTTTGAAGACTGGAATGCAAATGATAATCATAAATTTGAAAAATTTTATAAAGCAAGTACCATTATAAAAGCCTGAATTAACAAAATTTTTTTTTTTACTAATCTTAAGTTTATGATTCCAAACTACTAAGTAATTAAGAGGTAATGGAATACAGAAATGAAAACGAGCAAGGGAGGGAGGAAGACATGGTTCTCCATACCTCGTGTCCAGTTAGGTGAATGAATTCAGTATTTTCAACTATTCTTGTTTTTTCATTGTTTTATGGTGTTTTATTTTTAATATATACTTTTCCTAGTTATAAACACCTGAATTCTTTCATGTAAGATTATTCCTGATACCAGTTGAGTGGAAGGGTACTGCCCACTTACTAGGCATCACTCATTCACTTTTATTTCACCACTTGAGACCAAGTGTGGCTGGTTAGGTGGAATTATGATAAAAGGCTTCAGTTTTATGTATCTAGAAAAAATGTTGATTATATTTAAAATTTATTTTTTCCAACAAAAATAGAAAACTTTGTCTTTTATATAGGAGACTCACTCTTTATATGGGAGGAATGAATGTATGAAGTTTGAGCCTAAGGGTCAGCCTTGGGGTCAAGGAGGTCACCCAGTGCCATCATGGCAAAAAACTTGTTAATTGGCCACAATCTTATCAACACTTACCATAACCAGCAAATAGTAGTTTTGCATTCTACTTCCAAGAAACAAGTCATTTCCCTGATATATTAATGCTTCCACTTAAGTACCTGAATTGGTTACAAGACAATCTGGATTGTTAAGCATTTAAGCAATAAAACTTTGCATCTCTGTTAAGAAAAGACCCAGTCCCCTCAACAAGAACATGGGCATGGCATGGGTAGTTTGTGCGTTAGATCGATAAGCTTAAATAAGTAGCATCTACACACCCCATATTTCTTAGAATTAAATTCACTCAAGCATGCCTGCTGAACAAATTGCTGTATTAAGAAAACCAGAAGCAGGTTAGGTAATAGAAGCTCACAAAATCAACACTCCGTATGAGGCATCTGGAGGTAAAGGGGCAACATTGCCAAATCAATGATTTTGAGTTAGTCCTAGAAAATTATAGAGAAATCCATTTTCTATGATTTCCACATACTGGCCAAGCAATATTGACCCTTAAAACCATTGAACAGAGGGGTGGCAGTCCACAGGTTTTCACGTGTATTTCTTGGTTTCATGTTCTCCCTCTGGGAAGTAAAGGGCGAACATGGCCATGGTGTGCAAGCCAATGAGCAGCTCCCTTTCATCCAGCTGTGTTTATAGTTTCGCTCTCAACCAACCACAGCCCATGTGGCGCACCAGCACAGTAGTATTAAATGACTGACAATAATCTATGAACCATTTACATTGGGAACCGAGGGAAAAATACTGTAAATGTGTGGTATGTTAAAATTGCCAATCTATAAAAACTCATAAAAAATTTGTTTTCAGGTTTACAATGAAATGGCTCATAGTGTATTTATGGTGAACAAAGACGTTTTTAATAATGTAAAAGAAATTTGGGTTTTCCTAATTTCATAACTGTTTTGCATACTGAGGTATGCAAATTTTGATGTGTTATGATTTTTTTTTCAACAAAACATTGTATTTTCGTTTTTTCATATATGGCTACGCAAGACAAGTAAAATACATATAAACATGGATGTAGTAAGTCAAGAGAAATGTCCGGTATCGATAGTTCAACTTTGAACGCATTTTACTCAAAATCAGGTTTTGGCGATGTCACCCCTTTACCTCCAGACGCCTCATATGGAAATGAATGAAAAGCAAATATAAAATATACAACGTCGAAAGCAAAACTCATTAAGATTCTAAATGTACAGACTACTCAGGGACCTTCTGCACTAATGATTACATTTTTATCTATTAAAAAAATGCTTTACAATAACTATGAATAGGGAATATGTTGGTATATATCCATCATTTCAGTACAGTCCATCCTCTTAAATCCAGAAACCTTGAGGCCAGGTCACTGCCGGACCACAGAAAATCCTGGAATATAGAATACACCCCTAAAAAATGAAGCCATCACGTACACATAGTCTTGCGAGCTAATTCCACATACAAATATCCTAGCTGCCAACTTAGCCTACTTCTTGGCTAAATTATGACACCACTTTTTGTCATTTTATTACTCACATATTTTCACTTTATCATTTTATAACTTCATACTATATAATTTTCTTAAAAATAGCATACTTTAACACATTTTGCATACATTCCCAAGTTAGCCTAACCATAAGTCAACTACTTAACTTTTCTCTGAATCTGCAGAATATTATCAGTGAATTTCACCTCCTAAATTTACTATCTTCATAATTATCGCTGTTAGTTTCGTCATTTACTCTGACTGTAGAGGGGAATGAAATGACGAAAAAAAAAAAGAATGAATTTCGGCGATCACTTGGTGCATTTGACACTTCGCCGTCAAAAAGTAAGCAAAGCACACAGCCATCTATTGAGGAAAATGAACATTAAACATTCACTGACAGGAGGGGAAGGATAGAAACATTTTCTAGCATAAAGATTTATGCTTGCGCTTCTTACCTCCAGCATCATCTGAGCTCATGGGTGGCACATCAAATGGATAAATAAACAGCTACATAAAAAAATTATCAAAACTGTATCACCCATAAGTCTTTCAAGCAATCTAAGAGTAAGGAATTCATGTGTTGCCAAATGTCTCATTGTTTTGATTAAAAGTTCTGACTTGGCAGAGCCTTCTCAAGTGGAATCTTTAAAAAAATATGTTTTTTCATTTCAAGTTAATATCGTAAACATATTTGACTTCACACATTTTCATTACTAAAAATTATTTTCATAAAAACATACATGGCATAATTTTTGCTGACGGGGAAGTTGTAAATATGTGGCGCCGCCCTCGTGGCTGCTCAAGGAACTCATGGCGGTGGATTCAAAATCGAGCCGAACCATGGGAGTTCCCGGATCACAGAATGCCAGTTTTAAGAGGCTCAACTGTAAGAGTAAAATGCTCATTGTATAACAATGTAATGATGGAATCTGTCCAAGTGGTACGTAACAAAATATAGGACTTCCTATTCCAGTATCACACTGGAGGAATAATCATTTTGTAAAAATACATGGTACTGTAACACACAAAACTGTAGAGTCCAAATTGCCTCTTATCAAATAAATGCTAGGATATTCACTCATTTATCAAAGACTGACAACCTTGTAAGTTGTTGGTAATCAACATACGGAAAGAGGATGTACCATGATGACATTCAAATGAAACTCCAGATACAATATGTTCTTCAATATCATTTTATATTTATTCATCTGTATGTACATATTACATTGTATTCCTAAAATCATGTTTTGACAGGCTACCGGTTTTTACGGGAGTTTTGGTGATGTATGCTTGGTATGGCGATGTAACTCGATATAAAAGCCATCAAGATTCCAACATTACAGCAAAAGAAAGCAATGCTCTCAAGCCAGATGGGTATAAATGCATTAATAGCATGGAATTCAAGAAGATAAGCTGGGAGAAGCCATGAAACTTGGGCTGCTGTCCACAAGACAGTTAATAAAACTCCTTTTTGCCATGTCATTGACAGACGTGGGACTATTACAGGTAAAAGGACTAGATACCATAAAAAATACTGAGATGTTATAACTTTGTTAAATGTTACAAACACAACAGTCTGTGCAAAAATGGCAAATGGAACATCTAATCTATTACTGAATTTGTACCCGAGGGCAACAACTAAAAGAAGCTGGGGACCAAATGTTGCTATGCTTAGTCCAGGGATGTGAAAATCAGACCCAATGTACAAAAGATAAAAATATATGGAAAAATTGTGCCTCGTATCAGTCCTAGAAAGATGGTACAAAAAAGCTTCCTCTATGTACTGTTCTCCATATAAGAAAAAACCCAACCCAGTCATGCCAAAGAATGAAATCATTGCACCTACTGCTAACCTTACCTTAGCATGGTTGGGAAGAATTTGCCTCCAAACAGAATCCTGATGATGGTGACTTGTTAATGACACATACATGGGAAGGGTGTAAATCACTGAGTACAATTTAAAATGAACAGACAGGCCCAAAAAGAATCCTGACAAAAGGGTGAGACGTAATCGTAACATGTACAAGGTCAACAACACTAATACAGCCATGACAGCCTCAGCACTTCCTCTAGTTGAAACTCCAATAACCAATGGGTTATATAACCATAAGAATGAACATTTAACTGCAGTTGCTTTGCTCTGGCCATCAAGCAACAGCAAATGGTACATCAGTTTTGAAGCCACACAATCAAAAAAGGAAAAAATCAGCTTCCCAAAAATAAAATGGTAGTAAATATTTGGGAGTAACATCCATGCTAAAAATGGTGTATATCTGTAAGTGTGTCTGTCAAAGGGGGAGCCCCCACTGGCAACCTCATATGCAGCATCCGTAAAAACATGGTAGTCCACATCTGTATACTTAAGAACATTGGTTTTATCATGGTGTTCACCATACACAATAAACATAAAACGAACTAAAAAACCTAAAAACAAGTGAATCTGAATGGCTTCAGTTGAGCCAAATCGTGAACTTCTTGTACCCAGGGCCATTACAAGAAATTTAAAACACTTGTAATATACAATAAATACAATTAATTAGACTTACCTAATACTTTACAACAGTACAGTACCATGTTGCATGGATTCCATCATCATCAGAATTTACTATTTCATGATACAGGTAATTTTCTACAAAAAAGTAACCCTAGCTTTCAAAATACACTAATCAAAAGCTATCTGGCAAAACCAATGTTTCTACAACCTTGTATTCATTCTTTTTGCAGCTTCCTGAACACATTTTTTAAAAGCTTCAAACTCTTGTGAGCAATCACCTTTCAAAACATTTTCTTTAAGTGCTACACAACGAGCATATTCAGTTGCTATTGGTCCACACTGATAAATCAACTTTGGATACATACGAAGACGATTCTGGGCTTTCTTGACTGATTCCATACTTGATGATAGAGGATATTACTGACGTTTAAGACTTCCACTGGTGAGATCCTTTTCTGTATCCCTAAAAAATATATCATACAGAGGACGGCTGAAGAAAACCAAAAGCCCTAGGCTGAGGATCACATGATGAGCCTTCCTTGGGTTATTCCTAACCCATAAAGAAAACCTGCCAATGTTCTTTGTTTCACCCTGAAATACCAAGAAGAATTGACAATGTAAAGGATAATTTATTGATCTAAAAATTAAGCAAAACTACAAAAATTAAATATATATATATATATATATATATATATATATATATATATATATATATATATATATATATATATATATATATATATATATATATATATCTATATATATATATATATATATATATATATATATATATATATATATATATATATATATATATATATATATATATATATATATATATATATATATCACATATACACACACACATATATATATATATATATATATATATATATATATATATATATATATATATATATATATATATCATATATATATATATATATATATATATATATATATATATATATATATATATATATATATATATATATATACAGGCAGTCCCTGCTTAACAGTGTTACAGTGCTTGGCTAGCGATGCCATTAACCAGATTTTCGGCAACGGTAAGCAGTTTATCAGCATTAGTAAAAGGTTTATTGCCGTCGGTAAACGGTTTATCAGCACTGCTAAATGGATATCGGTGCCGTTAAGTGGTTTATCGGTGCTTTTATCGCTGATTTTCAGTTAGCGGAGCTTGGCCGGGAGCGGAACCCATCATAACCAAGGACTGCCTGTATATGTATACATATGCACACATATATACAATCTGTATATAGATATATATTAGACATCACAAATATATACTGTATATGGTAAACCCGCCGTATTTGCTGGGGATGCGTACCACACACCCCCCGTGAATAGCTAAAATCTGCAAATACTTAAAACCCCTCTAAAAACACTTAGAACTGCCTATTTTGATAGTTCAAACACAAAACAAAACCCCTCTAAAAATGCTTATACCTGAGTATTTAAACAGTTTTATCACAAAAAGTGCATTTAGTCATGAAAATTATATGAAAATACAGTAATTAGTGAATATTTTTTGGTGAAAAATACCGTAAATGGGTGAATTTTCTGTAAATGATGTGCATATATGTTCCATAGAGAAATCTGCGAATAGGTGAGTCTGCGAATCATGAGAATGCAAATACAGGGGGTTTACTGTACTACAGAGTCAGTACTGACGAACATACACAACTGTTTGAGACTACAGATTCACCCACTGGCGGGTGTCAAGGTAGGAGTGGCCTTCAAAACTCATTTGGCTAAAAATCACAATATACTCTCAGGGGACAATACTGATAAGCATACCGACCACAGGCAACCTCAGATCCGCACCTGACAGGTGTCAGGGAGGCGGAGTTTGGAAACTCATTACCATACCTGCCCCTGTACTGTGTTTACAAATATGATAATCCTATATTCATACATTTCTAATGCCTGCCTTAAAATTTAAACAATTTACAAATTTCTTTTGATATTAAAGGATCAAGTTTATACACCCCTTGACTGATATTCATATTATGTTTGTAACTTTCTTTTATAAAGCTAGATTCAATGATATTCCCTTCCAGTGCATTATTAGAATATACAATCCTCTTTGCACCTTCCCAGTTGATAGCATGATTGTTCTCACTAACATGTACAAAAATACCACTGTTCCCCTGTGCATATCTCATACATTTCTTATGCTGTTCAGTTCTTTTTTCCAGTGCTTTCCCCGTTTGGCCAATATATAAGTTATCACAAGACTTACATGGAATTTTATATACACACCCTTTAGTATTGTCAGGGGAGTTCTTGATAAGTACATTTTTCATTGTTTTATTGTTCTTAAATGTGACATTAACACCAAAATTCTTAAGAAGATGGGGATATCTTTCATATTATTATTATAAGGCAGTACCATCAATTACATTCATGATGGAAATGGAAAATGATGGGTGCTTACCCTTTTTTGGATGTCCTCATACGAAGAAATAGTAGTGGGTTTAAATACAGTGTGTATAGAAAACCTACTAATATTTCTTTGTATGTGCATTTCTATTCCAGACAAAGCAATAAGGTTAAAAAATCAGTGTTTTCATCTATTTTTAAGAGCGTTACGGGTATGCAGCCCTGAATATATTGATGAGGAAATAGATAAGATTAAAAATGCAGGCAAGAAATTGAAATATCCTGACAGTGTATTAAACAGTGCATTTGAAGCGGCAAAAAAAATATGTATCAAAACCAAAAAGAACTTTACAACACAAAAAATTTGCTTGTACTGCCTTATAATAATAATATGAAAGATATCCCCCATCTTCTTAAGAATTTTGGTGTTAATGTCGCATTTAAGAACAATAAAACAATGAAAAATGTACTTATCAAGAACTTCCCTGACAATACTAAAGGGTATTTATATAAAATTCCATGTAAGTCTTGTGATAACTTTGATATTGGCCAAAAAGGGAAAGCACTGGAAAAAAGAACTGAACGGCAAAAGAAATGTATAAGATATGCACAGGGGAACAGTGGCATTTTTGTACATGTTAGTGAGAACAGTCATGCTATCAACTGGGAAGGGGCAAAGAGGATTGTATATTCTAATAATGCACTGGAAAGGAATATCATTAAATCTAGCTTTATAAAAGAAAGTTACAAACATAATATGAATATCAGTCAAGGGGTGTATAAAATTGATCCTTTAATATCAAAAGAAATTTGTAAATTGTTTAAATTTTAGGGCAGGCAGTAGAAAAGTATGAATATAGGATTATCATATTTGTAAACACAGTACAGGGGCAGGTGTGGTAATGAGTTTCCAAACTCTGCCTCCCTGACACCTGTCAGGTGTGGATTGATGGGAGATCCCACCGATAAAGTTAATGAGCATTATAACAGTACTGTGAAATCTTTGTTAAAGTCCCACCATGAACTAGCCAAAAAATTCTCTGCCGTTAATGCTGCTCTTCCTTATATGTATGGAACAGTAAAGATTCATAAAGAAGGTCAACCAATCAGGCCCATTATCAGTTCAATAGGCTCAGCCTCTTATCATCTGTCAAAATGGTTAGGCTCTTTGTTAAATCTGCTTATAGAAAGTATATCAAAGGCACATATTAAAAATAAAGATCTTACCACAAAGCTGAAAGGTAAAGATACAAATTGTAGGTTGATTAGTTTTGAAGTCAATTCACTGTTCACAAAAGTGCCCATTGATGATTTGCTATAGTTTCTACAAGAAAAAATAAATGATACAGATATTAACCCTCTAACGCCGAGCCTCTATTTACAAAAAAAGTGTCTGTCGTATGCCAGGCGTTCAGGAGTTAGAGCGAGCGGAAAAAAAAGTTTTTATCAAAAATCACAGCACGCTTAGTTTTTAAGATTAAGAGTTCATTTTTGGCTCTTTTTTGTCATTGCCTGAAGTTTAGTATGCAACCATCAGAAATGAAAAAATATCATTATCATATATAAATATTGAAATATATGACAGAGCAAAAAAATTTCATATAAAATTGTATACAAATCGCTGTGAGCAAAACGGTTAAAGCTAACGAGTTATTTTTTTCTTTGTATTGTACACTAAATTGCAATGATTTTGGTATATAACAAATTGTAAAACGATCAAAGCAACACAGAGAAAATATTATCACAAAATGATGCATGAATTAATGTGAATGCGGGACGTAAAAAAGTTTTTTGCAAAAATTCACCATAAATCGAAATATTGTGCTAGAGACGTTCCATTTGTTGCAAAATGAAGTTAAATGATTGAATATTAATAGAATGTAAGATTTTTAGCTTACAACTACATTTTTCGACCATTTTGGTCGAGTCACAGTTGACCAAAGATTGAAATTTCGGCACTTATCGTGATTAATATGAAAATTTTTCAAAACTGATAAAAGCTACAACCATGAGTTATTTTTTTTGAATTCTACATGAAATTGTGCACATTTTCATATATAAAACTTTGTGTAACAGCTAATATAAAACGATGCAAAAATTACGACAAAGTGACGAAAGAATTTCTGAGATGTTCGGCCGAGTTACCGCGTGGACTAAGGAGTTTTTTCAAAAATTCACCATAAATCGAAATATTGTGCTAGAGACTTCCAGTTTGTTGCAAAATGAAGGTACATGATTGAATATTACTAGAATGTAAGAGTTTTAGCTTACAATTGCATTTTTCGACAATTACAGTCGAGTTAAAGTTGACCGAAGGTTGAAATTTTGGCACCTATCATGATTTATATGAAAATATTTCAAAACTGATAAAAGATACAACCATGAGTTATTTTCTGTTGTATTCTACATGAAATTGCACACATTTCCATATATAAAACTTTATGTAACGGCTAATATAAAACGGTGCAAAAATTACGACAAAGTGACAAAAGAATTTCCGAGATTTTCAGCAGAGTTAGCGAGCGTGGACGTAAGGAAAAAGTTTTTTCAAAAATTCACCATAAATCAAAATATTGTGCTAGAGACTTCTCGTTTGTTGCAAAATAAAGGTAAATAATTGAATATTACTAGAATGTAAGAGTTTTAGCTTACAATTGCATTTTTCGACCATTTCGGTCGAATCAAAGTTGACCGAAGGTTGAAATTTTGGCACTTATTGTGATCTATATGAAAATATGTCAAAATTGATAAAAGCTACAACCATGAGTTATTTTTTGTTGTATTCTACATGAAATTGCACACATTTTCATATATAAAACTTTATGTAACGGCTAATAGAAAACTGCAAAAATTACGACAATGTGACTAAAGAATTTCTGAGATTGTAAGAGCCTGACGCCGTCTCTTCCACACACGTGTGTTCGTGTGTTCGTTGTCCATCAGAGTGGCGAGACATTTGGCGTCTTCACAAACAGAAACATACACACAGTTTGATACAGAAGATTCGTTGGAACATTATGAGTACATGATTACAATGCTTGCATGGCAATGCAAGTAGTGGTGATTGTACATACATCAAGACAACAATGGTTAGGGAGAAACAGACGGATTTATTGTATGGTTAAATCGCGTTCCTTTAGAGAATGAAAACAAGATGCTCTTGTTGTCTTGTCCACTCCGATGGACGACGAACACACGAACACACACGTGTTTGGAAGAGCCCTTGCAAGATTTTCAGCAGAGTTAGTGCGGATGTAAGGAAAAAGTTTTTTCAAAAATTCACCATAAATCAAAATATTGTGCTAGAGACTTCTCGTTTGTTGCAAAAAGGGACTTCTCATTTGTTGCAAAATGAAGATAAATGATTGAATATTACTAGAATGTAATAGTTTTAGCTTACAATTGCATTTTTCGACCATTTCGGTCAAGTCAAAGTTGACCGAAGGTTGAAATTTTGGCACTTATCGTGATTTATATGAAAATATATGTCAAAATTGATAAAAGCTACAACCAAGAGTTATTTTTTGTTGTATTCTGCATGAAATTGCACACATTTTCATATATAAAACTTTATGTAAAGGCTAATAAAAACAATGCAAAAATTATGACAAAGTGACTAAAGAATTTCCGAGATTTTCAACAGAGTTAGCGGAAAACAAGGAAAAGTTTTTCAAAAATTCACCATAAATCGAAATATTGTGCTAGAGACTTCTCGTTTGTTGCAAAATGAAGGTAAATGGTTGAATATTACTAGAATGTAAGAGTTTTAGCTTACAATTGCATTTTTTTACCATTTTGGTCAAGTCAAAGTTGACCGAAGGTTGAAATTTTGGCACTTATCGTGATTTATATGAAAATATGTCAAAATTGATAAAAGCTACAACCATGAGCTATTTTTAGTTGTATTCTACATGAAATTGCGCACATTTTCATATATAAAACTTTATGTAAAGGCTAATAGAAAAGTGCAAAAATTACGACAAAGTGACTAAAGAATTTCTGAGATTTTCAGCAGAGTTAGCTGATGCTTTCTTTTGGGATATGAAAGAAATTCGCGCATGCGCAGCTGGGTCACGCTTGTAAACAAAACAACAGCGTGATCCATGAACTCCCAGCATCCCTCAAGGAAAAGTGATTTAAAATTTTTCGCAAACGAGGCCTATAAGTATTTTTCCCCGAATATTTAAAAAAAACTTTTGTAGTCGACGTATTTTACATCCACTTCGCACCCGACAGACAACTTTTGTCGACGTAAAATACGTCCAGTCGGCGTTAAAGGGTTAATGGCATGAAAATGTAAGCTAACTTTAACATTAAGTAAGAATCCAAATAATTTTATCATACAAATTTTCATTTTTTATAAAACCCTGAAGTGGAAAATATCAACTGAATTGGACAATTAGCCAATAAAAACAGCTTTTCTTCCTTCATCATGAAAACCAGGGTCCTCAATTACTAGTTTTCTACAAAGCAAGCTGGGCTTTCTTTCCTAAATAAGGGTAGAAACTTAGAACTAATGAGTAACTCCTCTATTCCATGTTATCATATAAAACATGACATTTTTATTCTAAAATAATGTTTAACACATACTTACCTGTTAGTTACATATAGCTTTAGTCTTGACGTCACGGCAAAATTTCAAAACGCGCGGCAGCGCCAGTCAGAATATCGGGTGATCGCCCTTACCCGCCCTCTGTCGGGGTACCAGGAAATATTCCAACATGCTTCAGAATAATTTGCCTACCTGTCCCCGTGGGGAGGAGGGTGGGCTTTCGTATATGTAACTAACAGGTAAGTATGTGTTAAACATTATTTTAGAATAAAAATGTCATTTTAACACATACAACTTACCTGTTAGTTACATATAGCTGATTGACACCTTTAGGAGGTGGGGCAATGACAGCTAAAAAGAGTTGTTGGAAACATTAAGGTTATTAATGTAGAAAATTTCTTAGTTCCTCACCTGCTAAGGTAGCTGATTTCACAGTTACTGCCTCAGTAACCTGCTATCCTTAGAGCAACCGCGGGATATAATGACCTGGTCGCAGATTGCTTAAGCTGGGTATCAGTCACCTAGGACATGGCCGTGACAATACCACAAGTATGCCCCTGCTCAGGGCGCAGCACAAACATAATGAATTACAAAAGGGGTCACCCAACACCAAAGAAAAAGCATAACCATAAAACCAAACCAACTGTGGGGTAAAACTATCCAACACTTACCCTCACAGACAACCATAAAAACCTTCACATTCCAAAAACAAGTAAGTAAAGGTAGGTTAATCCTCCTTTACCCCTTTACCCATTACTGTGCCAGATACAACAAAGGGCCCCTAACGTGCTGCACTCATCAAACACTGTCTGCACTTATAGAGATAATGCAAAGCAAATACAGACTTACATCTCCAGTAGGTTGCTTGCACAATATCTTGAAGGGAGAGGTTCCTTTTATAAGCGAGAGAAGTAGAGATAGCCCTCACTTCGTGAGCCTTCACTTTACACATTTTCAAATCATTCTCTGAAATAATAAAAAAGGACATGGCATTCTTGGACATCGGTCTAAGAGGGTTCCTGACCGAACACCATAAGGAATCCGAAGGACCTCTAATATCTTTAGTCCTTCGCAAATAATATTTCAAGGCTCTGACTGGGCAGAGGAACCTCTCCTGCTCCTTACCTATCAATTCCGACAGACTCAAATCTCAAAAGAGCGAGGCCACGGGTGCGAAGGGTCTCGTTCTTGGCCATAAAACACAGTTTGAAAGAACAAATTGCTTTTAAAGCAGAGAATCCTACTCTCTTATCCAAGGCGTGGATCTCACTGATTCTCTTAGCTGTAGCTAACAAAACTAAAAAGAGGTTTTCCTCGTAAGATCTCTTAAAGAAGAAGAATCCATAGGTTCAAATTTCTCAGACATAAGCCACTTCAGGACTACATCAAGATTCCACGAAACAACTTTAGCATCTGACCTCTTAGAGGTACCAAGGATTTAATAAGGTCCGTTATATCTTGGTTATTAGAGATATCCAAACCTCTGTGACGAAAAACAGTAGCCAGCATGCTACGATAACCTTTAAGTGTGGATACAGAAAGGTTCTTATTCCCGAGGAACAAAAGAAAATCCGCAATCTGCGTCACCGAGGTTCTGAAGAGGAAATGTCATGATCTTTGCACCATGAAAGAAACATATTCCACTTGGACTCATGGACCTTGATCGAAGATGGTCTTCTGGCTCTAGCGATGGATTGAGCCGCTTTCTTGAAAATCCTTTGCTTCTGAGTAGACGTTCGATAGTCTGAACGCAGTTAGCCGCAGACTTGACAGGTTTTCGTGAAATCTCCTGAAGTGGGGCTGTCTGAGTAAATCTACTCTGTTTGGAAGGCTCCTCAGGAAGTCGATCAAGAGATCCATGAGAACTGGGAACCAATCCCTGGAAGGCCAGAGGGGGGCTATCAACGTCATTCTGGTGTTGGAGTGGTGCTGAAATTTCCTCAACACCCGCACCTAACATCTTGAACGGCGGGAAGGCGTAAGATCCAGACCCGACCAATTCAGTAGCATTGCGTCCGTCTGGAAAGCTGCTTGGTCCGGGACAGGAGAACAGAAGATTGGGAGCCTGTTCGACTTGTTCGTCAGTGAACAGGTCTACCAGAGGTTGATCCCAAAGCCTCCACAGCGACTTGCACACTTCTTGAACGCAAAAAAATCCACTCTGTGGACAGAACCTGATGCTTCCTGCTCAAGGAGTCCGCTCTCACGTTGAGGGCTCCTTGAATGAATCTCGTTAGGAGCAGAATCTTGTGCTTCTCTGCCCACAAAAGGAGGTCTCTTGCTACCTCGCTGAGGGAGTAAGAATGAGTGCCCCTGTTTTTTTATGTAAGACAACACTGTGGTGCTGTCTGAATGAACCAGAACTGTTTGAGCCTGTACGAATGGTAGGAAGTGCACGAGACTCAGGTGGATTGCTTTCAACTCCTTCTTGTTGATGTGCCATTCTTTTTCTGTCGCATTCCACAAACCTGATATTTCTTTTACACCCATCGCCGCTCCCCATCCTACTTCTGACGAAGTCTGCAAACAGTTAAGTGGTTCGGGTTCGACGGAAATAGAGAGAGACCTTTCTCTAATTTTCTTGATCTAACCACCACCTTAGATCCTCCTTGATAAGGTCCGAGATTGGAAAGGAAAAGGAGTCTGGAAGCGTTTTCCTGTTCCATTGCTCCCTGAGGTAGAATTGAAGGGGCTCATGTGAAGTCTCCCAAGGGAGACAAACTTTTCTATTGACGCCAGAGTTCCCAGGAGGCTCATCCAAGCCTTTTATGAACAGGTATCCATAAACAGAAAGTTCTGGACTTTTTGCGAGACAGTCCGAGATTCTTTGATCTGACGGAAAAGCCAGAAAAGGAACTGTCTCAGTCTCACTCCTAAATAGATTCTGGATTGTGAGGGAGATAGGTGAGACTTCTTCCAATTGATTAGAAGTCCTAGCTTCTGTGTCAAGTCGAGAGTTACTTTTAAATCCTCCAAGCACTGAGACTGAGACTGGGAACGAAGGAGCCAATCGTCTAGATAGAGAGAGATCTTTTATTCCTCTGAGATGAAGAGCTTTGGCAACAGTGGACATAACTCTTGTGAATACTTGAGGGCTGTGGACAGACCAAGCACAGAGTCCTGAACTGATAAGTCCTCTCCTGGAAAACGGGGCGAAGAAACTTCCTGGACGCGGGATGGATCGAATGTGAAAGTAAGTGTCCTGCAGATCTACTGAGACCATCCAATCCCCGGACGAAGAGAATTGAGGACGGATTGTGTCGTCTCCATCAAGAAACGGGTTTTCTCCACGAAAAGGTTGAGAGAACTTACGCCCAGGACTGGTCTCCAGCCGCCTGAGGCCTTTGGAACAAGAAAAAGGCGGTTGTAAAGCCTGAGAGTTGACTTCTTCCACGATCTCTATCGCTCCCTTTAAAAGCATGGAGTCTACTTCCCACTCAGAACCGAGCATTTTCTAAGTTGCTGGAGTATGCTGTCAAAGCTAAAGGTTCTGTTGCAAGAGGGGGCCTCTTGAGGAAGGGGATAGAATATCCTTCCTTTAGCACGGACGTGGTCCACTGGTCCGCTCCGATCTCCTCCCAAATTTGCCAGAACTGCTGAAGTCTGGCTCCTACTAGTGCATGGAGGACATGCAGATCACTTTTTAATTGAGGGTTTGATTGCTTTGGAGACAAATCTTGCTTTGCTCCGGAAACGAGATCCTGTACGGTTGAAGGGCCTGCCACGAAAGGGCCTATCTTGACTAACTTGAGTACGAGTTTGCGCTGGCAGAGAAGGTTGAGGAGCTTTGGTTTCACGAGTGGATTGCGCCAAAAGGTCCTGTGTGGACTTCTGAGTAAGGGAATTTCGACACTTCGGCCACAAGTTCTTGAGGGAAAAGGTACTTCTTATCCAGAGGTGCGAAAAGAAGAGCCGATCTTTGAGTCCTAGAAACTCCACGAGCGACAAAGAGCACCAAAGTTGTCGCTTCTAAGAACTCCTAGCGTGAAGATGGAGGCTAACTCAGACGCACTGCCCACGAATCCCTTTATCTAAGCAGGACATAACAGAAGAGAAATCATCGAAATGCGCCGGAAAGACCAAAAGACTTTACCTTCCTACCCAAAGCGCCAATAGTCCAGTCCAGAAAACTGATGACTTCCAAAACTCGGAAAACGTTCTTCAAAAGGTGGTCCAACTCTGAAGGAGAGAAGAAAATCCGAGCCGAGTTCATCGCAGAGAACGACGAGTAGAATCAACGAGACTGGAGAAGTCTCCCTGAGAGGAGGCAGAAGCTCCCAGAGAGAAAACTTCCCAGTGTCATAGCAAGCCTTCGTCTTAGTAGAAAGCTTGGAAGGAGGGAAGCAGAAAGTAGTTTTCCCTGATCACGTTTGTCTTCCAACCAGGAGTTCATTTTCTTCAATGCCTTCTTGGCTGAAATAGAAAGCACTAACTTCATAAAGGAAGAGGTAGAAGGCTTCAGTCTCTTGCTTATGCACTGAGAGAGCGGGAAGCCGGAGCCACAGGTGCAAAATCCTCAGGAAAATTATCAATAAAGAAGCGAAGAAGCTTCTTATAATCCGAGCGAGAGGAGTCTGCTTCGTCTACAGGAAACTCTTCCACAACTTCTTCCTCAGACAAAATAGGAGAAAGACCTTCCGCTTGCACATACACATCTTGTGAAGGAGGAGTAGGAGCCTGAATAAGAGCTTGAGGAGGAGCCTGAGCCTGAGTAGGCGCCACAAGAGGAGCCTGAACTGGCGCCACAAAAGGAGCCTGGGATGGCGCCTCACCTGGCGCTACCTGAGGCGCTTGAGCCTGAGAGAGCACTAAATCTTGAGGGAGCGCCTGAGCCTGACTAGGCGTACGAGCCTGATCCTGAGCCTGAACAAAAAGGAGGAGCAAGAGACACAGATCGAGGAGGAGCTTTTCGCGTGCTGGGCGCTCCGAGAGCTCGAGACGAAGGAGGAGGCATCAAATACGCTTCAGAAGGTTTTGCTGGAGAAGAACCAGGCCTTCCGAGCCCGCAAAGAATGCTTCAAGTTTCTTGTGCATCACTCAAGAAAGTCATGAGTAGACGAGGATCCAACTGGGGAACGATGATCAGCAGAGCCAGGATCGTGATGAGGAAGAGGCGCAGAAGCCACAATAGGTTTACGTGAAACCAAAGGAGAAACACCAGGAACGCTGGGCAATACCGAATGGGAAGTCTTATACCTCTTACGCACATGAGCCTTGCGCCTGGGAGAAGACTCTTCTGACGACGAAAAATCTCTCCGGACTCTCCCAAAAACTACAGGAAGGCTCTGATAAGCGAAAGGGCTTCTTCTTCTGAACCGCTGAAGGCGAAAGATTCCTGGACCTCTTCAATGGTCTAGACTCGCCGGAAATCTCCAGCCTCTGCAGGCTAATCACTGGAGCTTGAAGAAAGACACTTCCTTGAGTCGCCTTTCCAACGGCGCCCAAACAGCCTGGGAAACAAAAGGACTGTTCGAGGGGCGGCTGCTCGTGAGCAGACCCCACTCGCCTCCCTTGGACTTTCAGCATGTCTTCTCCCAGGAGCAGGGGAGCTTGACAGAGGCTTAGGTCTAGGAGAACGAGTAGGCCGAGCAACCACCTCCTCCACCACACTAACACTTTGCACTGCACTTAAATTATTCACAATATTTTGGAAAGAATCCATACGCTCATGAAGGGATTTCACATTAACGCCAATGTCCTCCATGGCGCACAATAAGGTTAAATCTGGCGTCCATCTGGACTTGATACTCAGACACGGTAACGGGTTCAGGGATATCAGAGTCAGGAATAGGAATATTAGTAGCCACAGGGATATTAATAGAAGTTTCCTGCATAGCTAAGGGAGATTCCGGTTTCTGAGAGAGAAAGATGAACTTCTAGCTAAAGCTTTCTGGTTCTATCTTTCTCAAGTTTCTTTACATACTTAGATAGAGTCTTCAATCTTTTTCAGTCATACTGACACATTCATCACACTTCCTCTCATATGAACATTCCTGACCTCTACAAGCCACACAAATTGAATGAGGATCAAGACTAGCCTTGACCAACCTGGTCTTACAGCCTTTGCTGCATACCCTAAAGGTATAAGACCCAGAATCTGACATAATTATCAGAAAACCTGACTAAATAGGTGACAAAAATAAACTGGCAAAGCCGCAAACCAACAAGAGAGTACTTCACCAAGTGAAAACAGCTCGATGTAGGCAGAAACAATGAAATTTCGCTCGAGTACCGACAACAATGTCGCCAGCGTGACGGCAAAATTATTCTGAAGCATGTTGGAATAGTTCCTGGTACCCCGACAGAGGGCGGGTAAGGGCGATCACCCGATATTCTGACTGGCGCTGCCGCGCGTTTTGAAATTTTGCCGTGACATCAAGACTAAAGCTATATGTAACTAACAGGTAAGTTGTATGTGTTAAACTACAAGTTAATGTTTTAAATGCAGGACAGGTCATGCTGTTTCCTGGATTTGAGAAAGGAATGAAAATGCTCCCGTGGGAGATATACACTCTAATACATCCATACATGAGTATGCACTTAATCTGCTTTAATGAAATACTGTTCTGTACAACTGTTTTACAACTACATGTTCTAATCATGTACGACAGTACCATAGTGTACAAATACTGTTACTCAATGTTTGACATATTTGTTGGATATACATACATGCAGCACAGACATCACCTGAGTGTGCTGAATTGTTGCTATTTACTACTTTTTACAGATTCATGTAAAATACTTTACATTTAACTTTCTCTATTCTGCTCTTAAATATCCATGCACCACGAATACAGAAACTCAATGAATGTGAGTTATGAATTATTCATGCACAATAATTGTGCATAATCATTTTCTTCTCATTCCATATTTGCTCCAATAACAGCATATTAACCACTTGCTGCATTATTTTCCCGAATAGGAAATACCACCAAGCACCAACCAATACTATTCAGGATTGAGAGTCCTCCATTGCATACATCAAGAACTCCTCCTGTTGCTCTCATCCCTCTTCACCTCATTTTTTTCAGTAACTTTTAGAGAATCAACATTGTCACTCTTCTCAGGAATGCATTTCACTGAACTTTTCTAATGTGCTGTCATTATTTTCATTATTATCTTCTCTTTCATCAGTATGTGTATTTATTTACTTGTTTAATCATGTTGATTTCAGGGCTGCTTTCAATTTAGTAAATCATAAGGCACTTATTTATAAACTTCAGAATATTGGAGTGGGTGGATATTTTAAGGTTTACTTCATGATTTCCTTACAGATAGGCAGCAGGGAGTTGCTGCTGATGGGAACTTTAGCGAACCACAACCTATCGTACCTGGTGTTCCACAGGGTAGTGTACTTGGTCCAGTTGTTTTTAGTGTATATAAGTGATATGGTTGTTGGCCTTGGAAACATGACTGTTCAGTACGCCGATGATGCAACACTTGTGGGTGTAGTAAAGTTTCCACTTATGAGAAATAAAGCTGTCTTTAGTCTCAATCATGACTGAACATATCAGCGAATAGTGTAGTCGGTGGTACATGAGGCTGAACTCCAGTAAAACAAAAACACTACTGATTAGTATATCTCATACTTATTTTCCACCATCTTCCCCTTCAAGCAGACGGGACTCTGCTGAATGAGTCTGAAACTTTAACGATGCTGTACTTGGTGTAACTTGATCCACTTCTTACTTTTGAAAAACATCTAATGAAAGTTCAGCAAATACCGCACTAAAGTTAGGTTTTGTACGTAAGGTCTCATATATTTACCTGTATAACAGTGATAAAATTAATGTAACCTGTTTGAGGTCATTTATCCTTCCTCTTACTAGAGAACTGCTCTCTGGTGTGGATGTCTAGAATACTGTTCTCTGGTGTGGATGTCTGCTTCTGCCAGAGATTTGTCTCTTTTAGACATAGTTCGTGGTAGTAGGTTTTGTTTCCTAATATTAGTTGTCATGGCTTGGACAACTGACACATGGTCTCTCTGTGTCAATTTTTCATAAGCTGTATTTTACTTTCACATTTACAACTGATCCCTGAGCATCTTTCCTGCCGAGAGCGACCAGATTTGCTGGACAGCAGCACCAATATGCAGTAAATGCACCTCACTCTTGAACTTCTCAGTTCCAGAGGTCCAGTATTCCTCACACTGCTGGATTGTGGAAGTCTCCCTGAGGTTGTGCAATTGGACCTCTAAAGTTCAAGCGAAGAAATATATTGCTACCCTTAAACAATTCTCCTTTTATTTCACTGACATTTTTATCTATTTATTAATTTGTGAAATTATTTTTTATCTTCTAATAACTGATCTCTTCTTTCTGTATTTTCTATCACTTTCTGTTACTTCTTTCTAATGAACACTATTCTTTGGAAGTCTGATTTTCAAGTCAATGGCCCCTGTGGGATTGTTCCATATGAAAATAGGGTTCATCTGAATAATAATAATAATAATAATAATAATAATAATAATAATAATAATAATAATAATAATAATAATAATAATACAACTTTAAAAATTATTAGTCTGGAATTAGATTTCATTGTTACCTTTTCCCTAAGGGGTTAATGTGCATATCCACTTTATCTTAATTTTAATCTAGCTTTTTGTTATTATTAATATGATATTTTTATAATAAAATAAAGTTTGTTCATACTTACCTGGCAGATATATATATAGCTGTATTCTCCGAAGGTCCGACAGAATTTCAAATTTTGCGGCACACGAGTGGCCGATCAGGTGGTTAGTACACATTCCCGCCTGCTGGGGCGGCGGGCATCAGGAACCATTCCCATTTTCTATTCAGATTTTCTAACGCCACTGTCTCCTGAGGGGAGGAGGGAGGGCAATATGAATATATATATCTGCCAGGTAAGTATGAACAAACTTTATTTTATTATAAAAATATCATTTTGTTCATGAGACTTACCTGCCAGATATATATATAGCTGAATACCACCTTTGGAGGGGGGTAGAGACAGCTAAGAATAAGGGAAAACAATTTTAGAGGTAAAATATTTTGGTTACTTACCTGATAGCATAGCTGACTGAGTGGTTACTGTCACCCTAGCCTGCTTCTGCTTTACTAGAGACCCCAGCAAGGTAGTGACCTATAAAGCTGGCGACTGCTAGATGATCTGTCAACGGGGGCGTGACCACAATGTGACTAGACCATAGATCATAATACCAGGACAAACGAGTATACCAACCACCTAACCAGCACTTAAGACTTTTATGAAAAGATTGGGAACACTGACTCCATCAATCGACCCGACAACCATAAAAAACACAACAAAACACAATTAAAAACCCCTCCTAAACAGGATTAAAGGATAGGAGCAGAGCTACCCCCTGACCCCAAGGTTGTAGCAGCAGCAACGTATGGTCCCAGAGAAAAGCAATTTTCGTATGCTACCTTGACGTCTCTTAAGTAGTGTGAGGCAAACACCGATTCACTTCTCCAAAAATGTGGCACTGATAATATCACTGAGCGCCATATTTCTCTGAACGCCATGGAAGTAGCGACTGCCCTAACTTCATGGGCGTTGACTCTCAACAACTTAAAGTTGGAGTCGTCAAACAAGAATGTGCCTCCTTAATGACATTTCTAATGAAGAATGCCAGTGCATTCTTCGACATAGGATTAACAGGATGTTTCACAGAACACCATAAATTGTCCGAGGGACCACAGGTCCTGAGTCCTTCTAAGGTAATACCTTAGAGCTCTAACAGGACAAAGAACTCTCTCAGGATTCTGTCCAGCAAGATCAGTTAAACCTTTAATTTCAAAAAAAGATCTAGGCCAAGGATTAGAAGGCCTTTCATTCTTAGCCAAGAATGTAGGGGACAACGAATAGACAGCATTGTGTCCCTTGAAGCCCACATGACAGCTGAAAGCCTGAACTTCGCTCACTCTCTTCGCCGTCGCCAGAGCAATGAGGAAGACTGTCTTTCTAGTAACATCCCTTAGAGATGCTGAATGAAGAGGCTCAAAAGGACTGGACATTAAAAACTTGAGGACAACATCCAAATTCCAAGTAGGGGGAATAGTCCGGGGAACCTTGGACGTTTCGAAAGATCTCAATAGATCGTGAAGGTCCTTGTTATTAGACAAATCCAGTCCTCTGTGTCGGAAAACAGAGGAAAGCATGCTCCGATATCCTTTGATAGTTGGAACTGCCAACTTGAACTTTTCTCTCAAAAAGAGAAGGAAATCAGCAATTTGGCTCACAGAGGTCGAGGAAGAGGAAACTCCCTTCTTTCTGCACCAACCTCTGAAGGTTGCCCACTTCGATATACACTTTGATAGAGGAAGCTCTTCTGGCTCTAGCGATGGCCTGTGCCACTCGCCAGAAAACCCCCTCGCTCTGACCAATTTTCGATAGTCTGAATGCAGTCAGGTTCAGAGCGGGGAGGTTTTGATGGTATCTCGCGAAGTGGGGTTGTTTGAGCAGATCTGCTCTCAGGTAGTGACCTGGGAACGTCCACCAACCAGAAGAGAATCTCCGAGAACCATGGGTTCAAGGCCAAACGGGGCGATGAGCGTCATCCTTGTTCCTTGAGAGGCCGAGAACTTGCGAAGCACTTCTCCCAGAATTTTGAACGGAGGAAAGGCATAAACGTCTAGACCCGTCCAATCCCAGAGAAGGGCATCTATCGCCACTGCGCCTGGGTCTAGAACAGGGGAGCAGTAGAGGGGCAGCCTCGCCGTTCTTGAGGTCGCGAAGAGATCCACGAGAGGGCGACCCCAAAGATTCCAAAGGTCTCGGCAAACCTCCTGATGAAGAGTCCACTCCGTCGGAAGAAGTTGGTGGCGCCGACTGAGCAGGTCCGCTCGAACATTCTCTACCCCTGCAACAAATCTTGTGAGGATTGTGATGTCGCGAGCTTGAGCCCAGAGGAGAATCTCTCTCGCAAGGCCGAACAGGGAACGAGAGTGTGTTCCGCCCTGTTTTTTGAGGTACGCCAATGCCGTAGTGTTGTCCGAGTTCACTTGAACAACGTGATTGGCAACTTGAGACTCAAGAATTGGAGGGCTAGGAAGATTGCCGCCAACTCTTTGATGTTGATGCCAGGATATCTGTTGCCCTTTCCAGGTTCCTGACACTTCCTTTCCCCCAGTGTTGCTCCCCAACCCGCCAATGATGCCAATCGAAAAACAACACTAGGTCGGGGCTCAGAAGCTTGAGAGAGATCCCTTTTCCCAACTTCACAGGATCGAGCCACCACTTGAGGGAGTCTTTTATGGAGGGAAGGATCCTCAATTCTTCTTCCAAGTCTTCCTTGTTCTTCCAGTTCTCCAGCAGAAAGAACTGAAGAGGTCTGAGATGCAGACTTCCTAGAGAAACAAACTTCTCCAGCGAGGAAATGGTCCCCAGCAGACTCATCCATTCCCTCACCGAGCATGTTTCCTTCTCCAAGAAGACCGCGACTTTTTCGCAACAATGAACTTGCCTTTCTAGCGACGGAGACGCTAGAAAAGCCGCTGAATTCATCTGAATCCCCAGATAAACGATGGACTGGGAGGGGATCAGTTGCGATTTTTCTACATTGATCAGAAGTCCCAGGGACTTCACGAGATCCAGAGTAAAATGAAGGTCCTCCAGACACCTTCAGTGCTGAAGAAGCACGGATCAGATCCAATGCAACTGCATCGCAACGTTTTTCAGGTAGAGAGAGATCCTGACTCCTGAGGTGCAACCATCAAGTCGCCATATTCTTCATGAGAAGAGTAAACACCCTTTCAACGGGGCTGTGCTGAGTCCAAAGCAGAGAGCCCTGAATTGGTAAGTCTTGCCCCAAGACAAAGCGGAGATACTTCATCGAACGTGGATGAATCGGGACATGGAAGTATGCATCTTGAAGGTCTAAAGACACCATCCAATCCCGGGATGAAGAGCTCCTAAAATTGACTGAGACGTTTCCATCTTGAACTTGTCCTTCTGGACAAAGTCGTTCAGCCTGCTGACGCCCAAGACAGGTCTCCAACCTTCTGGATGTTTGGGACCAGAAACAGTCTGTTGTAAAATCCCGGGATTTTGTGTCTAAGACTGGCTCCACTGCTCTCTTTCTCGAGCATTTGTTCGAGAAGGTCAAACAGTATCTTCTGCTTGGCAGGGTGGTACTTGGGAGATAAATCTCTGGGGGTCGAAGACAAAGGCGGAAGAGTCAGGAAAGGAATTTGGTAGCCTCTCTCTACTACAGTGGAGGGACCAAGAGTCTGCCCCTCTCTCTCCAGGCTTGAGCAAAATGAAGAAGCCTGGCTCCTACTGGCATCTGGAGGAGAAAGGAGTCACTTGCCACCTCTCTTGGGGACGACCTTGCCTCTAGGAAAACCTCTGCCTCGAGTCTCGGGTTTGAGAAACTCCCCCCCTGGAAGACCCTCCACGCAAGGGCTTTAGCTTTCTTTTAGCTTGTTGAGGCACAGAAGATCGACGAAGAAGGCACTGAGGGAGATGCAGTTTGAGGACCTGGAAAGGAGGTCTTGAGTGGCCTTCTCCTGAAGGCTGGAAGCTTGTATCCTTAACCAAGGTCTGGGGAAGAGATGAAAAGCCAAGAAATAGACGCAAACTGAAGCTCTCCCTTCTGAGATGGAGAAACAGACTTCCAAAAAGGAGCAGAACAATGCCTCTTCTTTAAAAGAGCTGACGAAACTGCTGAAGTCAGATCTTCAGAGCCATCTCTGACGGCCTTGTCCATGCACCGAGTGCGCTGGACAGCTCCCCAGACTAATAGAACTAGGGCTATTATTTCAGTGTGCAGAACGCCCAGACACCAGTCCAAAAGTTAAAAAATGTACCGTTGAAAAGTCCTTTGAGTGGTGGTCCATTTCAGTGAGAGTCCAGGAAACCTTAGAAGAGGACAAGTAAAATCTCCTGAGAGGCATCCACAAGACTAGCAAAGTCCCCTTTAGAAGTAGAAACTGTCAAAAAATTTGATCTTCCCTGTGTCGTACAATTTCGGATTTACCCGACAACTGAGAAGGAGGCAAAGCAAAAGAAGTCTTCCCTTGGTTCTTCCTAGTCGACATCCAGTCTTGAACTTTCTTAAAAGCCCTCTTGGTAGAGAAGGATTTCTCATTTTAAGAAAACCAGGAGATTTCCTCGCCTGAGACGATGTTCAACTGCACTGGGGGGCGAGGAGCTGAAGCCGAAAACGTTTCAGGAAATAAATCCTTAAACAGACAAGTCAGAGTCTGATAATCGGAAGAAGCAGAAGGAACTTGTTTCTCTTCATCCGAGGGTTCTGACGGAAGGGGTTCTTCTTCCTCAGCTGGAGGGTCAGGAGAGCAAGGAGGAAGGAGTCCGGAATCGCTGATACACCAGCGGGACCTAACGTGCTTGGAAGTAGTGGCTACATCCTGATGAGCCTGAACAGAAGAAACGGGAAGTTGATCATCAAGAAAAACTGCAGGCGTGGAAGCAACATTCGCAGGGCGAGAAGAGAGAACACGAGGAGAGCGGGGAGCGTCCTGGCGGGAAGCGCTCCAGTTCCGGACAAGACACGGAAGGTGCTTCACGATGGAGAGCGCGGCGTCCTGGGTGGAAGCACGCCCGAGACTCAAGGTGAGGCGCGCGAGAAGCGTGAGGAGCGCGAGCGCAAGATACGCCTCCTGGCGCGATCGAGAAAAGAGACGCTCAAAATCTTCAAAGAGAGAAGGAAGCCACTAAAACCTTCCTTAGGCGCAAGACGAAGCTTCAGGAGAAGCCGCAGACCGACGGCGGGAGAGTGGTGAAGGCCTGTACTTCTTCACAGGCAGATGCAAATCTTGGCCTGACCTTTCTACGTCCATAAGAGAATCCAGCTGCTGTTGCAAACCTAACAAAATCTGGCAAGTAGGGGACACAGCTCTCTTAGTAGACGGGCTGAATTTGCGAGAGAAGGAGAGCGGTGAGGAGAAGCCTTCTTCTTTCCCAACGGGAAAAGCGCTCCCCTGCCTTAGCGCGACAGCAGGGTCGACCTCCATTCGAAAAAACTTCTTCCGTCTGAGGGACTTCCACGAAACTTTCAGGGGACGAGCATAGAACGTCTAGAGGAAGAGGACGTGAAGCGTCCTCTCCTCTCAGGCTTCTCTTGAGGGGTCGAGAGTCCAACCGAGCGCTCCAACCCCCTACAAGGAGGACGTGTCGGAGGACGAGAAGCATTCCTTATGGATGCGTGCCTGCACGATCCCTGGCAGCCTGGGTGGAGTCAACAGGACCTGCCGAAGGGACGTCAGATCGGAGGGGAGTCCCCGTAACCTTCATGCGGCTTTCGACATGCCCTCTCCCCGGGTCTTGGGAGTTCGGCAGAGGTCCAGGCCTAGAAGCATTATAGGGCCGATCTGACGCCCCCTCCACAACACTAGGGGATTAACACACACTACACTTTGCGCTTGCAGGGCATTCACTTTATTTTCAAGAGCGCGAATAGACTCAAGAACGAGAGTCAGAGCATTACTTTCTGCAACAACCTCAGGGGCCTGAACAACACTAAAGGGTTAGGACTACAAACTTATTACAGGGTTACTAACTTGAGAAAACCCTGACTGTCCATCCACAGAAACACTCCTGGAGGAAGACCTCCTCACCCTATCACGCCCAATTTACGCATATAGGATTCATACTTCTTCCATTCTCCCTCAGATAATCCCTCACATTCATTGCAACGATTGTCCACAGAACATTCCATACCCCCCTACATTTCATACATAAGGTGTGAGGGTCTATCAAAGCCTTCGATAGCCTCACCTTACAACCACCCAAGCTACAAACACGATAGCTAGAGGAAGACATTATATAAAGAAAAGTCAAAGGCAAAATTCAAAAACGGTCCAGAAAAGCGTATGCCAAGCCACAGATCCAAGTCGATACAAAAACAACCAAAATACTCAAGTGACAAAATATTGAAATCCAAAAGCGGAGGAACTGACAACAGGTGTTGACAGTCCGGCGACAGAGAAAATCTGAATAGAAAATGGGAATGGTTCCTGATGCCGCGCTTCCCAGCGGCGGAATGTGTACTAACCACCTGATCGGCCACTCATGTGCCGCAAAATTTGAAATTCTGTCGGACCTTGGAGAATACAGCTATATATATATATCTGGCAGGTAAGTCTCATGAACAAAATAGCTTTTTGTTTTTATTATCACAATGTACTGTTCCCTGTTTTTTCCTGGTTTTACCTATTATTTGGATTTCTCTTGCCTGTCAGGCCCAGTAACATTAATGTCATTCATAAACATCTTGATGTTTGTTTACTACATTTGATCATTTGATGGCTGGAATGAATCATGCAATACTAACAGGAGTGAATGTATACCTTCTTCATCCACATCACCATAGCTTCATTTCTCCACCATCTCTTTGGCTCTCCTGCAATGTGCAGTTTTCTGGGACACCTGCTTTCTCACTTTTGGTTGCTTCTCAGTGGTAAGCCTCTTTCTCTACTTCCTGATGACAGCTCAGCCTCATTCTCTAGCACGCTACTTACAAAGTACAACCAACTACTTGGCATGTCTATGGTCTACTTTCCCTACCTGAGGACTGGTTTAAAATCCGTTTTGGCTCCCAGTTAATCCGTTTTGGCTCCCAAATCATTAATTTTTTTTTTTATATGCTTCACGTGAGGTCTAACGTACATCATCTTCCTTACCAGACTGCAATTATGGCAACATATGATTAAATGGTTTGTGATTACACACACAATATTCTTTTTACCACAAAACAGGGTTTTTCATACAAACCTGTTAATTTATGTCTTTTTTACTGTAAGTGCAACTGCTACTGTTCCAAAATAGCACCAAAAATTTCTATGACACAGAACAATGAGAGAAAAAGTTATTTAATTAGGAATACATATATGCATGGCCTTACTAAAATGTTTCTATGGTTACTTCATACAATACATAAACCCTAACACACCTACATCCCTGACTTTACATGACAAATGTATTTTTTTTTTTGCAAAGAAATATAAAAAAAAAAAGTTCACTTTGCAAATTTGTTCATACCTTTGGTTGTACCTTTTCTACCCAAGGTTTAGAATCTAGTGGATAAGCCTTATACTGTAGAGGACCTCTCGCTACTCTACTTGGAGGAGCTGGACCTTGTCGAAATGCTTCAGGTACGGAAGACCCACGGTATTTCGACATAACGACTGTTAAAACATAAGAAAATGTCAGTGCCATCAAAACTTTCACAAATTACTTTAAACAGTATTCATAAAGCATATGAGAAGGCTTGATGCGCTATCATAACACAATATCTATGTAAAAGCATACATGAAATATAACAGTGACAGTTTTAAGGCTTCACCTGAACCATCATGACCTTAATGAGGGTTTTTTTCTTTTACTATCTCACTAAAGCATTTTAGTGTACTTCTTTCCTATCACCACTTTTTCCTATCTTATCTCATCAACACTGGTAATGAAACAGAGCAAGTGTGCAATACTGTATCCAACTGTGATTTTAATCAACTTTTTTACAACATGAAGGATATCAGGACTAGACAGCATACAGTACATTCTTTTCTGGAAAATCCAAGGTGTTTTGCATAAAATTTGACCACCAGTTGAGGATCTGGTCTAGACACACTTATACAGGTTGAATCTCAATAATTTGAGATTCTGTGGTTTGGCAAATTTTTCATCAGCATCACTAATATATTGATAGTATTTTTTAACCTGTTGTGTGTCACCAATGGTATATCTCGATCACCCACCTCTCATATCACACTGCCTTTGACAGAGTAATATGTTCCTCCTCTTTCAAGGCTGGTGCCGCACTAATCAAGCTCATAAATACACTTTACTATTGTAAAAATTGTAGGAACATCATTTGGCAACACTATGAGCTAAATTATGGGTAAATGGCAACAGAGGACATCTACCTCCTGTCTCATGGTACGTTTCTGGCATTCATGGATAAACGAATGATTTCTTTTTCTTTTGATCCCATTTACCCTGCATAATGAGAGTTTCAAAACAAAAGAAAAACCTTTTGCCTAAAGAGATATTATCACTACTCGAGGAGACTGATGATGACTATGAGACTCAGAGTGGCATCTCAAAAGTCTCTAACATAGACAGTGAAGATTTATCCGATTCTGAAGAAAACCATAAAGTAGATTTGAGCATTGCATTGCCGAGTGACCGGGTAACAACCAATAAGGAGAGTATAGCAGTCCCTTTACTTTTAGTGTACCCAAAGGTGTGAAATTTATTGTTCAGGATAAGGAGAACCCTGTAGAATTTTTTTTTGAGAAGTTTTTTGACAATGAAGTCATGGAGCACATTGTAACAGAAACAAACAGATTTGCCAACTAGTAGAATGTCGTCTACGCTTAGAAATAGCTTCTGCCGCAGCTCTTGAAAAGCCTTTCGCTTGCAAGAGTCTGCGGACAGTCGAAACCATGTCAGGGCCAGAGTAAATGTGTCCTGATAAAACTTCCTGTGTAGTGGGGTTGAGTAGACTTGGGACTGCCGGAAGATGTGGGAAGTCTACTAGAAGCTCGAGCAGCTCCAGGAACCATTCTTTCCTCGGCCAAAAGGGAGCTATCAATGTCATCTTGGTGCTCTGATGTGATTGGAGCTTCTTCAGTACCTCTCCAACCATCCTGAGTGGAGGGAAGGCATACACGTCCAGGCTGGACCAATTCTGCATCGTCGCAACGGTCACCCAGGCTCAAGGATTCGAAAGGGTGAGCAGAACAGGGGAAGATGGTGGTTCCTGGGAGTCACAAACAAATCCACCATCGGTTCTCCCCACAACTTCCACAGGTTGGAACATACCCGACGGTCTGGAGTCCACTCTGTCGGGAGAATTTGCTTGTGACGACCGAGTTTGTCCGCCAAGATGTTGCACTCCCCTGAATGAACTGTTAAGAGCTGGGTCCGGTTCTGATATGCCCAATACAGGACACTTCTGGCTGTCTCGCAGAGGGAGAATGAGTGAGTTCCCCCTTGGAGTCTTATATAAGCTAAAGCTGTTGTGTTGTCCGCATGTCGTGGACTTCTCTCCCAAAGTGTTGCAATCCCAAATGGACTGCTTTCAGTTCCATGATGTTGCTGTGAAGATTTTTCCCCTGTTGGGACCAAACTACCGAAACTTCTTTTCCCTCCAAGGAGAGGTCCCCAACTTAGATCCGATGCGTCGGAAAAGAAGTCTAGGTTGGGGGTCACTATGGATAGAGACTTTCCCTCCGATAGTCTGCTTGCGGGGTTCCACCAACACAGGTCCTCCTTTATCTCCTGTGTTACTGGGAAAATGCACAAGTCTTGATTATTCAATCCCAACTGATTCTTAAAAAGAATTGCAGAGGCCTAATATGCAGCTTTCCCAACCTCACAAACTGTTCAATCGATGACATTGTGCCCAGGAGACTCATCCATTGAGTGACTGAACACTTCTGTAGGGAAAGAAAAAGGGTGACTTTCTTCTGGCAGTCTTCTATTCTTTTGGGGGATGGAGAAGCCTGAAAATTCTGAGAGTCGATCTTCATCCCCAAATAAAGAATCTGTTGAGAAGAAGTCAGTTGGGATTTTTGAAGGTTCAACAGCAAACCTAGATCCTGTGTCAATAGCAAAGTCCTCTGAAGGTCCTCCATGCACCTCTCTCTCATGGGCGAACGAATCAATCAATCGTCCAGGTATAGGGAAATACTCACTCCCAGCAGATGAAGCCAGCTGGCTATTGGGGCAAGTACTCGGGTGAACACCTGTGGTGCAGCTGACAGGCCGAAACGTAACACTTGAAACTGGAATACCTGATTCCCAAAAACGAATCTCAGATACTTCCTTGTGTCTTGCTGAATGGGAATGTGGAAGTAAGCATCTTTCATATCGAGAGAGATCATCCAGTCCCCTCGAAGAATGGATGATAGGACGGACTGAACTGTTTCCATATGAAACTTTGTTTTCATTATGTACAAGTTCAGCGGGCTCACATCCAGTACTGGTCTCCATCCTCCCGTGGCTTTTGGTACTATAAAAAGCCTGTTGTAAAAGCCCTAAAAACTCGATATTTTCCACCACTTCTGTCACCTTTTTCTTGAGGAGAGACGACATTTCTTCTGAAAGAGCTAAATACTTGGTTGATCTTAAGAAGTAAGCCACCAACTTGACAGGAGTGCTGGGTAAGGGAGGCTTCTCTTTGAAGGGGATGGAATACCCTTCCCTTAAAACTTCGATCACCCACTGATCTGCACTTTTCATTCTCCAACTTTCCCAAAAAACCTGGAGTCTGGCCCCCATGGGCGCATGAAGGACTGAAATCTCACTTGCGGGCTGTAGGTTTGGAGAAGGGTCTCTTAACCGCGTGCGGGGCAAAAAGTACAGATGCTTACCGTCTTGACTGCGATCTCTGCCTGCCGCCTCGAAAGGGCTGACACTGAAGAGGAGATGACCTGGTAAGAGCAATGTTCAACTCTCTCGGCCGCCTCGTAGACTGAGAGACAAGGTCCTGGGTTGACTTCTTACGAAGGTGAGAAGTCATTTCCTCTACTGTTGCTTGCGGGAAAAGATACATACTATCCAAGATGCAAGAAGGGAAGTGCTGATTTATGTGAAGCAGTCATGCCATTAGATACAAATGAGACCCAGGGTACCCTCTTTTTTTTAGGAACCCTATGGCATACCTCCAAAGAACTGTCTCTGACTGCTTTATCAGCGCAGTAAACAACACTCCTCCAATCAGCAGCAATATCCTGAGGAAGATCCAAATCTCTTATAATATTTTTGCCGAGGCCCCTATGGACCAATCCAGAACTAAAAACTGCAAACACTTTGTACATGTTTCTGAGTAAATGGTCAATCTCCAATGCAGAGAACATAGTCTTTGCCGAAGCAAAGGCCGACCTACGCATCAAATAAACGAGACCAGAGAAGTGCCCCTGGGAGGAGGCAGCCACTCCCAAGGAGGGAGCTTCTCCAGTCGCATACGACTGATATCTTCTGGCCGAAAGAAGAGAAGGCAGAATACTAAAACAAGCCTTGCCTGGCATCTTTTCTCTGAAAGCCAGTTATCCACTTCTCCCATATCCTTCTTAGACAAAGATGATAAAACCACTTTAGGAAGTCTAGACTAATCCCCAGGCAGGTCACTCATCATAAATGAGGAAGATGGAGAAGGAGCTACCTGTGCAAAGAAATCTGGAAAATTATCTAGCAAATAATTCGGCAAGGCAGCCGACGGGGTGGAGGCCTGTCCTAAATCTTCCTCTTCCGATGAGATCGGGGACAGCGAGGGATCTTCGGGCGCTACTGTGGAATAAGAAGTCGACTTCTTGAAAAATATTGTCTAATTGCTTCTGCAGTAGTGCCAAGGAAGGGTCCAAACTGGGTGTTGACAACGCAGAAGTCGAATGAGGCGGTGAAGAAAACAGGTACTTCGATGAAGAAGTCAACAATACAGGAGTGGGCGCCAAACAGTCCGGGCGCTCAACCATGGGAGAATGAGTTGGCACCAAAGGGTTCTCAGGCGCCAAGCAGTGTGTGTGCACTACTGGGCGCTTCTTCTCTTCTGGGCGCTCAGCTACTAGAGAATGCTCAGTCGCTACTGGGTGCTCGGCTGTCAACGAGCACTAAACTGCCAAGGGGTGCTTGAACGAGGAATGTGAATGATCATAAGAAGGTTCCCAATTGGCCGAAGAACTAGCATATTTGCTGAACACTGATGATGGTCTGGGAGCTACTGGCTGAGAAAAACGTTCAGGACTGTCCCATTTGCTGCGCAACAGCTGCGGACTACTAGACTGTTCCCTGAGCCTCTTGCCGTACGACTGAGGGGACTGGCCCCTGAGAGGCTTGTGCCTTTTCAATGGACAAGATTCGTTACTAGACACGCCTTTCCAGTGGCTGCCTTTTGTCGACACCTGGGACGTCACGGGTGTGAATGAGGAGGCGACTACCGATGGGCAGACACCAACAACCTCCCTTGGGCCTCCAATATGCTTCCTCCCGGGGCTGGGGGAGCTTGGCAGTGACCTATGCCTAGGAGCGTTGGTGGAACAGGTAGCCACCTCCTCCACTAACACATCACTTGAACACTTTTCACTAAATTTGTCCATGAGGACACTATATTAGCAATATCAAACTTTTCATCAAATTTTGATTCAAGGCTGGCGCAGCAATCCGGGTGGGAGTGAGAGAATCAGAAGCAGAGATTGGTGGTATAGGAGGAGGGCTGGAAATAGGAAAAATAGGAGAAATCACTTTAGCAGGAGAAGAGAGAGAAGGAATATTAACTTCACTAGATTCCTGAGTCACATCTTGAGTAGCTAATTTAACCTCAGCTCTAGAAGGTGCTTTTCTCTCATGATCCCTTTCTAGTTTGGATAGGTGAGAAGCTAAAGTCTTCCATTTTCTCTTGTCCCTTTCACAGCATTCTTCACAAGTCAACTGAACAAATTTGTCCTCTGCATGTCATACACAAAGTGTGTGAATCGTAACATACCTTGGTCATGCAAGTACTGCAGCCTATGCTGCAATACCTAACACTCGATGCACTAGAGTCTGACATAGTTATTAGCTAACTGAGTCAAAATAAGTAAATCTCCTAAGAGAACAATAGTCAAAATCAGGAAAAAATATATTGTCAGTTAAGCAATATAACTCCGAAGGCTACCGAGCCGAAAATACATCACCAAAGGTAAGAACCTCAAGCCGAAAATCAAAATCAAACTGCTTTCTTAAAACTGTGTTGCTGTTAAGCTGGCAGAAACACAAGTGAAGCTCTTGGCTAAGTTGTTCCTCTCTCCCACCCCGAAAGTGGGTGGGGCTAGTCACCTACATAAACAAAAGAATATCGGTACCGTGAATTTCAAAATTGAAGCTGCCGTCTAGTTAGAAACTCTTAGCTAAGTAATTACTGAGTAAGTTACTTACATGAAAAACCATTTTTAGTCAATGCACATAATTCAAAGTAAATTGTGAAAGATTAAAAAAAAATCTTACAAACAAACTAGTCATTAGCACCATTAAAGTACACAGAAACCCAAGATAACAGTATATTTATCCCAGTGTTTTACCAGCAATAAAAATGCCTTTAAATTCAAATAGGCAATGCTTAAAACTTACCACTACATCTAAAGGCAATTTAAGGAGTGACACTTGAGCTCTTTTTATTTGGGTTGCTAACCACGTCTTCTTCAATCTTAACACCACCACAGCAACCGGACTCTTTACGCCACTTCCTGCAACAATCTTTCAGAGCTTGAATCTCTCTTAGACAGGCTGCTTCTTGATATTTGTTTTCTGGGGAGAGATGAAAAAAGTACTCATGTTACAAAATCAACTTCAAACAAAGCATGTCAATTTTTAATAAGAAAGTTGTTAATATTGCTAATGTATGCTCTTACATCTTCATACATAGAACCTGTACTTTCAAAATATAGCAATTTCAAGATAAATCTGTATTTTTCATAGATAAAACAAACCTCAATCTTTTACACATTAGTTTCCAGTAGGAACTGGAAATGGTCAGTAAAGCTTAGTAACATGGTGGTTAATTGATGGCAAGTAGGTGAGTGGAAGGTTATTACTCACTCACCTGTCAGTAACCCATCACTTTTTTGTCCTCCAGCAATAGGGACAGTTAGGGGTAGGTTGAGGTGGGAACATGGTAAAAGACTCAGGTTTGTATATTATTGATAAAATAGAAATGGTCCCGAATATTCCATTTGTTCCTATTTCAAACACAAAACACTGCCTTTTACACAAACACCTACTCCTAGGGTAGGAGAATTGTCTAAAGGAATTTCTAGCAGTTGATAGATCCTGGGTCAGAGTTTACTTCACTATGTCAAACTATACTATACTATTGGAGATATCCAGAAAAATCCTGTCTTTCCCACACAGATAACAGGAAATAAAGTTCTGTAGGTAACAATTTCATCATCAGGGATTGATTAAGAATCTTCTGCAACCAGACCCCACCTTTATTAAAGTGAGGATAGAGAAAGCCGAGACACTTGTAAGCAGTAACAAATCAAAGGTTGAATTTTTAACCCCACGTTTAATGGCCTAGATTTTATCTATCATCATAACATCCAACACGTGCAAGGTGTCGCTATAGTATACACTAAGTCTAGACAACCTATATCTCGTCAGAAAAACTTAAGTGTAGTTATCATGAAATTCTTTGTTTTAATATTTTCAATAAGTTTTACAATGTATACATATCTGCTTTTGAACCACAATCCAAATATTGACGATTATATATATGGCTATCTCTTGGAAAGGATTAATATGGTTCAGTTACAGGATTCAAAAGTTTCAGTTGCTATTTGGGGGAAACTGCAATGCGAAGTACAGTGAGTGGCTTAATTCAAATTCCACAGATCAACATGGCTAGTCTGCTCTTCTGTGTATCCTCCTATTTTGTCCAGCTAACTCGGAACCCAAGCATATTTCTGGCAATAGATTTGACCTCATATTCACAATGTTCCAGCTATTGTGAAGTCCAAGGTCTGTGAGTATATAGGCACTTCTGATCACTGCGCCACTGAGATGGACATATCTGTCAATCGGTCTATTCCTAATTCCACCACTGGAAAACTGGTCTGGCTGAAATCTACAGCAAACTGGAATTACATTATGGAAGTATGTCAGGCACTTAATATTTCAGATGCTATATCAGATCCAGATCCTAAGAAGCTAAATGAAATGATGATGACTATTTTAATAAGGTAAGTCGCTAAGGTGTTTCCTCCCAAGCTGACAAATGTACTTGGTTGGAAGTGACCATGTTTATTCCCTGCTATCTTGACCCTTAGGAACAATAACAATACATCCATGGTAAATCTCTTTAAGTATTTGGACTAGGATTATTTATAAGACAAGATTAATAGAAAGGGTGCAAAATATCATCGTAACTTGTAACAAAACATTTTCATAATTTCATTTACAATTACCAAGGAATACAGAAAGAACAGAAGTATAATATACAACTGCGGGTCAAATGTTTTTTCATCCTCACATCGCATCATCAGACCTTTGTTGTTTCCGAGGATACAAATCCTCTTTTTGATCTTTCTAAAGTTACATCACTACCCATTCTATACTGACCCTGAGACCATTTATATGTTTTCCATTCTCTCTCTCTCTTCCCCCATATAAATGAATAATCTCACACACACACACACACACACAAACACATGCACACTTGGATAAATTCTGTTCTTAGGAAATATACAGATTCATTCTCCCCTTCCCTCAAGAAATATAAAATGTTCATTTTTTTCCTTTTATGCAAATAGAAATATTCACAGCCCATTCTCTACATGCTTTTGTATTTTACAATACTCTACAATCCTGTAATATTTTTCTTTAAAGTTTTTTTATTCCAATACTCGTCATTTCCTTACCTGTAATATTTTTCTTTAAAGTTATTTTTATTCCTATACTCATCATTTCCTCATGTCTGAGTTCGACCTCTACATGCCCAAAAGGCAGCTTAGCTTGGAATATAGTCCTTTAAGACAACTGAAAATGTAGCTCAAATTATGTGCCACAGTTAAGATAAAAAGCATTGTTTAAATCGTTACCCAATGAAAAATATTACGAAGGGTCTTAATCTGATAAAATCTACCACTAATTACTTTAGCACATTTTAGGTCTGCAGTGCATTCAAAACTAGCCAAATTGATAGACAACATTTGATATGGCAGCGCCACTCCCGATCCCTGCCCTGCCCAAAACAACAAGGTTTGGAAATACTGTAGTATAGGTTACAATGCTTCACTCTACTTTATCCAATGATTTTCATGGCCCTCTAGGTCAAGTTAGGTAAGGGATTCTAGGAGGGAGAAGGGACAGCCCTTCAGCCAGGGAAGGCCCTGCCATCCTAAGTTAGGTTACATTAGGAAGACTACTTTTGTTTTTGCTACATTTTTATACTTCATAAATTCTTTGGTGACTTCTTAGGTTGTGACTTGCATATTCTTTATCTATCCCACTTTTTTGGTTTTCTCCCACCCAAAAGCCCCAGTTTCCCAATGGGGTCCTGAATACTGTAATTGTGGGATATGAGGAGGCAAGGGTAACATACAAAAATAAGTGGTCTGCATCAACAATATTGGTCAGAAATACATAGCCTAAAACACAAAATACCCAATCAGTAAAATATGTAGTTGGCTAGAATTAAAATACTGGTGAATATTATTTTACTTTACTCTAGTTGGAGTTTTTATAATGTGATCTGCAGTTTCCTTAACAAAATTAGTATGAAACTGATACTCATATCTTTGACAAATTTACTGTTACTGAAATTTATCCGGGTGAATGTTGTTACTTACTCGGATATTTTCGAACTTCTTTGTGTATGTTAACACTGTCACAGGGTCGGATGCCTGATCAGATATTGTTTGTCCGAGAGCATCAGGGGCAAGCTTGGATTATGGCTTAGGAATGTCTATTCTTGGAACTGTGGGTCTGTGATAAAATGCTGCAGTGTGATTGGTTGTTTCGTTATAAGTTTCAGGACTGACGTAGGATTTTGGAAAACTAGCATTTCTTGAAAACTCCAGCTTCAGTTTGCAGCCATAGCACCTTTGGCTCTGCTTTGTGCTTCGTGTTCTTTTCACACACACACACTCATTTTCCTTTAGGAATATGCTTAATGCTTTTCAGTGTTCCAAGGGCAATTCCTCCTTAAATTATAAGGAACAACACCACCTTCCACCATGGAAGTTAATTTCATTTGTGATCCACTGACTAACCCTCCAGTCTGACACCCTGCAGCCTTCAATATCTAGGGCAATCCTGAGCAATCTGAAGACATGAATCCTACTGATAGTTCTGACTGAGAATAAGGTAAGTTCAAGGATTGTTTTCAATCTAACATCATGCACTAGGGTAAGGGCCTGGTGCCCTATGTTAGGTTAGGTGTGGTTGGTTATGTAGCATCCTTATTAATAGTCATTTGCAGTGCCACATATTAGGCGAGGTGGGGGCTCCGGAGGAATGGGGGGGTTGTAGAAGTCCTCCTGGCTAGGTTTTAGGTGGGGAGTCTAGGGGAATAGCGGAGAAACCAAGCCTTCCTGGCTAGGTAAGGACATGACTCCTAGGTTGGGTTAGACAGGCAGTCTAGGTCTGGTTAAGGACCAGCATCTTAGGTTAGGTTATGTATGAGGTCCAGGGGGATGGAGGCAAAACCCCTCGCTCTTCCACCAAACCAGGTAAGGAAGCAGCCCCCTAGGTTACATTAGGTTACGCCAATCGCTGTATTTTACTAATTTTTTGCTTATCCCCAGCCAAAAACCCCGCTTTCCCACTGTAGTTCCCGAATTGTGGGATATAAGGGAGACTGGTCCACTATATATATCTCTATAACTACTTTGCCAATGAAATGAATGTCAGAAACATTCAAAACACACATAAAACATTAAAAAATTACATTTTCATGTCCAAAATGCAACCGCCTAGTGGTTTGAAGTCAAATTTATCCAAAATATCTAAGTACTACCCAGTATTTTTGTAGCTTTTCCATTTCCTACTGCAACCTTTCTTCTATGTTAAAAGCATGCGAACACCTATTAAATAACTTGATTTCCATAAGTAATAACTCACAAAGCCTAGCCTACTTAATTCCTTCCTGAATCTTGGTAGTCTTCATTAGTACCTCTGTTCAGAAATCCATACAAAAATTTCTGGTTGAAGGTGTCCTGTAGACATATGCACCATACCAGTACATGTATTATATATGTATTCTAATATTATACTAGGGATGTTTGTATATCTGAGGGATGCTCCTACATCTCATTAACTCCAAATGAAAAATTGCATGGTATAAAAGATGTTCGGCGTGCCTTAATCTACCCAAAAAGTAACTTACCTAGCCAATTTACGTCAACTTGCCAACTGACAATTTTTTCCATGGAGCGTTGGGTAACTTTTTCTAAGTACCCAGTAGAAATGAACAGCGCCACTCAGCACCGCTCTTCCGTAGTTCTTAAGATGGCTGGAGTGCGGTGCTCCTCTCACCCCATGGTTCCTAAGGCTGACATTGTGTGCTGCCCCAACCCAATTGCAGGAAATTTAAATCTATCCAATTGTATGCCTGGTTGACCCAGGTTATTCCCTACGGTTGTGGATTAGATAAATCTAACCAATCAGAATGTGTCTGATTGATATGATTCACAGATTCACAGACCTACACCCTGACCCACAATCACCGTTTCTTTTCGTTTTTGACTGCCAAGATGGAGAGTCACGATAATATTTTGTTCCACGAATTATTGACCACTGGCAAGTTTAACTCATTTCCCTTGTCTTTCCCAACTTTTTCAACATCTAGAACATGTTATGTCCATTTTGGGCATTTGTGGATTTAATTAAACATGTCTATCCTCTAAAAAGCTGCCCGACATCCTCTGACTCTGGTTAGGTTAGACTATGGTTTGTTTGGTTAGGTCATAGCAGAAGCGTGTGCCCGAACGGATCCATGGTCCCACCAATGTTCAGTGTTACAAGGGTGGGGGGGGAAGAGCCCACCCCACCAGGTCAGGGACAGCACCTTAAGTCAGGTTAGGTTAGGTAAGGATGCAATGTTCTACGTTAGGTTAGGTTTTGGTTTGTTTCGTTTAGGTCACAGCCGTGCCAAAGCACGTCCGAGTGGATCCTTAGTACCGCTGATCGGAATGACGGGACAAAATTACCATAAAATTTTACGTTACGAGGCATGATTAGTAAACACAGGGTTAGCAGAGAGATTAGGCTAGTTAAATAGCAAGGATTTAATTTCCGGCAAAAAAATAAGTTATCTTTCCTTCAATTTTGACATTTTTTTTTTAAATCAACGGTAATTCTAAGTATTAGCTCCGCACCTGTTTTTACCTTGTAAACTGGTTTATTCTATACTTTTAGGGCTTCTGATACTGGCAGCGTTGTCAGCCAAATGGAATATCCCTTTGCCGTGTTTAGTACTGGCCGGGATGGGGGGTACCCATATGTCAACAAGTTATTGCACTTGCCGGACGGGATATGAACTGTTCCAAACAGATGTGCCCGTGCTCTGTCTTGTGAAGATCGCTTATGGAAACCGCTTATTGGATGGACTTCAGGGGTTAATTACAGGTTAATTACATTCGTGCAACAAAAATTGAAGGTAAATCCATAAAAAGCAACCAAAAAACTGTATAAAAAGTCAAGTTAGAAGGAAATCGCCGCCACGGAGCTCCTACTTAGATCTACCAAATCGACATCCCGCGGCCATTCACTAGGCCCTTATACTACAGCCTAGGACCACAACCATAATTTTTAAGCAAGGCCTTAGCTAAGCATTCCCAGATAGCCTAAACATCCAACAGCCTAATCATTAAAAACAGTCTGTAAAATCTTCTGATGACTATGTAAGCTAATAGGTAGAATTATATAGTAGCTCCGTGGCGGCAACTGCCTTGTAACTTAACTTTTTCTACAGTTTTTTGGTTGCTAATTATGAATTTCCTTAAATTTTTGGCGCTTGAGTGTAATTAACCTGTAACTAACCCCTGAAGTCCATCCAACAAGGGGTTTCCATACGCGATCTTCACAAGACAGAGCACGGCTACGTCTGTTTCGAATGGTTTATATCCTGTCTGGCAAGCGCAATAACTTAACGTAAGGGTACCCAATCCCCCCCCCCAAGCCCAGTACTAAACACGGCAAAGGGACATTCCATTTGGCCGACAACAAACAAATGCACCGCCAGTATCAGAAGCCCTAAAAGTGTAGAAAAAACCAGTTGAAAAGGTAAAAACAGGTGCGGAGCTAATATATAGAATTACCAGCTAATATAACAAAAGGAAGAACCACACATTAGCCTAAGCTATCTCTTGCTAACACTGTCAGGCTTAGGTCTTGGCCTCGACTACCTAGCCTAGATTAGGCCTACAAACAAGATTCCTTGCAAGTCTGCACATGGACTTGCAGCCTGGCCTATTACCTAGGGTAACATAGAAATTTAACATGCGGAATCTACGCCCAGAAATATCATTCTTTAAGGTAAGCTAGTGTAGTCAAAGCCTACTTGTTGCATTAGGCCTAGGCTAAGCTGTAAGTAGTCTATAGCCTGGAGTAGCCGAGTACCTTATCCTAATCAGTAATCGCCAGTTCGCATGAAACGTAACTTACTCTGCAAACAATATTGAATTGCACAAGCTTGCTTTTGACAGGGGTCCTTCATCGACAATGGGCTAATTATCAAAATTCAGGGAGGGCCGATCTCAGCCGGCGACCTACAGGAACTTCGAAGCAGATGCCAGTAATGACGTCACAATCGGAATGTAAACAAATATGGCCGAGAAACTTTTCTTTACCATAAAAGTATGCTTTTATTTACATCGACCACGTGTCAGCGACATTCTAAATATTTCAACTTGCTCGGTTGGCAGCAGTTTTGTCTTTCAATAGAAAGACCTGGGTTCGATCCTGATATGAGCCAGAAATTAATCTGTGTTCCACTCGTGATTGTGTGTTGATTATTTCAAACACACACACACAACACACACATCTATATATATATATATATATATATATATATATATATATATATATATATATATATATATTTTATATATATATATATATATATATAATATATATATATATATATATATATATATATATGTATATATATATATATATATATATATATATATATATATATATATATATATATATATATATATATATATATATATATTGTTATATATTTGGATGGGTCTTGCAATTGAAATAAATGGTTAAACTGAACTTTGGTCTTAGGGGCACTTACCCATAAACAAATATATAATGAAATGTAATACACACAAGTTACTTACTCAGTACATTACATTTAAAACAAAAGAAGGTTGCCATTTACTCAGTAAACAAGGGGATAAATTAGGGCTTGAATGCAATCCAGCCTGGAAATTTCAATGGTAACAATCAGCAACAATCCAGACAACACAGCATAAGATGTCTGGGGGTTAGGGAATTTTCAGGAATCAGTTACGCGATGGAATGAATGTTGACTGGCGTGCAAACCAGTAGGACAATTATTAGTAATTAAATAAAATCACAGGACAATTACATAACTTTAAAGAAAATATTCAAACTGAACAAGAATCGTACATGAGGGGCCATGGCTCTAGATTGACAAGCTTGAAATGGATAACAGGAGCCGATAGCTTGCAAGGTAGCAACAGAATTAATGCCTCTTAGGGCAAGATATCACAGGCAGTGGTTGCAGAACAATTGAGGGGGGAGACAACATTTATCTGGAAATAGATTTGTTCCAGATAAGCTTAGTTCATGAAGGCTTTTCCCATCAACACTATTCTAGCACTATGAAGGGAGGTTTTAGCCTTATGTCTTTGAAAGCATGGGGTATTCTATCCCTAAATTTAATTCCTACAAGGAGCAATAAATCATTTAGCTTAAGCCACAAGCAACACACAAATGAATAGTAGCGGGATTTTCAGGAGAATTATTTCGGGGGGAGAGAAAGAGAAATGGAAAGAAGTTTAGTCTTAGGAAAAGTCTACTGGCACTCAGATGTTAATTCTCACACACATACCATATATATCTTCCCAGTTGCACAAGTTTTTGCAGCGTTGACTGGTCTTCCTTCAACAACTGAACAGAGTTGCATTAACCCCTATGGTACCAGATTAGGCAAGGAGCGGTAGCGTCTCCTAAGTTACGGAGATCGCAGACGCATCTGTCTCCTCTCTAATTCCTTCAAACTTTGGAGGATGGCTGTTTTGGTAGTGGTGCCAGGAGAAAACACCTGTCTGGAATAACAATCTAGGACCAGTGAAAGTTCAAAATAGATTCGGGTTTATAGGTCACCTCTATGTCAAGGGGAGAGAAAGGCTAGCTATCCTTTGGATGCCCTTATGGTCCTAACTAGTGAGTACTTGAGCTGACCTTTCATGCGAACCACTCCCTTAAACTACCACGTTGTTGCTCGGTCTGTGGGCCTATTCCTTACCCCTGGTCTCGCTGTCCTATCTAGGAAAATCCATCTCTATGGATTCTTGGAATAGAGGCTGTGTGGCGGCTGAATATTTATAATTATATCACTGTATATATTACTGATGAGGTCATTCCAGGTGCATTTACATCAACCGCGTGTTAGTACCATTCTAAATATTTAAACTTTAAGAAATACTGCACAGTCCTAATTAAATAAAATGATGTTGCTAATTGCAGCAATTTATAGTTGGTTCTGAATTTTATAGTATATAGAGAGATAGACAGATAGATAGCTGTATGTATGAGTGTGTGTGTGTGTGTGTGCATGCGTGCTTGCATGGTCATTATATGGTTAAACATAACAAAGATATCGAGGCTATGTTTAGATTGAAGGGGCAAGGACGAAAATGTGGCTGTCAGTGTAATTAAAATGTGTGAGTCTGATACAAAGAAAGTGAGAAGAACAATGAGGAGAATAGCCTATAAATGAACTACGGTATAAACTACAGGGTTCACGACCCGAAGCCAAAGAGTAGATGAGTATACAAAATTTCATAATGCGGTTGTAGAAGCAGTGCGGTTATTTGCTGATATAAGAAATAGTAAGGAGGAATAAAAAGTGAGCTTACCTGAGGGAAACTGTATAGCAGAAGAGATCGTGAACAGGGATACATGATGATGAAGAGGATAATTAAGTAGAAAGTGAGAGTGAAAATGAAGGTAAGTTCCAAAAACAGACGCAGAAAGGTGAGCAAGAACTTTCCAGAGAATAAGTTGTTCTGCTGGTGGTACTTATAAGTAGACAACTTAAAAGTTGGTTTACAGTGTAGGAAGATAGAAGAGAGATTTACAGAAAGAATGGATCTTGTAACAAGAGATGCAAATAGACAGATGTTTTCAAAACTGACTGCAGTCCTAGGTGGATGGAGTGAGTATTTTTTTTAAATACAGAAAAGAGGCAGAGCTTAATTTAACACGAGTAGTCAGTCATCTGCATCGGAGGGTGAATAAAAAACCAGTGAGGGGTGTAGCGTAGGAATTTAGGATGATGTAAAAGGGTTAGTGTTGCGCGTTAATAATGCATTTACACATATATATATTTTTTTTTGTCTTTCCAGTTAGCGAAATGACTGACTGTCTTTGGTTTGTAGTCGAAAGAGTAGGTTCCCATCATTTGAAGAAAGCAATACTGTGTCATTTATCTTAAAGTTTGCAAACCATCCAGGATCCATAATCATCAGAGTGTAAGGTGTCAAAGAAACGAGCAGGTAAAAGTTACTGCTACTTTATTACAGATCCAGGCAGCTTATATTGCGGCCGACTGACGCCGGGCCGTGAGAGACAATGGAATTGACTGTGACCTGAGGTCGAAACAATAAACAATAATATGCAGTGAACGAGTACAAATTACAATACAAAACATACAGAGCTACAATATAGATACAGTCTTGATGCCTGTGAATGAAGAAACATGTGATACACAATGTGTGACATTCGTATAAATACCATAAAGTAAAAATGATTAAAATGCGTGACCTGGCACGTTTTAGGCGTGACTAATTGAGCTTGAAGAAAACGGGAAGTCACCAAAGAAAACAAGCTCAGCGGAGACTTAATTAATGGCGCCACGAACACTATCCTGGCGCCGATTTGGTGACTTTACAAATACTCCCAAGACGAGGACGCGTCTGATTAATCCCCCAAACCTGCTGGGGGACGCTGAAAGTGCCGCGGCTCGCTGAAGATAACTGAGGGCCTCCCGCCTGTGAGGCTGCTGTTTGGGCGTTCCTTCCTGGGGCGGCCGCGCGCTGGGGGTGAGGGCGTGCTGGAGTGCGTTTGGGCGGAAGGGTGCTGCGTCGCTGCGGGACTCTCCGACAGGAAGGCGGGCTTTAGCCGGTCTATGGAAACCCAGTCGTTCTTGCCTGGGAGTGCCAGCTGAACGCCTTGCTGTTCCGCCCAGCACGCGGAAGGGTCCCCTGTAGGAGCTTAGTTAGTGGTGGGCCGGATGGCGTCGACTCTGACGAAGACGTGGGTGGCGGATGACAGCTGCGGCGGCATGAGTGGTTGCTTTGTCGATGTATGGCGCCTGCAAAAAGAACTTGCGATCACGTCGCTGAGCCTCTGCAGAGATGGGGAGTGGCGATCATCCGTCAGAGCTCTCCCGGCACCACGAGAGGTTCCCCATAGGTTTGTTCAGCTGCGGATGGGGTGCCGTCGGCTCTGGGGCGGTCCTCAACCCGAGGAGGACCCACGGCAGCTGATGTTTCCAGTCCTCGGCGGTGCAGCGGGCCATGAGGGATGACTTTAAAAACCTGTGGAACCGTTCCACCAGGCGTTGGCCACTGGGTTGTACGCTGTGGTGGTGTGGTGCGTGGTTCCCAGCAGTTGAGCCAGGGCAGACCACAACTCGGAGAGGAAAGCGGGGCCCCTGTCGGTTGTGATGTGGTCGGGGCGCCGCGGCAACCCAACTGGAGAAAAGGGCCTCAGCGCACGCGCTGGCGGTGGCTTCTTGCATGGGTGTGGCTTCGGGCCACCTCGTCGAACGGTCTACCACCGTGAGGAGGTATCTGGATCCGCCTGATGGGGGGAAGGGCCCGACGACATCGATGTGGATGTGGCGAAGCGGCGCCCTGGTTGTGGGAACTCGCCTACCCCCGACTGCGTGTGACGACCCACTTTACTGGTCTGGCACTGCAGGCACTGTTTTGCCCAGGCTGTGGCGTCCTTTGCACCCCGTGCCAGACGAACTTTTGAAAGCAGTTTGGCGTGGTCCTGCCGGAGGGTGTGAGAGGCCGTGAATGATGTCGAATACCTGGCGAAACGTGAGGCTGGAACCAAGGGCGGGCTGGCCTGTGCTGATGTCACAGAGCAGGCTGGGGCCCCTGGGCGAGGGTCACGTCCCGCCACTTGAGGGATGTGATGGCGGTGCGGTATGCTGGGGTTTCTGGGTCAGCGGCCTGTTCTCTGGCAAGGTCCTGGTAATCTACACCAAGCTGCACTGCGTTCAACTCGACTCTGGAGAGGGCGTCTGCTACGGATTTTCTTGCCGGGAGGTACCTGACGGAACAGGTAAATTCGGCTATGGCTGAGAGGTGGCGCTGCTGTCTGGAAGACCATCGTCCCCTGCTTCGTGAAGGCGTGAACCAGTGGCTGGTGGTCTGTGAAGATTGTGAAGGCGCCCTCCAGGAGGAACTTGAAGTGCCGAACTCGCGCGTTTGGGCGCAGAGTTCCCTGTCGAAGGTGCTGTACCGGGACTCTGCGGGACTGAACTTCTTGCTGAAGAAGCGATGGGCTGGGGCGCCGTTGATGATTTGCTCCAGAACAGCACCGCAGGCAACGTTACTGGCGTCTGTCGTCAGCTGGAGGAGCCTTGGGATCCTGGTGTGCCAAGGCGGTTGCCTTGGTGAGGCGGCCTTCGTCAGGGAAAAGGCCTGCTGCTGGCTGGGTCCCCAAGACAGGGACTTGGTTGACCTTTTAGGACTTCCGTCAGAGGGCCGTGGTGTCGCGATCCCGGGATGAACCGCCTGTAGAAGTTTACCATCCCAAGGAACTCCTGGACGCCTTGATGGAGGTGGGTGTCGGGAACTTGGCTATGGCTGCCACTTTTCGATGTAAGAGGGCGGGCGCCTGTCGGAGACACCTCGTGACCCTGGAATTCTGCTTTCTGGGCGCCGAATACACTTGTCGAAACGGACGACGAGGCCGTTTTCTTGGAAGCGCTGGAGGACTGCTTTGATGTGCCTCTGGTGTTCGCTGTGAGACCTGGAAAATATGAGAATGTCGTCGACGTAGCAGACGCAAATTTTAGGTCCCCAGGATGCTGTCCATGAGCAGCTGGAAGGTGGCCCGTTCCTCAGCCGAGAAGGTGGAGAAGGCGAACACATAGGACCCGAAGGGCGTGATGATGGCTGTCTTTGGTATGTCCTCTGGCGCAACAGGTACCTGGAAATAAGATTTAAGAAGGTCCAATTTAGTGAATATTTTGGCCCCGTGAAAGGAGGCCGTGAGTCTTGCATATTGGGTAGAGGGTAGTGGTCGGGCTCCGTTGCAATGTTGAGCCGCCTGTAGTCGCCATAGGGTCTCCAGGAGCCGTCGGTTTCTGCACCATGTGGAGGGAGGCCCATGGACTGGAGGCTTTCCTGCAGATGCCCATCTGTTCCATCTCCATGAATGCTTTTAGCTTCCTGAAGGCGCTGAGGGGAAGCCTGGGAACCGCATGTGTCAGGGCCCTTTGGTCACTATATGGTGGTATATGCCGTGCTTGGCTGGGGCCCCGGGGACTTGGCGGAAGCTCGGCTTAATACCTCAGGGAACTCCGACAGAAGGTGTGCATACTGGTGGGGCGGCGGCGCTGATGGTGGGTCTGGGTCCCGCCGTTGGCGGGAGAGACGGCGGGAGTCGGTGTCGAGGAGGCGCTTCGCCCCGTCGACTAGCAGGCCGAAGTGCGCCAGAAAATCGGCCCCCAGGAGTGGGGTTCCTCGTCCGCGACGATGAAGTCCCAGGAGTAACTCTGGCCAGGATGGAGATCGACAGGAGCCTGGTGCGTAGGAGAGGATGGGGTTCCGTTGGCGGCCGTCAGGAAAGCGGCCGGGTCTGGTGTCTGGTTGCGGTCCTCTCTGGATGCTGGGAAGACCGACTTAAAGGCTCCTGTGTCGACCAGCATCATCCTGCCGGAGAGCGGTGTCGCGGACGTAAAAACCTACTGTTTTTGAGGCCCTGGGTTCTTCGGCTGCCATGGCGGCCTGTCCTGCTGGCGCGCCGCCACCCCCGTTTTTGAGCGGTTGAACGAGCAGGGCGGCAGGCAGTTTCAGGCGTCGCTTTCCGAACCACTTGTGGTAGCGACAGAAGCCGGGACCTCCGTCTGCTGTGGTTCGGTGGGCGTCTGTTGGCGATGGCGTTGACGGGCTGCTCACGTCCTCTTCAGGCTGGACGAGCTGACCGGCTGCTGTGGCGGTTTTTAGCCGCTGTGAAGCCTTGACGGAGTCTGTGAAGTGTTGTGCCGCCTCTGGAGGTCCTCGACAGGCATGGTGTAGGGGTGAGCGATCTGGTTGCGTACTTCGGGAGGAGTTGGCGAAGGAAGATTTCCCGTATGAAGCTTATCTCCTGCCGCTTGTTTTGTGCCACCCAAGACTGGTATTGACAGGAGATCTCGACCATGCCCCCCGCGTCTCTTGGGATTGAGGTCGTGGCGTGGATTATTGGCAAGGTCGATAGCACGGGCGGCCCGCTCGGCGATGGGCAGGAGCAAGCTTCGAGGAGGAACTTTTTGTGGTGCTGTATGTGAGGTGTGTGTTTGGTACCCGCGAGATGAGTTTTCTGTACCCGTCCTCCGGAAGAAGCGTTGAGCACTGTGTCGGCCTGTAGGATTTCGTCCGTCAGGTCCGCGATTCTGAAGTGGCTCTCCACCCTGCGCAGCCACATCCGATGGGTTCCCCTGCGTAAACGCGGCAGCTTTACGGTGAGGGGCCCGCGATTGTGTTGCCCGGCCGTCGTGTGTTCGGGCGCTGGTGTGGTTGCGGGAGGGCCTCGATGCGGGCGGGGCGGCGGCTGTGATGGGAGTAGGTAAACCTCGGAGTCCGCGGGTCCGCGTTTAACTGCATGAAGGAGGGGATATCCGCGTCCATGCTCGCTCCTTTGACCCCCTTACTGGGTAGGGTACTGCGGCGTCGAGTCGCACTTTCGTGCGCCGTGTGGTTCCTAGTGGCGCTGGTGGGGTGCGCCGACGAGTCAGCACGCTCAAACGCTGGTTACAGCGCCGTGTTTAGGCCGCTAGAGCGTTTTGGAGAAATCCTGGAGCCAAGACTGAGTCGCCGTGTGAGTCCAGCTAATGGCTCGGGATACTCCGTCACCACTGTAAGGTGTCAAAGAAACGAGCAGGTAAAAGTTACTGCTACTTTATTACAGATCCAGGCAGCTTATATTGCGGCCGACTGACGCCCGTGAGAGACAATGGAATTGACTGTGACCTGAGGTCGAAACAATAAACAATAATATGCAGTGAACGAAAGTACAAATTACAATACAAAACATACAGAGCTACAATATAGATACAGTCTTGATGCCTGTGAATGAAGAAACATGTGATACACAATGTGTGACATTCGTATAAATACCATAAAGTAAAAATGATTAAAATGCGTGACCTGGCACGTTTTAGGCGTGAGTAATTGAGCTTGAAGAAAACGGAAGTCACCAAAGAAAACAAGCTCAGCGGAGACTTAATTAATGGCGCCGCCACAAACACTATCCTGGCGCCGATTTGGTGACTTTACAAGAGACTGTAAAGTTCCCGCCAACGGGTTTTCTATGAAGAACCTGCAAAGTCACCACATCGCGCCAGTGTAGTGTTTCGTGGCGCCATTAATTAAGTCTCCATAGTCAACAAGCTCGGCAAGACTGGCGCCACCGAACACTATCCTGGCGCCCGAATGGTGACTTTACAAGAGACTGTAAAGTTCCCGCTCAACGGGTTTTCTATGAAGAACCTGTAAAGTCACCACATCGGCGCCAGTGTAGTGTTTCGGCGCGCCATTAATTAAGTCTCCGCTGAGCATGTTTTCTTTGGTGACTTCCCATTTTCTTCAAACTCAATTAGTCACGCCTAAAACGTGCCAGGTCACGCATTTTTAACCATTTTTACTTTATGCGTATTTATACAAATGCCACACATTGTGTATCACATGTTTCTTCATTCACAGGCATCAAGACTGTATCCATATTGTAGTTCTGTATGTTTTGTATTGTAATTTGTACTTGTTCACTGCATATTATTGTTTATTGTTTCGACCTCAGGTCACAGTCAATTCCATTGTCTCTCGGGCCGGGCGCCAGTCGGCCGCTATATAAACTGCCTGGATCTGTAATAAAGTAGCAGTAACTTTTACCTGCTCGTTTCTTTGACACCTTACAGTGGTGACCCCCGGAGTATCCCGGAGCCATTAACGGACCGACATGGCGACTTAGTCTTGGCTCCAGGATTTCTCCAAAACGCTCTTAGCGGCCTAAACACGGCGCTGTAACCAGTGTTTGAGCGTGCTGACTCGCCGGCGCATTCCCCACCAGCGCCACTAGCGAACCACACGGGCGCACGAAAGTGCATACTGACGCGAGTAATTTACCCAGTAAGGGGTCAAAGGAGCGAGCATGGATGCGGATATCCCCTCCTTCATGCAGTTAAACGCGGACCCCGCGGACTCGGAGGTTTACCTACCTCCCATCACACCCGCGCCGCCCTGCATCGAGGCCCTCCCGCAACTCCACACCAGCGCCGAACACACGACGGCCGGGCAACACAAATCATGGGCCGCCACCGTAAAAAACTGCCGCCGCTTATGCAGGGGAACCCATCGATGTGGCTGCGCAGGGTGGAGAGCCACTTCAGAATCGCGGACCTGACGGACGAAATCCTACAGGCCGACACAGTGATCAACACCCTTCCGAGGACGTGTACAGACAACTCATCTCGCGAGCACCAAACACACACCTCACATACAGCACCACAAAAAGTTCCTCCTATTTGCTCCTGACCATCGCCGAGCGGGCCGCCTGCTATCGACCTTGCCATAAACCCACGCCACGACCTCAATTCAAGAGACGCTGGAGCATGGTCGTGGATCTCCTGTCACTACCAGACTTGGTGGCACAAAGAAGCGGCAGGAGATAAGCTTCAGACGGGAAATCTACCTTCGCCAACTCCTCCCGGAGGTACGCAACCAGATCGCCACCCCTACACCATGCCTATCGAGGACCTCATAGAGACGGGCGCAACATCTCACAGACTCCGTCAAGGCTTCACAGCGCTAAAACCGACCACACAGCCGGTCAGCTCCTTCCCAGCCTGAAGAGGACGAGAGCAGCCCGTCAACTCCATCGCCAACAGACGCCCACCGAACCACAGCAGATGGAGGTCCCTGGGCTTCTGTCACTACCACAAGTGGGTTCGAAAGGACGCCCGAAACTGCCTGCCGCCCTGCTGCTCGCTCGCCTCCGCTCAAAACGGTGTGGCGGCGCCAGCAGGACAGGCCGCCATGGCAGCCGAAGAACCCAGGGCCTCAAAAACAGTAGGTTTTACGTCCGCGACACCGCCTCTGGCAGGATGATGCTGGTCGACACAGGGGCCTTTTAAATCGGTCTTCCCAGCATCCAGAGAGGACCGCAACCAGACACCAGACCCGGCCGCTTCCTGACGGCCGCCAACGGAACCCCCATCCTCTCCTACGCACCAGGCCCCTGTCGATCTCCATCCTTGGCCAGAGTTACTCCTGGGACTTCATCGTCAGCGGACGAGGGAACCCCACTCCTGGGGCCGATTTTCTGGCGCACTTCGGCCTGCTAGTCGACGTGAGGCGCAAGCGCCTCCTCGATACCGACTCCCGCCGTCTCTCCCAACAGCGGGACCCAGACCCACCATCAGCACCGCCGCCCCCCCCCAGTATGCACACACTACTGTCGGAGTTCCCTGAGGTGTTTAAGCCCGAAGCCGCTGGTCCCCGGGCACCAGCCAAGCACGGCATATACCACCATATATCGACTAAAGGGCCCCACATGCGAAGTTCCGCAGGCTTCCCCCTCAGCGCCTTCAGGAGGCGAAAAAGCATTCGCGGAGATGGAGAGGATGGGCATCTGCAGGAAAGCCTCCAGTCCATGGGCCTCCTCTCCACATGGTGCAGAAACCGGACGGCTCCTGGAGACCCTATGGCGACTACAGGCGGCTCAACATCGCAACAGAGCCCGACCACTACCTTTCTGCCCAACATGCAAGACCTCACGGCCTCCTTTCACGGGCCAAAATATTCACTAAATTGGACCTTCTAAATCTTATTTCCAGGTACCTGTTGCGCCAGAGGACATACCAAAGACAGCCATCATCACGCCCTTCCATGGTCCTATGTGTTTCGCCTTCTCCACCTTCGGGCTGAGGAACGCCGGGCCACCTTCCAGCAGCTCATGGACAGCATCCTGGGGGACCTAAAGTTTTCTATGCCTGCTACATTGACGACATTCTCATATTTTCCAGGTCTCACAGCGAACACCAGAGACACATCAGGGCAGTCCTCCAGCGCCCAAGAGAACGGCCTGCCCCGCTTTGACAAGTGTACCTTCGGCGTCCAGAAAGCAGAATTCCTGGGTCACGAGGTGTCTCCGACAGGCGTCCGCCTCTTACATCGAAAGTGGCAGCCGTAGCCAGGTTCCCGACACCCACCTCCATCAAGGCCGCCCAGGAGTTCCTTGGGATGGTAAACTTCTACAGGCGGTTCATCCCCGGGATCGCGCACACCACGGCCCCCTGACGGAAGTCCTAAAGGTCAACCGAAGTCCCTGTCTTGGGGACCCAGCCAGCAGCAGGCCTTTTCCCTGACGAAGGCCGCCCGCCAAGGCAACCACCTTGGCACACCAGGATCCCAAGGCCCCTCCAGCTGACGACAGACGCCAGTAACGCCTGCAGTGCTGTTCTGGAGCAAATCATCAACGCGCCCCCAGCCCATCGCCTTCTTCAGCAAGAAGTTCAACCCAGCAGAGACCCGCTACAGCACCTTCGACAGGGAACTCTGCGCGATGTACAGCGCAGTTCGGCACTTCAAGTTCCTCCTGGAGGGGACGCCCTTCACAATCTTCACAGACCATCAGCCACTGGTTCACGCCACGATTCAGGGGACGATTAATGGTCTTCCAGACAGCAGCGCCACCTCTCAGCCATAGCCGAATTTACCTGTTCCACAACAGGTACCTCCCGCAAGAAAAATCCTGTGGCAGACGCCCTCCAGAGTCGAGTTGAACGCAGTGCAGCTTGGTGTAGATTACCAGGACCTTGCCAGAGAACAGGCCGCTGACCCAGAAACCCCAGCATACCGCACCGCCATCACGTCCCTCCAGTGGGCGGACGTGACCCTCGCCCCGGAGGCCCCAGCCTGCTCTGTGACATCAGCACAGGTCAGCCCCGCCCTTTGGTTCCAGCCTCACGCCGCCAGGTATTCGACATAATTCACGGCCTCTCACACCTCCGCAGGACCACGCCAAACTGCTTTCAAAAAAGTTCGTCTGGCACGGGTGCAAAAGGACGCCACGGCCTGGGCAAAACAGTGCCTGCAGTGCCAAACCAGTAAGGTGGGTCGTCACACGCAGTCGGGGTAGGCGAGTTCCCACAGCCAGGGCGCCGCCGCCACATCCACATCGACGCCGCCGGGCCCTTCCCCATCAGGCGGATCCAGATACCTCCTGACGGTGGTAGACCGATCGGCGGTGGTGGCCCGGCCACACCCATGCAAGAAGCCACCGCCAGTGCGCGCGCCGAGGCCCTGCTCTCCAGTTGGGTTAGCCGCCGCGCCCCCGGACCATCACAACCGACAGGGCCCCGCCTTTCCTCTCCGAGCTGTGGTCTGCCCTGGCTCAACTGCTGGGAACCACGCACCACACCACCACAGCGTATACAACCCAGTGGCCAACGGCCTGGTCGAACGGTTCCACAGGTCCCTAAAGTCATCCTCATGGCCCGCTGCACCGCCGAGGACTGGAAACATCAGCTGCCGTGGGTCCTCTCGGGTTGAGAACCGCCCCAGAGCCGACGGCACCCCATCTGCAGCTGAACAAACCCATGGGGAACCCCGCGTGGTGCCGGGAGAGCTCGTGACGGATGAACGCCACTCCCCATCACTGCAGAGGCCCGCGGCGTGGCCGGCAAGTTCGCCCTTGCAGGCGCCATACATCGACAGAGCAACCACCTTCATGCCGCCACAGCTGTCATCCGCCACCCACGCCTTCGCCAGAGTCGACGCCGTCCGTCCACCACTAACCAAGCCCTACAGGGGACCCTTCCGCGTGCTGGAACGAAACAGCAAGGCAAGCCCAGCTGGCACTCCCAGGCAAGGACGACTGGGTTTCAATAGACCGCTAAAGCCCGCCTTTCTGTCGGAGTCCCGACAGCGACGCAGCACCCTTCCGCCCAACCGCACTCCAGCACGCCCTCACCCCCGCAGGCGCAGCCGCCCCAGGAAGGGACCGCCAACCAGCAGCCCCACAGGCGAGACCCCTCCGTTATCTTCAAGGAGCCGCGCACCCTTCAGCGTCCCAGCAGATACAGGGATTAGCCAGACGCGTCCCCTCGTCTTGGGAGATTTGTAAAGTCACCACATTCGGTGCCAGCGTAGTGTTTCGGCGGCGCCATTAATTAAGTCTCCGCTGAGCATGTTTTCTTTGGTGACTTCCCATTTTCTTCAAACTCAATTAGTCACACCTAAAATGTGCCAGGTCACACATTTTTAACCATTTTTACTTTATGCGTATTTATACAAATGCCACACATTGTGTATCACATGTTTCTTCATTCACAGGCATCAAGACTGTATCCATATTGTAGTTCTGTATGTTTTGTATTGTAATTTGTACTGTTCACTGCATATTATTGTTTATTGTTTCGACCTCAGGTCACAGTCAATTCCAATGTCTCTCACGGGCCGCGCAGTCGGCCGCTATATAAACTGCCTGGATCTGTAATAAAGTAGCAGTAACTTTTACCTGCTCGTTTCTTTGACACCTTACAAACCTCCCGTTTTCTACGGTGCCTTCACACCTGACCCTAGGTCTTGGTAGCCAGCCCTATTTTTCATTATGTAATTGTACATTTATTACCTATTCATTTTTGCCCTTATACATAGCGTATGTGTCAGAGTATTTTTGTGTCTAATCTACTATTGTCAATTGTCACGTTATCTGTATGCACCTGTCCTGTTTTGTACAGAGAATAATTGACCTCGGGTCACTTGTATGTTTTTCTACTGACTTCCGCACGCCACTTTATAAGTGGGCCGCTGCCTCAATAAACTAGCAGTTCTTGTCTACCTGCTCTTTCTTTCGCACCCTCTCACAGTGGTGACGCCCGTTGGTTCCCGGAGCCATTAACGGACCCAAACGGTGACTTAGCCTTGGCCCGATGAAACACCCCACGCCCCTAACGGACTAACTACGGCGCTCCAACAAAGCGTTTAAAAAACCGACCCTCGTGGCAAATCACTGGCATCATTAGCGGACCCACAGGCACGCCCCTCCTGTTGTATTGACATGAGTGTTAACTCACACTCCTGGGTGCGGACTTCCTGGCCCACTTCAGAATGGCAGTCGACATTGGCCACAAACGCCTGCTGGACACCGAGTCCTGCCAGTCCCTTCCCCTGGTGCAGGGCCCCAGTGCACCCACAATCTGTTCCGTCGCTCCCCACCAATACGCCTCCCTCCTGAAGGAATTCCCTGAGGTGTTCAGGTCCAGACTTCATCAGGCGCCCGGGGCCCCCGCCAAACATGGGATATATCATCACATCAAAACGAGGGGGGGCCTCCAACGCATGCAAAGTTCCGGAGGCTTCCCCCTCAGCGCCTCCAGGAGGCCAAGAATGCCTTCACCGACATGGAGCATATGGGCATATGCAGGAAGGCCCCCAGCCCGTGGGCCTCCCCCCTTCACATGGTGCAGAAAACAGATGGCTCCTGGAGACCCCCTGTGGCGACTACAGGTGGCTCAACCTTGCTTACAGAACCAGACCACTACCCTCTCCCAAACATGCAAGACCTCACGGCCTCTTTCCACGGGGCCAAAATATTTACAAAACTAGATCTTTTAAAGTCCTATTTCCAGGTACCAGTAGCTCCAGAAGACATCCCCAAAATCGCCATCATCACGCCCTTCGGGTCCTACGTCTTTGCCTTCTCCACCTTCAGCCTGAGGAAGGCAGGGGTGACTTTCCAGAGACTGATGGACAGCATCCTGGGGGACCTGAAGTCCTGCGTCTGTTACGTCGATGACATCCTAATTTTTTCTAGGTCCCACAAAGCACACCTTCTGCACATCTGGAAGGTCCTGCAGTGCCTGCAGGAGAACAGCCTTGTTGTCAGGTTCGACAAGTGCACCTTCGGCATTGATAGAGTTGATTTCCTGTGCCACGAGATATCCCTGGGAGGTGTCCGCCCACTTGCATTGAAGGTCGAGGCCATCGTCAGGTTCCCCACCCCTACCTCCGTCAAGGGCGTACAAGAATTCCTCAGGATGGTCAACTGCTACAGGAGGTTCATCCCCGGGGTCGTGCACACCATGGGCCCCCCTGACGGAAATCCTGAAGGGCCATCCGAAGACCTTAGTGTGGGGCCCTGACCAGCAGCGGGCCTTCTCCCTGACGAAGGTCGCCCTCGCCAAGGCAACAGCCTTGGCCCACCAGGACCCCAGCGGCCCCCTCCAGCTAACAACGGACGCCAGCAACATTGCCTGTGGGGCCGTCCTGGAGCGGGTTGTCAAAGGAGCCCCTCAGCCCATCGCCTTCTTCAGCAGGAAGCTCAACCCCACCGAGTCCCACTACAGCACCTTCGACAGGGAACTCTTCGCGGTGTACCAGGCGGAACGCCACTTCAAATTCCTCCTGGAGGGTACATCCTTCACAATTTGGATGGACCACCAGCTGCTGGTCCACGCCTTCACAAAGCTGGGGAATGCATGGTCCTCCAGGCAGCAGCAGCACCTCACGGAGTTCACCTGCACCATCAAGTACCTCCCTGGCAGGAAGAACCCATTAGCGGACGCCCTCTCGAGGATTGAAATCAACGAGGTGCAGCTCGGGATCGACTACAAGGACCTTGCCCGGTGAACAGGCCACCGACCCAGAGATTCCAGCTTACCGCACCGCCATCACGTCGCTGAAGTGGAAGGACGTGCCCCTCGGCCCTGAGGGGCCAACTGCTGAGCGACGCAAGCACTGGCCACTCCAGCCCACTGGTGCCCGCCTCCCGTTGTCGTCTGGTCTTTGACATCATCCATGGACTGTCCCACCTCTCCGACAGGACGATGGCCAAGCTGCTGGCAGAGAAGTTCGTCTGGCATGGCATATGGAAGGACGCAATGGCCTGGGCGAGGCAGTGCATTCAGTGCCAGACCAGCAAAGTAGGGTGACACACCAAATTGTGGGTGGGCGACTTTCCTCAGCTGGGAAGACGTTTCGGACACATCCACGTCGACGTAGTGGGTCCTCTTCCCCCATCAGGAGGAGCCAGGTACCTTCTAACAGTCGTTGACCGCTCCACCAGGTGGCCCCAAGCGACACCCATGGAAGAAGCCAACGCCAGTGCGTGCGCTGAGGCCCTCCTCTCCAGTTGGATCAGCCAATTTGGTGTCCCGGACCATATAACCATGGACAGGGGCCCAGCTTTCCTGTCTGAGCTGTGGACCACCCTGGCACGCCTGCTGGGGACCACTCACCACAGCACCACCGCCTACAACCCCACAGCCAACGGATTGGTGGAAAGGTTCCACAGGTCCCTGAAGGCATCCCTCATGGCTCGTTGCACCGCCGACAACTGGAAGTACCAGCTGCCCTGGGTCCTCCTCAGGCTGAGGACCGCCCCTAGAGCCAACGGCGACCCGTCTGCAGCAGAAAAAGTCTACGGGGAGTGCCCCGTAGTCCCAGGCGAACTCATCACGGAGGACCAGGACAACCTGACAACACAGAGACTTCGCGACAGAGTCTGAAAGTTCGCCCCCTGCCGGCGGACGTATACTGACAGGACGTCCCCCTTCATACCTCCCGGTCTGTCCCCCACTACCCACGTCTTCATCAGGAACGAAGCCGTCCACCCACCCTTAACCAGGTCCTACAGGGGACCCTTCCTCGTACTGGAGAGAAACAAAAAGGCATTCCGGGTGGCTATCCACGGGAAGGACGAGTGGGTGTCGATAGACTGCCTCAAGCCCGCACTCCTGGAAGAGGACGTCGGTGGCACTCCCCAAAGCCCCCGCAGGAAACGTCACCCCCTCAGCCCACCCCGGCCACAAGAAAGTCGCATGGGCACCCCCGTAAGGCCCCGGGCCCAGGCAGGGGAGCAACCAACCACCCCCATACGCAACGCACTGAAGTCGAACACACCCCCCAGCTGACATCAAGGAGCCACGGCCCTCTCCACTGCCCCAGCAGATACCTGCTTTGATCAGACGTTACCTATGTCTTGTCGGGGGAGTATCGTAAAGTCCCCGCTCAACGGGTTTTCTATGAAGAACCTCCCGTTTTCTACCGTGCCTTCACACCTGACCCTAGGTCGTGGTACTCAGCCCTATTTTTCATCATGTAATTGTACATTTATTACCTATTCATTTTTGCCCTTATACATAGCGTATGCTTCAGAGTATTTTTGTGTCTAATCTACTATTGTCAATTGTCACGTTATCTGTATGTACCTGTCCTGTTTTGTATAGAGAATAATTGACCTCGTGTCACTTGTATGTTTTTCTACTGACGTCCGCACGCCGCTTTATAAGCGGGACGCTGCCTCAATAAACTAGCAGTTCTTGTCTACCTGCTCTTTCTTTTGCGCCCTCTTACAAGACTAATTGCAAAAGGCATTTCAAAAAATATCTAAACAAAATGTATATGGCACGAGACATATGTTGACTAATCAGCAAGCAGGACTACGGATTAATCAAAATGTTGTCACCATGGGCTCCTCTCTTTGAGTCCTCATAGTAAATCTCTTTAGGAATTGCATCAAGGGAGAGGCTTTAAGGAAACAGATAATACTCAAGAATTACTGATGGTGTGTAAATGACACCTTCATGAAGGCCGAAGACGAAGACATCCTACAAGGACTCAAGGAAGCATCTGAAGCCACCATTTCACCATCTGGAGGATCAATAATTAGTAACCTCCCTTCCTAGACGTCCTCCTAAATTTAGTGGACGAAAATATGGAACACCCTTTCCAAGCCACCAACTCAGGCCACTGCTTCAACAGTTCCAACAAGTGCCCCATCCGGTGCCTCAAGTCCACCAGTGGTGCCTAAATCACGCATTCCCTCTGCCAGCAGTAGATGGGCAGCTCTCATACGGGACTTGAGAAGGCCTCACAGCAGCTAGTAAATATCCATACTTAGTAAATACTCACGACTTGAAAAAAATGTCAGAAACTATAAGTGGAAAATACTGTGCTGATAAACTACGAACTGCAGAACAATACCGTGAAAATTTCAAGCAAACCAAAGCGTGATGTTATTGTAGCTGTCAATGGCGTTTTCTTTGAGGTAACTGCCTCATATAGTATATGTTATGTAAATTATAACTGTCTTATGAGTTTGCTAATAACAATTGAAAGGGCCAAAAGGAGGATTATCAAATGATTATATGATTCAAAAGATGTTAAATACAACAACGACAGTTTAGAAAACCCCTACGATCTCTCTGGGGGATGACTAATAGCAGTCACAGACAAACTGGATTATGGTAAAAACTACCGATACATATGCATCCTAGAGGCCATTTATAACAAGGAAGAAAACCCCACAATGAATGTCCAGTTTGAGGAATTCTTCATTTTGCATACTTTACCATATCTTCAAAGCTATCAGAAATTCCAGAGGAATGTGTGTCTGTGTGTATATGTGTGTGAAATCAACTGGCATTCAGTACTGTTTAAAACATCATGCTTGTATGACAGAACTTAATTTTTTCCAATACTTACAGTTTTACATGCATATCTGCATCATTAAAAACATAAGAATAGCGTGAAAACTAAGTTATCGCTGTGCCAAATTTCCAGAACTTTAATGCTTTTGTCTCCACTTTCAACAAATAGCGATTGCCCAAGTTCTGCTTCTGGCCGCCTCAGTTGCTCATGCATTTATTCTCTGACTCCCTCTGGGAAGGGATCTCGGGTGTTAATATTGTCTTATGTCTATAATTATATTATATTCAGACCATTGTTGTGAGTCCCATGTATATATCAGTCCTGACTATTCGGCCCCCACCAAATAAAATTCTTGGCTACGTCCTTGAGTGAAGAGAGAATCGTATCATATCTCCATGTTTTTTCGAAATCCCGTGTGAAGATGCCAGTAGGCTGTCCATAAAAAAAGGCAAGCCTTCTGTACTCAACCGAAGAGAGTTGTTATGGAAGAAGAAAATATTTGTTTGATGAACAGCGCTATTCTAAATTTTCTATCATGTTCTCTTTGATAGTTTCGTTAACGTACACATACAGTCTTGTTTTGAACCCAATTCTTACAAGATGGTTCGACTGGAAATCAATCCCAACGTAGCAAAAGTTTAGTTAAAAGTTAAAGTCCTCCTGGGCCTCTGTTCTGAAAAAAAAGAAAACCAGCATAAAAAGACATCGGCCTGAGTCTTTAACATCTAGAATGCGAAAAAGATGAGAATGCTCTCAGACGTATTTCTTCAGTTACACCTTCCGACTTGCTGATTACACTAGAAAGAGAGACTAGATAATAATAATAATAATAATAATAATAATAATAATAATAATAATAATAATAATACTCCAAGATAAAAAAAGAAGTGTAAAGACGTCTTCTTTACCCATTAATTACGACCATGTATCGCATCTATCAACGCAGCAAGAATCTCATTTATATATTTGTATGTAGAATGTCCTGGTCTTTTCACCAATATATATTTTATCACTATGTGTAGATTATGTCTCCTGTTGTTATTATTTGATTGACTGTTAACAAACACAAATTGCTCTCACTCAGCGTGCCGGTCACAGAGACCTGGGGTCGGGCACCACGTTTCCGTCCGCACGCTATACTATGTACACCTTATGCCCAGCTAATAAATTTACGGGCTGCTCTAGGAGCAAGAGCCCGTGCTGGCACAAGGCCAGCTAAATCTGAAACAACAACATAATAAATCAGTCAGTACCCAGTTCTTTCTTCTTTGACCTCACAGGAGTGATGAATGACAGGATTTAGTTAAAATTTTCGTATTTCAGCTTTACTGGACTACAAGCTCTCACTTGCAAGAAGTACATGTGTCCTCATTTGATAAGAAAGTGGGTGCGTAAAATAAGAGGCATAAAAAAAATCGACGCAAAAAACTAGAAAATAAGATAATGGCAAAGGACTCACTGAAGTGACACGTGACACACACATGCTCCGCGTCTTTTAAAAGACAGCGATGGCGCAGCAGCTTCTAGAGGCCGCCTGTCTCTCCGCATTTGAGTATGAAGTTCTTGCTGTTGCTTTCCTTGATAGCTTACTCCCTCTGCCTTGCCGGTAAGTACGTCGGCTGTCATTCACAAGGGAGGCATTTGCTGAAGCAATTTTAAGGCTCATCTAAAGACAATACTCGAGTGTTCCTGGGCAAGACGAAATTCAATAATTATTTACACAGACGTTAAGATTTTTAGTGATTGTTAAATCCAGTATTTACTGAATCTGTTTCCCCTCATATTTTTTAAGCATTTCAGTCATTTTATTACTCCTGCTTCTTTCAATTGCGTAACGTATTCATCTACAGTACATTAGCAACCGGATAAGACACCAATTTGAAGGACACTCGTGATTTTTCAATACTCAGGCTTTAATGAAATGTCGTTTTTTTGCACCTTTTTTTTAATAAGAAACGTTAATCCACCCGTCTCTGTTTTCAATAGAGTTTTGATTTTCTCTATAATCTCCCTTTTTGAAAATTAATTTCTATCTTACTACATGTACTTTGGAGCTTTGTTGGAAGTACTGTCACATCCGGATTGAAACCTTTCTCTTGACTTAGCTAGTGTTTAATTAGCCTCCGTTCCTATTCCTTCTCAACAGAGGGAGTGACGCTCGTATGCTACTTTAGTTCCTGGGCAACCTACAGACCAGACGACGGCAAATTCACCGTTGAGGATAACGACCCAAGTCTTTGCACACATCTTGTCTACGCCTTTGCTGGACTTGGCAGCAACAATGAAATTAGGGTAAGTCATTACCTATCATCCAGTGAAAAAAAAAAACTGTTAATTAAACATGAATGATAAATAAGAAAAGGATGATAAATTCATAGAAAAACTGAATACGGATAATTCTTTAACGATTGTAAAATGGTGATAAGAATACGAGTAACAGTTTTATTCCATTTTAAATTTCATTCACTGCTCATAGCATTTCTGTGGGTACTTTTGATAAGTATTCCTAAGCAATGTAAATTCCTTTGCACTAAAATCTTATCATTCGTGAGCGTGTGTGTGTGTGTAAAGCGTCACAGGTAAGAGACATAGCCTACACTGGTGAGAAAGCTGCTTACAGAAGTTATTTCAGGAAATGTTAGGAGACATAGATATAACACGGAGTTGGACTGATGGAATCACAGTACTGTAAATGAAAGTCATCACTACTTAGTACTAATTTAGACACAGCAAAGATGAATGAAGGAAAATATCTGATGAAATACCTCTTAACTTCAGAAACATATATTTGGAGGACGAATTGACTGATGACTACTCTTATTTTGCACTCAGACTATTATAATTTTATTGAAATATGCATCAAATATAAGTATGACATTTATATATGTACTAACCGTATTTGCATACATATGAATTCATGTTAGTACATAAATATGTAATTCACCATACAGGTACTAGATCCCTACAACGATCTGTGCGAAGACTACGGAAAATGTGGCTTCGATCGTTTCACAAAGCTGAAGGAGAAAAATCCTAACCTTAAGACCACTTTAGGGGTTGGAGGATGGAACGAAGGATCCACCAAATATTCTCAGGTAATGCGAATGACATCAATCAGCTATCAGCAGCTGAATTATCCACCATTTTTCTCGCACCCAGTTTGCTGTCAGGAGCATCTAGCAATTGACCTGTCTTTCTGTCCATACATCTGTTGTTCTGTTTGGCCTTTTATTTACAGTATCGACTGGTAGCGGGAATTCAATATTTTACGTAATGGAACCAGTGGCCAAGATTAAGGTTAATTATAGAATCAACTTTTTGAAAAATATTACAAATACGATAACTTGTACATCATACAAACTTGCCTTTGGTAGGAATTATTTTTGAAACTGGTAAGAACAGTGGATGAACGACACTTGATTAAATACTGTACAGTATGTATTTGCATCAAGTGAAAATTAATGTTTTATAAAATATCATTCTCACCTTGTTCTGCAGATGGCAGCATCAGCATCAGCAAGAAAGACCTTCATTGACTCGACGCTCACTCTCTTGAAGGCCCATAACTTCGATGGTCTGGATATGGATTGGGAATACCCTACACAAAGAGGTGGAAATCCAGAGGATTACGTAAGTTTATGTTGCTGGAAAATGCTTTGATCACCATTCTTCGGAAAATGTCACTCAAAAGTAGCAGCCTGGAAGAAACCTTCAAGGAAAAATGGCACAGTATTAAGAAGAAAAGCTAAATTTTTTGGTTCATCTAATTTACAGAATTGAATTGAACGACTTGATACTGACAAGAAAAGGACTGTGTTAAAACGAGAAGATAAAACCAATCGGAGGAAATAACAAATAATTGCTTATATGCCATACTAATATAGAGAGGAGAATTTCACGCTTGCATTAAAGTACAATATTGATTTTTAATTCAGGTCAATTACATCACTCTGATGAGCGAGCTGTACCAGGCCCTTCACGGCGAGGGTATGATCTTGACGGCTGCCGTATCTGCTGGCAAAGCCACCATAGACCCAGCATACAATATTCCTGAACTGTCCAAGAGCATTGATTTACTTCATCTGATGACCTACGATTTGCATGGCAGCTGGGAAACTTTCGCTCATCACCATTCCATTCTCTATGCCCATCCTGAGGATACTGGGGATAATCTGTACCTTAATCAGGTAAAACATCAAGGTTATTGGCTTTATTGTATTTGTGTAATGAACGACTTAGCATCCACATTCTACTCTGTTAAGCAATAGTCTGTTTTCATTTATTTGAGATTTATTTCAGATGATGTCTTCCGTCTTTCATTTTAGATTTAGATTAACACCAACGAGAATACTTATATGGTGAATAAATCATTGGAATTTAAATTTAGATGGCAAATATAGCATATTGTCTTGATAAGAAACGCAAGTTTCAAGGAGATTTCTATGCTATGTGTTGTTACCTAGTTGAGGGATGCTGACTGCATTAAAAGTGCAACCTAAACTGACAGCGTTTTCTTTCTAGGACTTTGCAGTGAGCTACTGGCTCGAAAAAGGAGCTCCACCAGAGAAGCTGGTTATGGGCGTCCCTCTGTATGGCCGTAGCTTCAGACTGCAAAACGAAGAAGACACAGGAATCTACGCGCCTGCAACCCAGCCTGGAGGCGCCGGTCCTTACACCAGAGAGCCAGGATTCATGGGTTACAATGAGGTTGGTCTATGACAATTATGACTGAAATTGTGCATCAGGAGACCGTAGAGATATACAGTCTGTATTAGAAAAAAATTAATAACTTACGACTGTTTTAACCATTTTAGCAGGTTAATGCTACATGCAATACACAATAAATACTTGCACACGTAATTGTACACATGTAGCCTACACAATGCTACATTTACACATGGACTTAAGCGCATTCATTTATAAAGAAAAATATTAATTTTTTCTTTATACAAGAGCAGAGATCAACAGCTGAAAGTGAAATCTTAGCACCATTTTTTTATAATAAAACAAATAAATTAGGTAAAGAGTGTGACTAGTAGTATTATGAAAACACTGAATACGAACGAATGACTTGTTCCAATTCTGATATACTTATTCCGAGTTCTCGGGAATCATTACTTTCATCATATTTCAAATTTTCATAGATGCCTTCTCCGAAAGTTATTAGCTTCATGCAGTCTTCCGAAAGTTGTAAGGATTTGTTGTATGGATTATCTCTCTTTCTTTTCAGATTTGCGACTTCCAGAGAACAGAGGACTGGACTGTAGTCCACGACCCAGCCATGAATGAACCCTACGCTTACTATATTCCCAACAACAATTTCTGGGTTGGCTATGAAGATCCGGACTCCGTCGCCATCAAGGTTCATTCTGTTTACACATTTAAATGACAGAGGGTTTTAATCAGTATTGATTGAAACCCTTCATACATTTTTCATTAAAGTGAAGCTTTGATTCATAGAAGAATATCGTTTATAGTTCTAACTGTCGGCTCAGTTAACATCTTTATTCTCTCTATAGGCCCAATATGCCCTTGACAAAGGCATTGCCGGCTGTATGGTCTGGAGTGTCGAGACAGACGATTTCCACGGCAAGTGTCATGGCGCCAAATTCCCTCTCCTTACCACTTTGATGGAGGTCTTGAGCGGAGGTATTTACACGAGGCCTCCAACTGAACCCCCTCCACCAACTACCACGAGGGTTTGTATCTGTTGCCCTCTAGCAAAATTTAGAGAAAGAAATGAACCACAATTGTAGGAAACAGTATATTTCAAGAGAAAACAGTTCCGAACAATGCTATAGTATAGGGGTCCTCGAACTGTAACGTTTTCAATGTACTTTTGTCTAATAATGTGGAATCTGCATTTCCTTTGGGAAGTCCTTTAAGATTTTGTCAATTTTGTTCAGCTGAAATCTAGTCTTATTTAATATAACTCATCGAGATGTATTTAATTGCAGTACTTTGTTAAGAACAAGAACAGAGATGGTCATATAAAAATAAGATAATGAACTTGAATCCTTAATTTTAGGATCCTTCAATAACCACCCCAGCACCCGGCGAGCACTGCACTAAACTAGGACCCAACGCTGATGAGAATGACTGCACTCACTATTACCTCTGTGATCAGGTAAGGCGTAGATTCTTACCGGTGCCGCAACAGGAAGTGGCATTTGTCAAGCTTCAAACACCACAAAGTGATGACAATGGTTAAAGAGGTCCTTTCTGATATGATAATGATTAAGATGACCGTACATTTCCAACTGCTTAAAGAATCTACTTTAAGAAAATAGCAATATTATTACGATTCTAAGAGAAAGGATCAAAGATGGATATCGTCTACTTTAAAGAACACATACCCGGAGGCATATCGAATATATGATTTCAAAATACTTACACTATCATTGCCGTCTATTTTCAGGACACTCAAGGATGGGTAGAGGTGGAGTACACCTGCCCACCTGATACTCTCTTCAATCCAGAGGCTCTCATCTGTGACTGGAAGGATTCCGTGTGCGCCCTCGGAGGCCACTGTCTCAACGACTGCCCTCAGTAACGTCTTAGAAAGAATTTACTTCTAGTCGTAAAAATTGTTTTGGAAGGATCCCAAGAGAGCTTCGTGTACACTTAAGATAGACGTAGTACGTCGTGGTTTTCTGTTTGCAAGAGAATATAACATATGGAATAAAACTACAAAACTGGTATGTTTGGTCTGCAAACTGATACACTGTAAAGTGAAAGATTTCATATTCCTTGGGGGCTTTTTATAAAGACACTGAGAGAAATAAACATAAGATAATACATTAATGGCCTATACAGAATGTTTATGTCCTTTTACATGACCATATATATATATATATATATATATATATATATATATATATATATATATATATATATATATATATATATATATACACATACATATATATAAAGCAAACTGACGGATATTAGCTGTTAATGAACTGGAAATTAAAGTTAAGGGAAAAGCCTGTTCTAAATATGAGGGAAATACAGTACAGATATACAGTATATATATATATATATATATATATATATATATATATATATATATATATATATATATATATATACATACATTATATATATATATATGTATATATATACATACGTATATATATACATATGTGTTAAGTACCTTAGTTTAACCAGACCAATGCACTGATGAACAGCTCTCCTAAGGCTGGCCCGAAGGATTAGACTTATTTTACGTGGCTAAGAACCAATTGGTTACCTAGCAACGGGACCTGCAGCTTATTGTGGAATCCGAACCACATTATACCGAGAAATGAATTTCAATCACCAGAAATAAATTCCTCTAATTCTTCATTGGTCGGCCGGAGACTCGAACTCGGGCCTAGCAGAGTGCTAGCCGATAACTGTACGAACTCGTCCAACGAGGAACTCATATATCTGTGTGCATATATATATATATATATATATATATATATATATATATATATATATATATATATATATATATATATACTCGCATACCGGTGGTTAGAATGCCCGCTTACCTTAAGAGAACAGGAGGGTTCGGTTCCCAAAAGACACGGCCAATTAAGCTGCGGTTCTTGAAAACCAATACGCACTAAAATCTAGAGTAAAAGAGACAGTATATTTCGTGGATGCATGAGCAGATTCGCTATTCAAATGAACAGTTTTTTTTTTATTTTCTTCAATCCTGGTTATACCAAGAAAAAAACAAGAGTAACTTAATTATGAGGGCAACATTCCAAGCAGAATGGAAATGAGAAAAGAACTTGTGACACATCGACAAAGCGTTAATTTCTCTTACAAAGCAGATGCAGCAATTTACATTAAGCAGACTCTCCAGGTCAACTTTGAAGTAACCTGTCTATCTAAAAGGTTACTATCTGGAAGGGGAGTTTGATTTATATTGTTACTGATGGAAACAGAGAACCGGATAGGAGAGGCTATGGAGAAATTGGAAGAACCTGTGTCTAGGAATCACAAAGTTTTCCAGAGGTATGGGATTCCCATTCAGATATTCTCTCAATATGAGAGCTGACAAACGTATAAAAAAGATAGGTTTTTTATCATTTTCATTACGAGGATTACAGGAATGAAATATAACGTAATGAAAAGAATATTTCCCTCACAGACAGAATTGTAGAAAAATATCAAAACAGTAGGTTTCAGAGAAAATTTTTACTCATCCGCCTTTGTTGAAAGCAAAAAGTACTTTCTACTGCGATCAACTTAAATATTATGCAGTAACTCAAAATTTGGAAAACAATGCGAATCCATGAAGTCAAATCGACTTGCGTTAACTGTAAGAGATCTAGCTTTAAATGAAGAAAACGAAAAAAATAGACATGAAAGAGATGCGTAGAAATTTTATGTCTAACAAGTACGCATTCCCCGCTACAATATACACCCACGGAGTCCTTGGCAGGCACGCAAGAAGACAAAGGTGAGGACTACGCTTGGGGTGGGAAACTTGCTATTGGTGTCAAGCCCTTAGAAAGAAATATTCTTCTTCCATGTGAATTTATGCATGTGTCCTGGCTTGTTTGCCTGTATTTGATAACAACACAGTAGCCTTGAACCTCTTCATTTCACTTCTAATTTAGATGGATTTTTAAAATAAATAAGATTCATCCTAAAACCCGTGGATAAGAGGAGATATGAAAGGTAAATAAAACTGTCTTTCACTGCCGAATCAATGACGACACTTCCGCGCAAAAAATCTTCCAGAACTTCATTGTTTCTGATTCCTTCACCAAGATGTAATATTCACTCATATAACCTAAAAGTTGTCTTACAAGTGCCAGCTTTTACACGTACAGTTCCTTTGATATTAAAGGTCTTTCCTTTCAAGAAATCAGCTTGGTTTACCAGGCTGTCTTCTTTGCTCTGGACATTTTGATGATTCTGTAAGGGACCGCTTGGCGGTTTTACGGGCATACGTGTGTGTGAATCATCCATCGGACAAAACAAAAAGACAAAGCATCCCGCTCTCTCTCTCCCTCCTGCGCGTCAGCTGCCATTGCTCGAAGGAACGCAACCTCTACCATACAATATTCCTGTCTATTTCTCTCTAACCATTGTTGTCTCGATTTATGTACAATCACCACTACTTGCATTGCCATGCAAGCATTCCGATCATGTACTCATAATGTTCCACCGAATCTTCTGCGTCAAACTGTAATGTAATGTATGTTTCTGTTTGTGAAGATGCCAAACGTCTCGCCATTTCACATAATAACTGTATTAAGCTACAATGCTACTGCATTGTATTCATTAATCTGTCTCGAATCTCATGCAAATGTCCATATGTGGAATTTCCTATTTCCATTGATATATGTTTTATCGTATGTTTATTATGTATCTCACAATTGCCATCTGTTTGTCTGTCGACAAGCACAGATGTCCGAAATATAATCTCTGTTTTGCCTTGGCTGTGTGTAGAAACTACTTTGCTGCTCGCACAAGCCAATAACAACTTCGAAGATTCTGTACATTCATTCAGTAAGGAACCACCAATAAACCAGACAACACCCAGCCAGTATGTCACTCAAATCCTTTCCTTAAAATTTAATCTTTGTTCTATCGGGGCTTCTCTTCTTCTCTGTTCCTTCCAGGACTACATTTCAAAATCTGACTCATAGTTTTGAATGTGGCAACTCTTGCAACAAATACTCTTTCTTTATCCATTACTGCCAAGGTGATTCAGTTAGCCTCCTTGAATTCCTTGTAGAGAAATTTTAAACGGAAAACTCTAGGCATGGAAATTCACTTCCATTAGATTCACAAGGCTCATTAAATCCTTTCCTTGACTGCTGTTGTTTACTTTCTTTTAATTTATATTACCTCTTCCCAATTTACATGTACTGTACTGATCTTGTATATTTTCTTGAATCGCCAGTTCTGAAACTTAACTCTCTGAACAAAGCACTCTGACGCACAAATTATTGTATGTTCTCAAATACTAGACGACTAACCGCTTACATTCACAATTCATTTCTTCTCGTTCCTGCTCCCATTTACTCTCATGAACGTTTTCGGAAGTGAATTTAGCGGGTCCAGGTGTTCAAAACAAGAAATGCTTAAGCTCGACGATAGCTAATTGGTATCATGTTGTAATATATGAAATCATTCAGCACAGGATTTTATCCAAAGCTTCAAATTATGCATGATCCGAACATTTTTCAAATGAATCATATAACTCTGGTATAGCGTCCTAGCGATTCAAGTACAACAAAACCTGCTTGCTGAAATTCTTTTGCAATTATTCTTCACAACAACTAAAAACAAAACGGTATTATCGTAGCTCAGAAAAACATGAAGTAGCCGTGAGAAGATTTAGCCATGTTCACCTGAGCCATTAGTGTTTCTTTCTTTCTTTTTTTTTTACCTCTTTTGAATAAAACGCTACTGGAATGCTGCAAGTGTTGCATATTCAATTGGTTCTCATGGTTTGTTTGTCCTAATTTGAACTCTTGTTTTAAAACGTCAAGCACACTCCCTTTCAAGCACCCACTCACAATGTATAAATAAAACCTTAATGGAGATTGGGGGAAAGATAGCTCAACTGTATATCTATCACCAGTCTATCTATCTATCTATCTATATATATATATATATATATATATATATCATATATACATATATATATATATATATATATATATATATAATATATATATATATATATATATATATATATATATATATATATATATATATATATATATATATATATATATATATATATATATATATATATATATATATATATATATATATATATATATATAAATATATCACCATCAAGCCATTTCCCATTAAGGATCCAAGGCTCACTCTGAATCCCTGGAGGATTGCTTCCAATACTGAATTAGATTTATTCTGATATTGAAAAAAGACACAAGATTCAGCTCTTAATTTCTTTCATTCTTCCAAGAAATCAGACTAGAACAGAATATAGAGTTTAGGCCAAAGGCCAAGCACTGGGACCTATGTGGTAATTCAGCGCTGAACCTGAAAATTTACAGTAATACGGTTTGAAAAGGTAACAGGAGGAAAACCTCGCAGTTGCACTATGAAACAATTGTTAAGAAAGGATGGAAATTAAGATGGAAGAAAGAGAATATGAACGGAGGTACCATAAAAGGAATGAAAGGGGTTGCTGCTTGGGGCTGAAGGGACACTGCACAGAACCTTAAGTAAATGCTTGCAGTGCACCGCATGAGGTACACTGCTTGCACTACCCCCCTTACGGGCCTGAAGAAATTAGACTCATTCAATGATCTATCCTGAGGCCATTTCGGACCTTAAGCTTTCTCTAGGTTCATGCACTTCACATACATCGTTTACCCTTGCTCTCAAATTTTTCTCACAATAACCGTGTCACAACATCTCTGATGCATTCTCTCCTCTGCCTATAGCCATCCGGATCTTATCAAATTAGTCATTCTATCCTTCTCAATCAAACTCATCTTATTCCTTCCAAGGTATCTGTATAAACCTAAAATCTTATCATGGAAGATCTTTGGCATCCTTTGCCTTATATAAAGGAGCAATGACTCTAGTAATTTTTTAAATTTTCTATATCCAGAAGTACAGTGGGTATCAAATCAATCACTCAGTTACGAAATGACATTATGTTCACCCAACCACAGTGTTTAGTCCGTTATTCCATCAACTTCTCGCAGTTTTCCAGTCTGCAGCTTTCTGATTGACAACCCTCACCCCTTTTCCTTGCCCAAGAACAAGGGGCAGTAGTGGGAGCAGCAGGCAGGCATCAAAAGATTCTAGTAGGAAGCTACAGTGACGAAACTCTTTAGGTGTCTTGATTTATTTTGCCGCTGCAGTTTTGGTTCCACCTAAAAAGGGACTGGATAGCCCATGGCAACTGCTGGCCTTCCTGGAAGTGGGCACCAACGGTCTTCCTGTGACGGTTGTTGGTTATGAGTAAGGTTGGTATACGGACCTTACTTTCCAGAAGGGACAATACCAATCATTTGATCCTACTGAGGCGACCAAGCAGCCCTATTTAGGGATGGCTTCTTCAACAAAAATTCTCTGATTCACACTGTTTTTAAGAGGTGCAAAATAAGACGAGCAGGAAAAAGGTACTGCTGCTTTACTGGTGACCCAGGCGGTTTACATAGCGGCAGACTGACATCGCACCGCGGAATACAATGAGAACAAGGGTGACCTGAGGTCAATAATATTTAACAATAAATACAGAGAACAAATACACTCTGAATTATACAAATGGACAGAATTGAAGTTGAATACAATATTGATGCCTGCGAAAGAAGAATACACGATATACAAATCGGAGACAGGTAAACAATTATATACATAGTTTAAATGATTGATTTATGTTACCAAACGCCAGGTGTGACGAATTGTAGAGGCAAAGAAAATGGGACGTCACCATAGAAAACTTGCTCAGCAGAGACTTTACAAATACTCCCCCCCCCCCCAAGACGTGGGTAACGTCTGATTAGTCGGCGTATCTGCTGGGGCGCTGACGGGTGCCACGGCTTCGTGAGGACATCGGGAAACATCCTGTGTGTGTGGGTGGCTGGCTGCAGGTGTGGGCGGGTGCTTCCGGGGGCGGCCGCATGCCCGCTTCTTACGGGGGGCTGGCTGCGGCGACGACTGTCCAGGCGGAGGGTGCGGTGTGGTGACATCTGTGTCCTCCGCCAGAAGGGCGGGCTTGATGCGGTCTACCAACACCCAGTCGTACTTCTCATGAAGGGCGAGCTGGAAAGCCTTGTTGATCCTCTCCAGCACGCGGAAGGGCCCCCTGTAGGGCCTGGTCAGTGGCGGGCGGACAGCGTCATCCCTGACGAAGACATGGGTGGTGGAGAACAGCCCAGGCGGCGTGAAGGTGACTGACCTGTCGGTATATGTCCGCTTGTAGGGGGCGAACTTGCCGACTATGTTGCGAAGCCTCTGGACAGATGGGTTGTGGCGTCCTCTGTAACTAGCTCGCCCGGGACCACAGGGGGCTCGCCGTAGGTTTTCTCAGCGGCGGACGGGGCGCTGTCGGCCCTGGGGGCAGTTCTCAGCCCGAGGAGGACCCACGGCAGCTGGTATTTCCAATCCTCGGCAGTGCAGCGGGCCATGATGGACGCCTTCAGGGACCTGTGGAACCACTCGACCAAGCTTTGGCAGTGGGGTTGTAGGCCGTGGTGGTGTGATGAGTTGTCCCCAGCAGCCGTGCCAGGGCATACCACAACTCGGACAGGAAGGCGGGGCCCCTGTCAGTTGTGATGTGGTCCGGGACACCGAAGTGGCTGATCCGACTAGAGAGTAGGGCCTCGGCGCATGCGCTGGTGGTGGTTTCTTGTATTGGCGTGGCTTCGGGCCACCTTGTTGAGCAGTCGACCACCATCAAGAGATATCTGGCCCCGCCTGATGGGGGAAGGGGCCCGACGATGTCGATGTGAACATGGCTGAACCGCCACCCTGGCTGCGGGAACTTGCCTACTCCAGACTCAGTGTGACGCCCCACTTTGCTGGTTTGGCACTGCAGGCACTGCCTCACCCAGGTCCTCGCATCCCTCTGCACTCCGTGCCAGACAAACTTCTCTGACAGCAGCTTGGCCGTCGTCCTGCCAGAGGGGTGTGACAGCGCGTGGATGACGTCGAATAGCTGGCAGTGGCGGTAGGCGGGCACCAGGGGGTGGGGCTGGCCAGTACTGATGTCGCAGAGGAGATTTGGGCCCCTGGGGGCGAGGGGCACGTCCCTCCACTTCAGGGACGTGATAGCAGTGCGGTAGGCTGGGGTCTCTGGGTCGGCGGCCTGCTCCCTGGCGAGGTCCTTGTAGTTGATCCCGAGCTGCACCGCGTTAAGCTTGACTCTAGAGAGGGCGTCTGCCACAGGGTTCTTCCTGCCGGGAAGGTACTTGACGGAGCAAGTGAACTCTGCGATGGCCACAAGGTCGCTGCTGCCTGGAAGACCATGCGTCCCCCTGCTTGGTGAAGGCGTGGACAAGCGGCTGGTGGTCCGTGTAGATTGTGAAGGGCGTGCCCTCCAGGAGGAACTTGAAGTGCTGGACTGCTCGGTATACTGCGCAGAGTTCCCTGTCGAAGGTGCTGTAGTGGGCTTCTGAGGGGTTGAACTTCTTGCTGAAGAAGGCAATGGGCTGGGGAGCGCCGTCGATGACCTGCTCCAGGACAGCTCCACAGGCGATGCTACTGGCATCCGTTGTCAGCTGGAGGGGAGCGGTGGGGTCCTGGTGGGCCAAGGCGGTTGCCTCAGCGAGGGCGGCCTTCGTCAGGGAGAAGGCCTGCTGCTGGCTGGGTCCCCACTCTAAGGATTTTGGTTGGCCTTTCAGGGTTTCCATCAAGGGGGCCATGGTGTGTGTGATCCCGGGGATAAACCTCCTGTAGTAGTTCACCATCCCGAGGAACTCCTGGATGGCCTTGACGGAGGTGGGGACGGGAAACCTGGTGACGGCCGTGACTTTAGATGTGAGCGGGCAGACACCATCCGGGGATATCTCATGGCCCAGGAAGTCAGCTTTCTTTACACCGAAGGTGCACTTGTCGAAACGTACGACAAGGCCATTCTTGGGCAGGCACTGCAGGACTGCCCGGATGTGTTTCTGGTGCTCCTTGTGGGACCTGGAAAATATAAGGATATCATCTACGTAGCAGACGCAGAACTTCAGGTCCTCCAGGATGCTGTCCATGAGCCGCTGGAAAGTCGCCCCCACGTTCCTCAGGCCGAAGGTGGAGAAGGCAAAGACATAGGACCCGAAAGGCATGATGATGGCAGTCTTCAGAACGTCCTCTGGTGCGACTGGTACATGGAAATAAAATTTCAAGAGATCCAATTTAGAAAATATTTTGACCCCATGGAAGGAGGCTGTGAGATCCTGCATGTTCAGCACCGGGTAATGGTCAGATTCCGTTACGAGGTTGAGCCGCCTGTAGTTGCCGCAGGGTCTCCAGGAGCCGTCCGGTTTCTGCACCATGTGGAGGGGGGGAGGCCCACAGGCTGGAGGCCTTCTTGCATATTCCCATCCGCTCCATTTCGGCGAAGGCGTTCTTGGCCTCCTGAAGGCGTCGAGGGGGAAGCCTCCGGAACCTCGCATGTGCAGGGGGCCCTTTGTTTTTATGAGATGGTAGATG
>NC_089748.1:67034149-67036649 GCF_040412425.1 Macrobrachium rosenbergii
ATTATAGCAAATACGAGGAAAACTGGCATGGAAATAGCTTCTCATTCAAAAACAATACGATGCTGTGTAGACATTTAAGTATAATGTTCATAGTAACGATGGCTATGTTATTTAGGAATTGCTGAGGGATTTTATGTATTCCAGACCCCAGGAATTTCTCTTTCAAAGCGTAATTATCTATTGCTGTAGTTTAGAATTTTTAACATTGAAAAAATGTATTCTGGGTATTTTATAGATGGCAGCTGATCCCGCCAAGAGGAAGACTTTCGTCGAGTCTTCAATTGCGCTGCTGAAGGAACATAACTTCGACGGTCTTGACATGGATTGGGAATATCCCACCCAAAGAGGAGGGGCACCAGAGGATTATGTGAGTATAGGAACTATAAAAGCTTTCAATTTGATAGTTCTTCGATACGAAAGCACCCAGTCATTTAGCTGACTAGATGTTGCGTCCGCCTCATAAAATGCTGGGAAAATATTGAACAAAACCACGCTAAGTACAAAAGATTCTCGGCTGTGCTGGGCGAATTTTAGTCAATGAATGTTTGTTTTCTAGGATAACTACATCAGCCTCATGAAAGAGCTCTACGAAGCCCTTCACGCAGAGGGCATGATCCTGACAGCTGCCGTGTCTGCCGGTAAGGCCACCATCGATCCAGCCTATAACATCCCCGAGTTGTCCAAATACATCGATATTCTTCACCTGATGACCTACGATCTGCATGGCAGCTGGGAAACTTTCACTCACCACCATTCCATTCTCTACCCCCACCCTCTGGATGAGGGGGACAACCTCTATCTCAATCAGGTGAGCTTGGTGTATAATCCCAGCACCCCCAACCCCGCCCCAAATAAAATAAGGAAAATGCCGGGACTTGAGTTAAGGAAAGTATCTTACGAAAAGAAGGAATTTGTTCGTTAACACTTTGTGATTTTCACGATAGGCATATCAATACTATATACCAGCTTACCGAAAAAAAGAAACATGAAAACTAGGAATGCTTAATGTTTTTTAGGGCTTAAGGTAGGAGAGTCTATGATGAATAATAATAAATTTTAGGCCACTGGGTTTTATGTTTAATGAATCAGTAACTTAAACTTGTCTTTCCCTGGCTACGAAAAGCTCTTTCAATAACAGGGTTGTTTTAGATATGGGTAAGATATGGATTCAATACATATGGTAAATTATTATTTAGCTCCTACGTGTCTCCATAGCACACAGATAACAAACATCCCAGGTAGGGTGTGGTTACGCCAAATGGAAAGCGGCAAATGAAACAACTACAGAGATGCAGTCACAATCTCTCATCGTTTGGAAAGTCATTTAGGCTCCTTCAGGAAGTTCATGACATTATCTTTATTAATGATGAATTTTACAACTTTGGAACATGGCTCATAGGAGGTTCTACCGAAGTTCTCAGAGCATAAAAAGACTAATGCCGTGTGAGAAGTCAGAAACTAGCATCCGCGTAAGCCCCACTCTTTCTTCTTTCACAATACTTCATTTCTCTGCATCCCTCCTTTGCTTCTGCGCAAATTTCTACAACTCAGCTGGCTGACTGTCCTTCCCACTCTTGCTGAGGATCATCGTTGAGAGCGTTTTTTCTGCAATATAAACTCATACATGACTTTAACGAAGAGTTCGTTGCTTTCAGGACTTTGCCGTTAACTACTGGATTGAAAAGGGAGCACCCAAGGACAAGCTAGTCATGGGTATCCCTCTGTACGGTCGTACCTTCAGGCTGAAGAACGAAGAGAACACAGGAATCTATGCTGAGGCACCCGGACCTGGTGGTGCTGGACCTTACACCAGGGAGGCTGGATTCATGGGTTACAATGAGGTTTGTTTTTTTCTCTGTCCAGTCAGTTAAAAACTGTTCTATGAGCATACATAATCTGGCTCATTCACTTTTCATAATTTTCATTTGTCATTGTTCGTTTTGAAGCTATGGCTCACCTTATAATACTGTACTTCATATTTAGGTTCCACTTGGATTTATTGTTGACTGACTTTGCGTGTAATGAGCAGGTAAATTACTTTTCATTATCAATTCCAGATTTGTGAGTTCCAGGCCACGGAGCCCTGGACAATTGTTCATGACCCAGATTTGAATGAGCCTTATGCCTTCTACATTCCAAACAACAACTTCTGGGTTGGCTATGAAGATGTTGATTCTGTTGGAGTTAAGGTACTCTTTTAAAAAAGTTGTTTCTCTTTTGGAAAATTGACAATGGCCTTAATTCATTTAATATCTCGCTACGTAATAGTTTTTAGATACTGGTGCAACTTTGATATTTCTTGTCATCTTGTATATGATCTAATATACTCCTTCACTTACTCAGTGTTATATAATTTCACAGCATTATCGTCAATCTGTTGATACTGCTGATATATTTACTAAATATTACTTTCATACTGGGATCATACCATGCATTCGCAGTTCAATATTACCAATCGCTAAACCATGCTGAGCACTAAGCATTTTCAATTTCCTCTCTA
>NC_089748.1:67041649-67319149 GCF_040412425.1 Macrobrachium rosenbergii
GCAGCGAGCCAGCTGGAGTAGCAGCAGCAGGTATCCGTACCTGCGAGTCAGGTCATGGCAGCAGAGCAGCGGAGAGTATTTGAGGACGAGATGGTTGCCGTGTCGGCTCTGTCATGGTCGTCGTAGATGGAGGAGGACGTCAGTACGTTTCTTGGAGGACGAGATGGTTGCCGTGTCGGCTCTGTCGCGGTCGTCGGTACTGGAGGAGGACGTCAGCACTGTGCTTGAGGACGATTGTTGTCGTGTCGGCTCTGTCTTTGTTGTCCTGCAGTGTTCCTTGAGCTGCCAGTTTATTTGTGTAATTAGTTTTGCTGCCTGGGTATTATTTACATTTTTGAACTTGTTAATTTTTGTCAGGATTATTGATTTGGTTTTACATGTATATTTTACTGACTCCATTTAACTGTGCTGCTCGTGTTATTTGATCATGTTACCTCATTAGTGTTGTTACTTGTGTAATAGTTTTTTTGGACTTGTTTTCAGATTTAATGTTCAGAATTATTTTTAATTATCTTCACTGACACTCTTAAATGTAACGTTTGTGCCGTTAATGGTCCCTTATGATATTTATTTGATTATTCTTCTTTAAAGTAATTTGATTACGCTGTTGATGATTTGTTTTTACAATACTTAGAAGTGCTGTCTCATTTTGTATTGTTTATCAATTTATTACTGACACATTTGTATATAAGTTTAAATTGAACCTGACTCGCATGTATATAACTTTTTGTAAATAAATTAACTTTAAGGTAACTTTTTTTGTTTTGTTCTGCTCCTCCCCCTTTGTTTGTCACCTCTCGTCAGTCATTACAGCCCAATTGCTTGTTTATTTTAAAGAACCTGTCGATCTCGAGAGGCGATCGATCTTATATATATATATATATATATATATATATATATATATATATATATGTTCATATATATATATATATATATATATATATATATATATATGTATATATATATATATATATATATATATATATATATATATATATATGTTATATATATATATATATATATATACACACAATAAAAACCATTGCACCTTGTGAAATAATTTAGTATCTGTGTCTATTCGAACAGCCTTGCAATACAAGTTTATTTTTCTCTTTAATATTTTTATCTTGAATCTTGCCGGCTGGAAGAGTTCCCTCATCCACTTAGCGCCAAACTGCGCCGTATAATCGCTGAAAAGCGATGCATTCAGTAGGTTCTCATAAAGCAACAAGGAACGTGTGAAACCAATGCCTGACGCTTCGAGGCCTTATAAGATACAATAATAGCAAGGCCATTCTTGCAGGCTCCCAGTCTCGTCTCCACTGAACCATGAGGTTGCTGCTGTTGCTATCTCTTATTTCTCTCTCCCTCTACCTCACAGGTAAGCTGATACACTTGTTATTGACATTAACAATCCTATTTATGGTAAGAAATAACAGGGAATTCGCGTTGAAAAATTGAAAATAAAGGATGAAGTTCTAAATGAGAATGCAAAACGAACTAACTCGTATTTGGGCTTTAGGGGAAGTCATTTAAAGTTTAAACATTTTCCATGTCTTGCTGATTAAGTTCCATTGACGCGAAAAGATCTGCACAACTGATGGTATGGAAGCTATGCGTTTTTAGCAGGTTCATAGGTCACAGGGTATGAAAGTAGCATGAGGCTCAAAAGTTGAATTTTAAATGGGCCTTCAAAGTTCACAGATCAGATCAGACCCTGAAAACTTCCTGCCAGGCTGGCACTACTGAATATTGTTTGATCATATGTAAAAGCTTCAAACATGAGAAAAAGCGAGAGGTGATTTTTATCGTAAAATTAGTTGTATCTGATTCTGCAACTGGTATGTGAAATGTAGCAATGGCTCCTGTCCAGTCCATCTTTGAACCCATCCACTATTAGAAGAAACAAGTTCTTAGTGAAAAAAAAGTTGAGTCACTGATTTCCTTCAAGTATTTTTCCCTCGCCAATGAGCATGACTTTTGATGCCTCACAGAGGGAGTGACTTTGGTGTGTTACTTCAGCTCCTGGGCAGTGTACAGACAAGAGGCCGGGAAGTTCGACATAGAAGACAATGATCCTACCTTATGCTCCCACCTCATCTATGCCTTCGCTGGACTTGGCACCAACAATGAGATCAAGGTAAGGAACACGGTATCGACTGGCTAAAGTAATACCTTTTTTGTTTCTTAATCTTTACCTCTCTGTCTATCTGTCTATCTATCTATCTATCTATCTATCTATCTATCTATCTATCTATCTATCTATCTATCTATATATATATATATATATATATATATTATATATCTATATATATTCATTTATAGACCATATATATACATGTAAATACTACACACACACACACACACACACATTAAATACGATATATATATATATATATATATATATATATAATAACTACATATGCAGGTGTATACACACACATATATATATGTATATATATTTATTTATGATATATATATATATATATATTTATATATATATATATATATATATATATATATATATACTGTTTATATAATACATATAGATATATATATGTATATATAATATATATATATATATATATATATATATATATACTGTTTATATACATATATATATATATATATATATATATATATATATATATATATATAAATATAAATATGCATATATACAATTTCTTACCAATAAATTCACATGAAATTATTTAGTAGCCTGAATCTGAGAGATGAACACGACCTTTTATCCAAACTAAGAAAAGACCATAAACAATACTCTAGGAATCCGTATCAAATTGATCACCGTAGAAAGTCGCGATCTAAATAAAAAAAGAGGCAACTTCTAGCGAATATATTTTTTCTATCAAAGGTTCAAGTTAACACAAACATAAACTGAGTATTCCCACATATAGGAATTATGCAACAAAAACATTATCTGGGAATAGGTCATAGTAACCTTATAGTGAAAAATGTGGAGTCAATTCTTAAGACAAGATCTTCCAAAAATAGTTTGAATTCTGTATTTAAATCTCTACATTCAGTAAAAATGGTATTATTTATACGAAAAATCCCAAGTCATGATTTGTAAAATTAATGTCTTTTAGTATCTTGAAATGGGCCTTTTGTCCATATACTTAACATGACAACACGGACAAGTAAATTTATTTGTTACAACTAAATTTTGAAATGAAATTTCTCCCAAATGCGTAGGTCTTAGATCCGTATAACGATCTGTGCGAAAACTGGGGAAAGTGCGGTTACGATCGTTTCACTAAGCTGAAGGAGAAGAACATTTATCTGAAAACGATTTTGGGCGTTGGAGGATGGAACGAAGGATCCACCAAGTACTCGGAGGTAAGATAACAGAAGTATGAGCCTTATGGAGTGCCTCGCATTCATCGTTTCATTATTCAAATCCTGCCATGAAGTTAAAGTGTGACACTTCATTCTAATCCTTAAATACACTCGCCAAATAGCGCTATTGCTCTGGAAGAGAGATCTTTTACATAGAATATATTTAATAAATTTCCCTTTGCACTAAGACAGTAACGGGGGCGATTCCAAAATTCCATATTAGTTTTAATAACCATCGAGCAAATAGGCTTAGTCATTTTTTCAGAACTGAGGTTTCAGGTTCTGATGGATAGTTCATAATTATGTGATGAGACTCTAAAATTGCAGTTCATGAGTATAATTTAAAGCCGAAAACGAACCCAGAGCGTCACACCATTCAACTACCACTCGTCTTTTACGAAAAGCAAACCTTTCGCGCGATTAATACTTCACCGTTATTTTCACATTTAAGATGGCGGCAGATCCGGCCAAAAGGAAGATCTTTATAGACTCAACGATAACTCTGCTGAAGAAGCATGACTTCGATGGTCTGGACATGGACTGGGAGTATCCAACGCAAAGAGGTGGAAATCCAGAAGATTATGTAAGTTTACGTGACTGAAAATTGATTGATGATCTATTTGAATACCGAAGTCTTTTTGAGAAGGGAGCGAATAACGGAGTTTGGGATATTTTCAAGTCCTTTGTGTTTCAGGTCAATTATATTAGCCTGCTGAAGGAGCTCTCCGAAGCCCTGCATGCCGAGGGCATGATTCTGACCGCAGCCGTATCTGCTGGTAAAGCCACCATAGACCCTGCCTATAATATTCCCGAGATGTCAAAGTACCTGGACGTGATCAACCTTATGACCTACGATTTGCATGGAAGTTGGGAGCCTTATGCTCACCATCATTCCATACTGTATGCTCATCCAAACGATACGGGCGAGACTCTATGGCTCAACCAGGTAGGCATGATTCAAGCGACACATTTTCCATAGAGAATGTTATTAATCTCCTTAAGAAGAAAAATTTTAAGAGATGCGACAGATTTATCAACCGTAAAATCCAGGTTTACTTTGTAGCATATGACTAATTATAAGTTTTTAAAATATCAAAACATAATATCAAATGAACTACAAAAGAATAATGATGAATTATGAAATTGATATTTCCTAGCTTCTCAGATTCAAATAATCGAGAAATTAGAACGGAATAGATGCATTTTTCAAAATAGATTGCCCCTCTAGGACTTCGCTGTGAACTACTGGCTCGAAAAAGGAGCTCCGAAGGAAAAGATGGTCTTAGGGGTCCCATTTTACGGACGCACTTTTAGACTTAAAGACGAAACAAACACTGGCATCTATGCTCCGGCACCGAACCCTGGGATGGCTGGACCCTATACAAGGCAAACTGGATTTTTAGGCTACAATGAGGTACAGAGATAGCTCCATGTTATTGCGATTTTTAGCCGTTACCATTAAATTTGCTGAAATTTAATCCTCCTATTCTCAAGTTTGTTAATAGGCAGATGCTATGGAATTACGTAAATCGTATTTACTTTTACCTTTCAGATTGTAAATATTTCGTATGAAATATTTTGAAATATAATTAATAAATAATTTTTTTATAAAGTTCAATCACTTCGTCGCCATTTTCAGAACTTTTATTAGAAGTAATATTTAGAGCTAACACCTCCCAATATGAACTTTAACTGAAATTTTATCATTATCTTCTCAAAACATACTATGCATGCATAAACTAGAACCATTTGGGTATTATTCCTCTTGGTTTCTGTTACAGATTTGTGAAGCACAGTTGACAACCTCATGGACAATTGTGCATGATCCAGACATGAATGAGCCCTATGCTTACTACTTCCCTTACAACTATATATGGGTAGGATACGAGGATCCCGATTCCGTTGCAATTAAGGTAAGGAACTCTACAAACAATAATAGGCTTTGGCGTCCCTTTAGGGCATCATCTGAGTAACTTGGACTTTTACGAATATTATCATTATGGCAGCGTCTAAATTACACCTCCATCCTGTCCAAAGTACTTAAACTATTTTTTTATTATCTTTGTGAATCCTAAATTGATTGATATCAACTGAGCATTTTTACAGGCAATGGAAGTTCTTTCATTTTAAACTACTTTCTTTTCGTCGTCCTCGCTATTCAGAAAGTAACAGTTGCTAGCTGAGTTTTGACTGGCTTTCCACAGGCCCAATATGCCTTAGATAAAGGCCTCGCTGGTTGCATGGTGTGGAGCGTCGAAACAGACGACTTTCATGGTACCTGTCACGGTAGGAAGTTCCCTCTTCTCAACACCTTGCTGGAGGTCCTCAGCGGCGGAATCGTGACTAAACCGCCAACAGCCCCGCCAAAAACGACCACCACGAGGGTTAGTAGCGATTTCAAAGGAATTTTACCTAAATTTTTCACTATATTTAAGTTATGTATTAAGTTTCCTTAGCTTGAACAAGAACTTGAGAAAATACATACTTCAAATATTTTATATCTATAAAGAGATGCAAAGACTCATTTTACCTTCAACTGAAAGGACCCATCAGCGCCGACAACTACAACTCCAAGAGTGACAGGAGCCCCTGGCGTTCACTGCAGCAAGATGGGTCCTAATGCAGACGAAGGTGACTGCACACATTACTACATCTGCGATAAGGTAGGATATCGAAGTGGAAACAAAACTACATCCCTGAATGCTCTGTCTTCTGTGGCACGTATCGTGCTTAAGATTGTATTTTGATTTCAATCTAAAAGAAAAATGTTTGTGCTTCTTTCTTTGCATGCGATGCTAAAGAATACGATGCGATGCTATAGGATACGAAGTGAAAGCAGAAACTATTGCATTGATATAAGCACTAAAAAATGTAATCACACTTAAACGTAGTTATGACTTGTGAATTATCACACCGGAAAAGAAGAGAATCTAAAAGTAATTGAGTTACTTTATACTTCGCTAGAAATTCTAAAAGAATAGGTATCTACTTTAATTAGTCAATAATCAATACCTTTATTTCTAGGATTCCTCAGGGTGGATAGAGTTCGAATACCACTGCTCGGACGGAACCCTTTTCAATCCCGTGGGTCTAATCTGCGACTGGACGGACAGAAAACTGCTCTCAAGGCTATTGCCCAAATGACTGTCCATAAATAATTTCGGTTCAATAATCAGCTGAACGATAGTTCTTATAAACAGATGCATACAAACACCAGCGCATATATATATATATATATATATATATATATATATATATATATATATATATATATATATATATATATGCCTACATATACATATATATATATATATATATATATATATATATATATATATTATATATATATACTACATACATATACATTCATTACATTATATATATATATATATATATATATTTATATATATATATATATATATATATATATATATCTATAATCTATTATGTATATTACACTGCTAATGCAGAGACTTATTACGATGCAACTTCATGAAAATAAAGGTGTTCTGATCATTTTCTTAGTTTCATTATACAAAATGTGTCACTCAGCTATATTTTAATGAATATCAATGATTATTTTCGTACGCATTTCTATTAAAATACTCAGTAACTTACGTTGTTTTATTTTATTTATTAATTTAGTTCCTTTGATGGCCATCTCAAGGTAATCTATTTAAAATTAGCAGGCTTCAGTAATGAAAAATTCCAGATCTCATCTTTTTCTTTCCTATTTAGAACATAAAAATGCTCACTTAAAATAGGAAGGATTCTCTTAGTTGAAGGTATATATCTTATAAAAGAAATTTGTCCTATATTTACGTGGAAGTTGAAGGGGGCGGCGAAATGTCTTCAGTGGGCTTATGTAAACAGAGGAACTGAAAAAGGGAAAGGATATCTAAAGACCATGAGCAAGAGGAGAGTATGACTTAACCTCTCCTAAAATGATAACCAGATAATTCCTTAGCTTGAAAGTAAAAAAAAAAAATATGCAAGAATGGTATAACTGAACGTTAGTGGCGACCTTTAGTGAATCAGTCCATTGGCATATTAAATACGAGAGAAGTTAAATATATCTTAGTTTAACCAGACCACTGAGCTGATTAACAGCTCTCCTAGGGCTGGCCCGAAGGATGAGATTTATTTTTACGTGGCTAAGAACCAATTGGTTACCTAGCAACGGGACCTACAGCTTATTGTGGAATCCGAACCACATTATAGCGAGAAATGAACTTCTATCACCAGAAACAAATTCCTCTTGTTCTTCCCTGGCCGGTCGGAGATTCGAACTCGCGACCAACAGAGTGGTAGCTGGGAACTGGTATGCCGGGTATTCCTGGGTATTCTGAAAGGAGGGACTTGGCCAGGGAACTCAGTGGTAGAAGAAACTTAAGACAAAGGCCGAGGGAACCACTCGGCGGTTGGCGCACTGTGAAAAAGTGCAAGTAAAGAGGCTGGAGATTTATCAGAGTAAAACCGAAATACAAACTGAAACATAATTTTCATGGGTCTGGAAACTCAATTTTGTTCCACTGTAACTGGAGTGAAAGACCCAGTTATTAGTGAAACAAACTGATGAAGAGTGGGAACTTTGTGTAGTAGGTGGAACCTGGTAAATCGTCTTTCTATACAGATGTAAAACCCGTCCAAAGCCGGGAAACCTCCACACATGTTACGACATGCAATTTAGATCATGCGAAGGACTGATTCGTCATCGTGTAAAGGCTACGACAATCGTTCAAGTTATCTCTGGAGACATAAAACGACCTTTTATCTAACCCAATAATTAAATAAAGAAAAAAGAAAAAGAAAAACTGAATAGACTGGAGCCATATCCCTACGAACCATAAACGCGTCTTCTGTAAAACAGGAGGTTCAAGTTTAGATGAAATGATCTGAGGCCCCAGGTTGACAGTAGGTTTCAGTAAGTACGTAAAAAGTGGAATGGATGCAAAATTAAATATGAGAATATGAAATTTGCATGCTTTTGTTCTGCTGGAAAACAAAAGAATAGGTCCTGGGGACAGAATAAAGAAAATATAAAGAAATTAGTTTGTGAAATTTGAGAGCACGATCTTGATGCCCGCTGCTATACTAAATTTCACGTACTTAGTAGTTCGTACAACTATGAAAGTCGAACAGGAGTAATGCGTTTGATAATCATAGCCGATACTTGAATTCTCTTCAAGCCTAGCCTTTTAAATCCGGCTTACAGTAACTACAGTATATGCTGGCTAAAGTTAGAACTGGGATGGAATGGAACATAAAATTTAGGCCAAGGCCAAACGCTGGCACCTATGAGGTGAATCAGCAATGAAAAGGAATTTGGGAATACAAAGGTTTTAAAGGTGTAACAGGAGGAAAACCTTGCAGGCACTATGAAACAATTGTTAGTAGAGGGTGGGAAGATGGAAGAAAAAGAATATGAGCAGAGGTAAAGTAAATCGAATGAAAGGGGTAGCAGCTAGGGGCCGAGGGGACACTGCACAGAAACTTAAGTAATGCCTACAGTGCACCGCCTGAGGTGCACTAACGGCACTACCTCACTACAGGGAAAATGTGTCAACTGAAGATGCGTTTTGAGGACCATTAACGGTTTTAACAAAATGGGTATGGATAGAATAGGACAGAATACAGAATTTAGGCCAAAGGCCAAGCGCTGGGACCTATCAGGTCATTCAGCGCTGAAACGGAAATTGACAGTAAAAGGTTTGAAAGGTGTAAGAGGAGAAAACCTCGCAGTTTCACTATAAAACAATTGTTAGCAGAGGGTGGGAAGATGGAAGAAAAAGAATATGGGCGGAGGTAAAGTAAAAGGAATGAAAGGGGTAGCAGCTAGGGGCCGAGGAGACACTGCACTGAAACTTAAGTAAAGCCTACAGTGCACCGCGTGAGGTGCACTAACGGCACTACCTCACTACGGGGACAATGCGTCAACAGCACGTGCGTTTTGAGGAGCATTAATGGTTTGAATGAAACAGGTATGAGCCAAAACCACTGGAGGCCTTGTATGAGATCCCTTTCGGATAGGACTGGGTAGGTTCCCCTTGTGTATGACTGATTACTAATTATACAGCTGCTCAGTTGTTTTGCCTCTAACGTTCTGATAAGTAACAGTTTAATGCATACTGGCCTTGAGGTTTCCCTCTCTCATTATTTAATTTTTCTTGGTGAGTATAGGCAATGTGAGGGCGTCAAGTTGCCAGTTCCCACGGCCTAACTTTTATAAATAAAACCTTTCTCTGGATTCTGGCACACTGAAGAGGCACAAGAAGAATATTCATGGGAAGACGTGAATCAAGGCGAGGAATATGATAATCGTCAATTGACTGAAAATAATACGAGCAGGAGATCTTGGACCCAATTCAAGAAAAAGCACCGTTGTTGCTTAATTCAAGGCTACAGCTGTACAATACAATACAAGGATACAGACAGTAACTCTAGGGCTTTCAAAGTCATGAATGGAACCGCATAAGAAATATCCCATAAGCTGCAAAATAAAGTGAAATTCAGGCACAAAGACCATGGTAATGTAAAGACGTCAGATGTCTCTTCCTTTCCCATCAATCACGATCATGTATCGCATCTATCAACACAGCGAGAATCTCATGTATATGTTTGTATGTAGAATTTCCTGGCCTTTTCGCCAATATATATTTTATCACTGTATGTATACTATGTCTCTTATTATTATTGCTACTTGATTGACAGTTAACAAACACCAATTGCTCTCACTCAGCGTATGGGTCACGGCAACCGCAGGCTGCTATGTACACCTGTACCCAGGTAAATAAATTAGTCAGTACCCAGTTCTGTCTCTTTGACCTCACTGTAAGATTTGGGTGAAAGAATCGTAACTTTTTTATTGAAAGCATTTAACATACTTTTTTTTATTAAAAGCACTTAATATACTTTTTTCATTAAAAGCATTTAATATACTTATTAAAAGCATCTAATATGCTTTCTTTATTAAAAGCATTTAATATATGTTCTTTCCTTATATATATATATTTTTTATCGCTCAGAGAATGAACCACGAGCATTCGCATCAGAGGGAGTCTCAGGCTACTGAAGAGTGCACGTCCTAATCTGGAACGGAATATTTTTATATATTCAAGAATAATTTATGCCTTGACATATAAAAAATATATAGATGGAATATAAAATTTAGGCCATTCAAAGATAAAAATAATGTTGAAGCAACTGTCAGAAGAGGATTGAAAGTTAATGTGGAAGAAAGAGAATTTGTACGGAGGTATAGCAAAAGGAATGAAAGGGGTTGCAGCTAGAGACCGAAAGGATATAATTCAGAAGATGGAACCTATTCGTATGGAACAAGCCCACAAGGGCCATTGACTTGAAATTCAAGCTTCCTAAGAATATGAACACTTTAAGTAATGCCTACAGTGCGCCGTGTGAGGTGCACTGCCGGCACTACCCCTCCCCACTACTGGGATAAAAAAATATATATATAAAACAGCGATGCTCTCTAGTGCACGTGTACGAACACTGATATCAGCACACGAAAAACTTTGGTTCAATTATGCTAAACTTACAAACGCTATCTGTCATCATTCGAAAATCCATCTGGACTAATTCCCCTGCATATCCTTATCTCATCTACCAACGCAAAAATCATTACTGGGACAAAAAGCTGAAAAATGTCTTTTTCGACTTATTTCTCCCACGGAGGGTCTTCAATGTTGAAAAAACAAGTTCATCCTGCAGCGCGCATCTCACCCATGTTGTTCAAACAAAAATAACATCAGTTTTCCTAGTACTTTTTCTAAAGAGATTCGCTGACGTGGAAGATTTGTGCCTTTATAAGATCAAAGTGTGGCAGGATTTGCTTGGTCTGACTGATAATCAACAACCATGAAGTTGCTCCTTTTGTTCTCGGTCATTGCTTGCACTGTCTACCTTACGGGTGAGAACTATGGAGTTTTAATTTAGTTAGAGAGAGAGAGAGAGAGAGAGAGAGAGAGAGAGAGAGAGAGAGAGAGAGAGAGAGACAGAGACAGAGACAGAGAGAGAGAGAGACAATAACTCAATCTATTGTGTATGTATGTATATATATATATATAATATATATTATATATATATAATATATATACATATATATATGTATATATATAAATAATCGTGTGGAACAGAAATAAATTTCTGACTCACATCAGGATCGAACCCCGGTATTTCAATTGAAAGGCAAGGGCACTGCCCACTAGGCCATACAAGTCACAAAAGAAGTTGGAACCTGAGGGCAACTGCCCCCAAGGAATTACCTGGGCAAGCTCAGGTTCCAACTTCTTTTATGACTTGTATGGCATAGTGGGCAGCACCCTTGCCTTTCAACTGAAAGACCTGGGTTCGATCCTGATGTGAGTCAGAAATTTATATATGTTATATATATATGTATATATGAATATATATATATATATATAATATATATATATATATATATATATATATATATATATATATATATATATAACATATACTGTATATATATGATGGAACTAATGAACAGGTAAGCACGTGCTTCACAGATATAAATTTCTGACTCATATCGGAATCGAACCCCAGTCAGGGCGCTACCAACTGACCCTCACCTGTGTGAGTAAATTAGTAGCGCCCTGACCTTTCATTTCAGAGACTGGGGTTCGATCCCGATTATTGAGAAATTTATATATGTATAAACATATATATATATATATATATATATATATATATATATATATATATATATATATATATATATATAGTATTTGTAAAGTTACAATGATCTCTTAACTTTTAGATTTCTTAATACTTTTTGATACGCCAATCACTGCAAACCTTGTATCCACTTGAGACCATAAATGAGGAATTTTTTCTTCTGAGGTGGAACTCAAGTCTTACTAGCGAACCCCACCATTAAGAGCTTGTAGTGATAAGCTTATCCAGAGTGTAAATAAATCGAGAAGTTATGAGGTTATTGTGGCTATTAAAAATTCTTTTATACAATGGTCTACATTTTCTACTGTGTTCGAATGATTACACTTTACTTATTTTTTCTTAATATTAATTTTCCTATGTTGTAACTGGACATACTAACATTAACATAATTCGTTGGATTAACGGTTAAGAGTTGGCTATTTACGAAGTACAAACTCTAGGCCTATCTAAAGAAAACTAACATTAATGGGAAAAATGCATAATAAATATATTCATTAGCGTATACATAGTTTTATGAAAGAAACCATCAACAAATACCGTCACGTCAAATAACATATGCAAGTAGTTCTATCAAGTGTCGGTACTGTATTAGTCTTAGTTTACTGATCACAAAATTTTCAAATATTTCCTTCAACAGCTCACCGAAATTTCACATTTTTACATTATCTATTTCAAATTCACAAGAAATCCCCGGATTTTTAAAAACCAGTGTGTTGTTTTATTTGTTTCCACTTTCACCAAGCAGAAGCGAAGGCCCTGGTGTGTTACTTCAGCTCCTGGGCTGTGTATAGAGCGGAGCCTTATACATACGATGTGGAAGACAACGATCCTTTCCTCTGCACCCATTTGAATTACGCCTTTGCTGGACTGGGTGATGATTATGCGATCAAGGTGAGACGCTGCATTGCGCGATACCTGCCCCTCGTTTGAGACTTGTGTTGTTGCAAATAGAATGGACAAAAATTTTTGTCTAGGAAATTAAGCATCACGCTTCAGTAAAGGTAAAATTCATATTACCTAAGAACGCTGAGTTTCAGTTACTCTGTACTCTGCCCTCTGTAAATGAAGTTTGCGATGTGCGTATGTGATCATAACGGAGGATACCTTAATCTTACTTATTCTGTAAAACCTTCGGGAAACCATTTCCTACTTTCGTTTCGCTGCATTTTTCAGTCGGGCAAGCGTATCAGCCGCTTTGGCTGACCAAGATTTTGATATTTGTTTCAAGGTTCTCCTTCTGTGTGTGTATATATATATATATATATATATATATATATATATATATATATATATATATATATATATATATATATATATACATATACAGTATATATATATATATTATATTTATAGAAAACCATTCTCAAAGCATCCTGCTTTCAGTATAGATTAACGGATCGTTCAATTTTAGAAAATGATCCGCATGCAATAACGGTACCAAGAACTGTGTCCCCAAGGAAATCAAAGTCTATGAATAAACTCACTTTTTCTATTTAATAATTCGTCTCAGATTTCAGGCCTCCTTTATATTTGCCGAACTGAAGTTTATAGCTTATTTTCTAGATTTGTCATCTACAAAGAGAAGCTAAAAATATTAGGAATAAATATAATAAGCATAATATCCGGTTATGGATATAGCCATGATTCTATTTACATGCTTATTCTTCCATTTATGGGAATATGGTATTTTAATTTATATGTGTATATATAATATATATACTGTATATATACGAGTATATACAGTATATATATACAGTACATATTATATATATACGGTATATATATATATATATATATATAATATATATATATATATATATATATATTATTATATATATAGTATATTTCATTAACACACATTACACATAGATATATATATATATATATATATATATATATATATATATATATATATATATATATATATATATATATATATGTGTATGTGTGTGTGTGTGTAAAGTGTGTGTGTGTGTGTGTGTGTGTGTAATCTTTTCAAAAGATCATCAAATCCAAAACTAGATTACCACTGAATAACCTAGTTTAAAATCATTATCATGGATTTTAGCTTTTTTTTTTAAGTGAATCCTGCACTTTCGTTTCATCCCTTCCTTTGTGCATTAAAGCCTATGTTGCCTCCTAAAGGTCCTCGACCCATGGAACGACCTGTGCGACGGAGGGGGCAAATGTGGCTTCGATCGTTTCACGAAACTGAAGGAGAAAAATCCCGATCTCAAGACTCTGCTGAGCGTTGGTGGCTGGAACGAGGGATCGTCCAGGTATTCAGAGGTAAGAAGACTTCGTGATGTAGAGAGGGTTTCATATTGTTTCTCTCTCTATCGCTAATTTATTCACTCGCTCTGTAGAAAATATGCACCCCGAAACTCTGGTATTTTTTCCTCATTTACTGCAAGAATAATGACATTTTGCGGCTGCTCTATAATGAATACTGGTCAAAATAAAGAAAAATAATAAGTTTCACACGCCCCCTCAAGATGGCCGCAGACCCGGCTACAAGAAAGACCTTCGTCGATTCAACCATGACGTTACTGAAGGAACATAACTTCGATGGAATTGATCTTGACTGGGAATACCCAACGCAAAGAGGGGGCAGTCCCGACGATTTCGTAAGTTCATCATTACATCGATGTTTGCTTTGATTACCTATTGTTTAACTTCACACATATGGAGAAGTCTTGACTATCTGTCCACTTTTATTTGTTTTTTATTTACTTTTGATCACTATCACTGTGAACGTACTGTCTCCTTCTTATGAAAAAATGACAGTTACTGATCTGTAGAGGGAAGTCGGCCAGTTCGTTTCACCTAACTAGAGATATTTTCATTGATGTTCTTCCATTGAACTTTTGCAATCTCCGACTCAAGGAGTCTTTTATTTCCCTTCAGGTTAACTTCGTCACACTCTTGAAAGAGCTGGCCGAAGCCCTGCATCCCGAGGGCATGATACTGACAGCGGCTGTCGCCGCTGGCAAGGACATAATCGACCCTTCCTACGACGTCCCAGGCATGTCCGAACACCTCGACCTCATCAATCTTATGACCTACGATTTGCACGGCAACTGGGAAAAGTACACACATCACCACTCAATCCTCTATGCGCACCCTAAAGACGAAGGATACGCCCTCACCCTCAACCAGGTAAATACCGAATTCTCTTTTTTTTTTTTATTTACAAAGGAATAACAAATCACATAAGTCACTCAATACAAGGGTGTGGGGTGAAATCTTGAAACGGTCCACAGTAATGCATTATTTATATATATTGCTTAATGCAAAGTAACCTTCGTTTGTTTGTCATGCCTTTATTCTTGCTAATTATCATCCGGAGGAGATTTGCTGGTTTTTCTTCAGAATATTGCAATATGTAAGGCTTTCTAGGACACTTGTTACAGAAAATACCATCGCATCGAAAACTAAAGATTGACGAATATTTTTCCTCTTTTATCGCAATGAAAATAATTACATGCTTCAGAGAACTTCAACTGCATGAAGCATAATTGAAGATACTTCATAATCAGCACAGGATTTCGTATATTTTTGGCTAGAAATAATATTAGAGCTATAAAACACTAACCACAAAACCTTGAAAATTATTTCTCCAATGATCTGTCTATCTTTCTGTTCATCTGTGTCTATTTACTTCCTTGTCAGACTATTCTAGAAAAGTTCATCTGTCAAGTTTACATCAAGTTCATCTGTCAGTTTACATCTGCAAACGAATACCTGCGATCAAGAAACATTACTTAAAATCTGCGTGTTCTTCTCCAGGACTATGCTGTGAACTACTGGATTGAAAAAGGAGCTCCAAAGGAGAAGTTGGTATTGGGCGTTCCTTTCTACGCCCACACTTACACACTAGACTCTGCTGCCGAAACGGGCATCTACGCCCCAGCGTCCAACCCTGGTCCTACTGAAGGAGGATACAATCAGGTGGAGTATTGCGACCTTTGGGATTGCCATCAAACCCCAAAATAATGCTGTCAATGGAATTTGATATGGCATATGCTGCGCATGCTCTCTCGCTCCCTCTGTCTATCCATCTATCAGCCTTTATAATTTTCAAAGATTCTCACATTTTCAAAATGAGTTGTTTCCAAAAATTTCTTCACACAAGTATTAGGCAGCTATGGATTAGAGGGACATCGTCATTAAAGCATCTCAGAATATAGAAGACTCGGCTTTTATAGCTTCGATCAACACTTCTTGCTTAACGGATCTTACTTTTGTCAATACTTTCGAGCGATTATTGATAGCAGTGTTCCCTCCACTCCCTCGTCGCCATTGCTCAGTCAGACTTCACAGGAACACAGACACTGTGAGGGAGTCGCAAACTTGAGAGCCAGTTGCTCTAATTAGCCCTTCGTATCATACACGTCCGGTTGTCTTCACATTTCTTCGCCCACTTACATCCAAAAGGTGGGATTGGCATCATATGAGAATACATTAAAATGTGCTTTCCTGCAGTGACTGCGCTTGTTTTGGACAGTCTTATATATATATATATATATATATATATATATATATATATATATATATATATATATATATATATATATATATATATATATATATATATATAGAATCTACTGGTCACTTTTACCAGACATGTATATGTATTCTAATAGCCACAATGCCCTCTTAACCTCTCGATTCTTCGCGCTCTTTTGATATGCTTGTAACTACGAAGCCGTGACATCCAAACACAAGAAATGAAGACTTGTGATTTGCCCGTCGCGGGAGACGAACCCGGGTCACCTTAACCACAAGGAGGTCACGTTGCCGACCTTCTCGTAGCCAGGTCGGCAACGTGACCTCCTTGTGGTTAAGGTGACCCGGGTTCGTCTCCCCGACCGGCAAATCACAAGTCTCTTCACTTTCTTATATTTGGATGTCACGGCTTCATAGTTACAAGCATATCCAAAAAGCGAAGAATTCGAGAAAGTTAAGAGGGCATTGTGGCTATTAGAATTACATTATATATATATATATATATATATATATATATATATATATATATATATATATATATATATATATATATATATATATATATATATATATATATATATATAAAATATATAAAAATGTGTGTACCATTGAATTTTGGAAATGATTGTAAATGAAGAGCAGCCATCTTAGACAAGAGAAGATGCCAGTCTTTTAGTATCATTAATTACTTATAATCAGTAGACGCGAGAGACTTCCTTTACAATTGAGAGGTTTGATTAACATCTTTCTTTTCTCTTATTTATATCCCAAGTCACAAAAAATTCACGGTAATGTTAACTTATAATGATTTCGAAATATCCATGCCTTTATAAGTAGTAATTCGACAGATGTCCTGTTCCACAGAAGTTGCTTCTCTTAGAAGAATCAACCCGAAAGACAGATTTTTGTATTTTGAACGGTAAGAAAAATAGTAGTTCCAAAAATGTATTATACACTAAGGGTTTTTCTTTTATATGTCCAGACCTCAATGTATGCCCTATGAAAAGTGTTTTCTTTGAAGAACAAATCAGAAAGGATTTTTTTCACAGTTTCGCAGCAAGCAGTTCCAATAATGTAGATCCTACCGAGTTTTTATATGGGTCAGTCCCACAACTGGCATTTCAGATGGTCGAGAGAAGACCATTTTCCTTTTGAAACATTACTTGAAAGATAATTCCTCTATCCGACCGCTCTATTAAGTGCTCCCATTGACGTCTGTTCCACTCCCAGATCTGTGAATCACAAATGACGGAAGACTGGACCATAGTTCACGAACCTGAAATGAATGAACCTTATGGGTACTACGGCCTCAACTGGTTCGCCTACGAAGATCCTACTTCACTTGGCATCAAGGTAGGCATCCTATATGTATATGTATATTATATATATATATACATACACACATATATATAATTTTATATATATATTATATATATATACACATATATATAATTTTATATATATATATATAATATATATATATATATATATATATATATATATATATATATATATATATATATATATATATATATATATATATATATATTTACGTATGCACGCAAGCAGAACTTTTTATTTATATGTAGATTCATTTTCCTTCAGTTATTGAATGACATTTAACATTTGTGTAAACCTAATTAGCATCCTTTATCTTGCAGTGTGCTTAGGCATTTATCACTCGATAAACAATATTCACTTTATTGTTCACAGGCCAAATATGCCGTAGACAAGGGCTTAGCTGGTTGCATGGTATGGAGTATTGACACAGACGACTTCCACGGCACATGCCACGGGGAACCTCGTCCTCTGCTGACCGCCCTCAAAAATGGTTTGCAACTTTAACTGGCGGTTTACTTCAACCAGAACACTTTGGTAAGCGCATACCATAAAGTCAACTATTTCTGACACTTTCTTCACGGGATAATAAAACTATTTTAAAGGCTTTCTTCCCGTGACGCGGCAATTATTTCCGTTTCTTCTGTCCGAGTGATCGAAAAAATTATTGCTGACGTTTGTTTCTTACGATCTGGCATTTTCCCGAGGTTTCTCCTTCAAATGGTCGGATAATTGCTTCGTACATTTCCCTACGATCATACAATATTTCAGGTCGTTTCCTCTCAATCTTTCTAAACAAATAAAATGGAAAGTCATATCATCAATAACAATAAAGCGCAAAAGAATAAAATATATATGCACTGCTCAGTCTTCCTCAACTTGGTAAGAACATTAGAAATATAGAGGTTTAATACACAAGATAAGGGTCTTTTTTTAACCTCATTACTATTATTATTATTATTATTATTATTATTATTGTTATTATTATTAATGTTGTTGATGGTGCTGATGATGATGATGATGATTAATAATAAACAGGACAGCGAGAAGACAGGAAATCATTTCTTCTTTTTATTGACACCAACGTTTCGTGAATCCTTTCCATTAATCAAGGCTATAATAAAATTAATTTTTGCAGTATTTAAAAAATATGCTAAAATGAGCTAATAATTACAAGAAATTTAATTTCGTAATATAACAGTTGTTAAACTAAAAGTGCAATAAAAACTACGAAGAGGTTTTAAGCTAAAAGTGATTTACAATTATACATAATTCAGTGAAATAACAGATAAAAAATGCATACCAAAAAGGAAAGGGTGTTGCCGGACTTACTGTTAAGAGGTGTGGCTGGTAACTGATACAGAACAGAATTGTCATAGACGATATCAGAGAAAAAAAAAGGGGAGAGAGAGAGAGAGAGAGAGAGAGAGAGAGAGAGAGAGAGAGAGAGAGAGAGAGAGAGAGAGAGAGGTGAGTAATAGGCAGTTAGACAATGTGTAATGGTGCAGAAGTAGTTTGGTTGTTTAAGGAAGGCGAGAGTTTCTTGATGTAAAGAGATTCTACAAGAAGGAGCGAAAGGCCATCGGTAGTTTGACAAAGTATTTTGAAATTATTTCACATAATATCAGTTTTACATGAGTCTGAATGGTTCCTTATGGCCGGAAATTCTTTTGATTTTAAAATGCAGCCAAGTGCGATAACTGACACCTCTGTTATTAAACTTAAGCTCATCATGGAGTAACAATGTTGGGGCCCAGTCATATCCCCCCAAGGACATACTCTCCCCGGACATTTTCCCCTGACATATTCCCCTCCGGACATTTTCCCCCCAGACATTTTCCCCCTAGTATACAGCAAGTTACTCAATTACCCCCATGATAGTTTAAGTGGTTGGGATGCACACGACATGGCTAAGAACAGCCCACAATACTGTGGGGGTTTGTTTACGTATACGTAGTCAGTAGCCTAGGCCAATCATGTCCGAACGTACGGTTAATTGCTAAGTTCGGAGTAAACAGTTGAATAGAGCCTAGTATGCAGTTTGTCGACAGAGCTATATATCCTTGTTTTCTGTTACTGCCTTCCTCACGTCGCTCGTTTTCTGTAACCCGTGGCTAGCACGCGCAGTGCAACATTACCGCCTGCCAGAACATATGAGCTTGCCAAAAATCTTTCAAAATGTGGATAAGGCGTGAAGCGCCATTCCGCCACCCCAAAAACTGAAAGCCGAAATGTTAAAAAAATGAACATTAAAAAGTAGCGTCCGTTCTAATGTAGGTAGGGAGTAGCCTAACCGATGTTTCTTATGTAGGCTACAAGTAGCCTAGGCTAGCGGTGTCTGCAGGTGCATCAAGGTAGACTACCCGAATGTTGTAGCCTGTTGTAACTAGAATGTACTGAATATTTTAATCCTTAATGCAAAAAATAAACTAGTATTAATGACACTTTTCTTGTGTATTTGACACGAATATTTTAATCCTCAATGCATTTATGTTTTTATCAGTTTTCATTGTTCAGTAAAAATACAATAAATCATGCATGACTCTGAGAAACAAACAAACTTTCGCTCTTATTGTATACAGTAGGTAAATGTCCAGAAGGGAAAATGTCTGGGGTGAATATGTCCTGGGGGAATAGGCTGTCAGAGGGGAAAATGTCTGGGGGGGAATACGTCGGGGGATATGTCCAGGGTGGGGAAATGTCCTACTCTCAACAATGTTATAAGAATTTCTTCAGGGCGACTCGATTAGACATTAAAATAAAGGTTACTTTTTTTGGATATGAGAGGATCGCTTCAAATATAATGAATATGACAGTTATACCTGACATTTTACGGATTTGGGTTAGATCGCCATTGACGTGAATTTCCATGGTAATTCGCTCTTAAATCATAAAACTACTCCAACTCCGAAATTTTACTCTTTCCAGGCAATGTGCTTATTAACAGAGGTGTACAAACCTGACAGAACAGTTTGTTACTGGCGCCCATCATTATGAGCAAAAAAAAAAAAAAAAAAAAAAAAAAAAAACGAGACTTGCTGGATAACTCTCTAATTGAATTCATTAATATTGTTTTTCTGCTCTATCTCACGTTTGTCTGCTTAGTGATTTCGCGACGGCCCATATTCTTCGTAGGTATGCAAATATTTCTGAAAATTATCTCAACATCCACAGCAACTCCGATAACAATAATTAATTGTAACAACCATAATAGCAATAATGGTGACAATCGTATTACTAAATCATTGACGCCAACAATTTTATGATAGTGTCACATTAATTGAAAGTATTGTTTAAAACTGCTATTTCTTGATCTTGTTTAAATTTTGATACTATGCTATTACTTTCAGGGTCAACTAGCAGAGAAACTACAGTCGAAAGTATTCCATCACGAGCAATAATCTTTTCTGAAGATTCGCACATCAATAAGTCTTAAGGATACCAAACTTCAAATAGCCAAGAATAGCATAAGGATATCGACAATACTATGAATAGCGTTAGGTCTTCAGAATTTCTGATATCAGTGTATCTCAGTTATTTGGGAAATGAAGTATCTTAGCAACAGCCATCATGAAAAACAAGATGGCCTCGGGAAATAGCTTCTGGTAAGCTGAAGAGATCCAGTACGTACTTACCGACTCGTCTCACTTTCTAAGCCCAACGTATCATGTTAATAGATATGGTTTAATTACAAAATTTTCCAAACTTTTATTTTTGCTGGCTCTGTAACTGTACAACTGAAAGCCGCGTACTATGCAGTGTTATTATCAATCGAGATCTCGGCATGCAAGATTGTGAGATGATTCGACACCACCATGCTACAAGAGAAAATGAAGGCTCAAACATAAAAGGTGCAATTCAGAAATAATCCTCACGCTCTCTGGATATGCCTATTGAGACGGCGGTGGTGAATATCTAAGCATACAAAAATCAGTTTCTCTTGCTCATGTCTTATATCACAGCGAGTTGGCTCCTTGATTGAGTGGACTTTGTTTAAGGCGAAAATGCTTGCATATCTTTTAAGAAGCTTTGTTTGATGTGAAATGCTTGCATATCTTTAAGAAACTTTTGTTTGATGAGAAAATGCTTGCTTATCTTTAAGAAACTTTGATGTGACAATGCTTGCATATCTTTAAGAAACTTTATTTGATGTCCAAATGCATGCATATCTTAAACTTTATTTGATGTGAAAATTCTTGCATATCTTTAAGAAACGTTGCTGATATGAAAATGCTTTCATATCTTTAAGAAACTTTGTTGATATGAAAATGCTTTCATATCTTTAAGAAACTTTGTTTGGTGTAAAAAATGTTTGCATATCTTTTCAGAAACTTTGTTTGATGTGAAAATGCTTGCATATCTTTAAGAACTTTATTTTACGTAAAAATGCTTGCATATCTTTAAGAAACGTTGTTTTATGGAAAACGCTTGCCCACCTTTAAGATACTTTATTTGATGTAAAAATATTTGAATATCTTTAAGAAACTTTGTTTGATGTGATAATAATTGCATATCTTTAAGAAACTTTGATGTGAAAACGGCTGTATATCTTAAAGAAACTTTGTTTGATGTAAAAGTGCTTGCATATCTTTAAGAAACTTTGATGTTAAAATAATTGCATATCTTTACGAAGCTTTGATGTGAAAATGCTTGCATATCTTGAAGAAAGTTTGTTTTATTTAAAAATGCTTGCATATCTGTAAGAAATAAAAGATTTTTGACCGCTTCGTCGTGGTTCTAATTCCTAGCCTCATCTCTAAACAGGTGAAAATAGAAAATTAGGGAAACCGAGAGAAGACGAAAATATTCAAGTGGTAATAATATCAGGATAAGATGAGGAAACTGTCAGTAAATATCTTACAGAGTAGAACAATAAAAGAATACATAACTTTCAGGGAAGGCCTTATATAATGAGCCCACTACTGCTTAAAGAAAATCTAATTGCATAAAATATTATAATACTGGAACTGCTATTGATACTTTTCACAAGCATGCAATTTTACACACACACACACACACACACATATATATATATATATAGTGAATTTATGTTTGTTTGTATATTTGTGGGTTATAGAAACCCGAACAGCTCGACCGATCTAGACAAGATTTGGACCGTTGCCAGCATTTGACCTAACTTAGATGATAGGGTAGGTTTCAAACCCGTACCCGTCCCCCTTCCCCTTGTAATTTATGTGGTAAATAAACTCTACTGGTTTATCATACCTCATTTCATGTACTCGAAACCACAGAAATATATTATTGAAAACGCTTTTCAGTCACTAGTAAAAGCTGGATAAAAGGGACAGACAAACACAGTAAATTCTGGATAAAAGGGACAGTCACCACAGTAATACCTGGATAAAAGGGACAGACAGCACAGTAATACCTGGTTAAAGGTGACAGGCAGCACAGTAATACCTGGTTAAAGGGACAGACAGTAAAGTAATAAATGGATAAAAGGGACAGTCACCACGGTAATATCTGGATAAAAGAGACAGTCACCATAGTAATACCTGGATAAAGGGGACAGACAGTACCGTAATACCTGGTTAAAGGGGACAGACAGCACAGTAACACCTGGATGAAAGGGACAGTCACCACAGTAATACCTGGATAAAAGGGACACACAGCACAGTAATACCTGGATAAAAGGGACAGTCACCACAGTAATACATGGATAAAAGGGACAGTCACCACAGTAATACATGGATAAAAGGGACACACAGCACAGTAATACCTGGATAAAAGGGGGACACAGCACAGTAATACCTGGATAAAAGGGACAGTCACCACAGTAATACCTGGATAAAAGGGACAGTCACCACAGTAATACATGGATAAAAGAGACAGTCACTACAGTAATACATGGATAAAAGGGACAGTCACCACAGTAATACCTGGATAAAAGTGACAGACAGCACAGTAATACCTGGTTAAAGGTGACAGGCAGCACAGTAATACCTGGTTAAAGGGACAGACAGTAAAGTAATAAATGGATAAAAGGGACAGTCACCACGGTAATATCTGGACAAAAGAGACGGTCACCATAGTAATACCTGGATAAAGGGAACAGTCACCACAGTAATACCTGGAGAAAGGGGACAGACAGTACCGTAATACCTGGTTAAAGGGGACAGACAGCACAGTAACACCTGGATGAAAGGGACAGTCACCACAGTAATACATGGATATAAGGGACACACAGCACAGTAATATCTGGATAAAAGGGACAGTCACCATAGTAATACCTGGATAAAAGGGACACACAGCACAGTAATACCTGGATAAAAGGGACAGTCACCGCAGTAATACCTGGATAAAAGGGACAGTCACCAAAGTAATACATGGATAAAAGAGACAGTCACTACAGTAATACATGGATAAAAGGGACACACAGCACAGTAATACCTGGATAAAAGGGACAGTCACCACAGTAATACATGGATAAAAGAGACAGTCACCACAGTAATACCTGGATAAAAGGGACAGTCACCACAGTAATACCTGGATAAAAGGGACAGTCACCACAGTAATACCTGGATAAAAGGGACACAGCACAGTAATACCTGGATAAAAGGGACAGTCACCACAGTAATACATGGATAAAAGGGACAGTCACCACAGTAATACATGGATAAAAGGGACAGTCACCACAGTAATACATGGATAAAAGGGACAGTCACCACAGTAATACCTGGATAAAAGGGACACACAGCACAGTAATACCTGGATAAAAGGGACAGTCACCACAGTAATACCTGGATAAAAGGGACAGTCACCACAGTAATACATGGATAAAAGAGACAGTCACTACAGTAATACATGGATAAAAGGGACACACAGCACAGTAATACCTGGATAAAAGGGACAGTCACCACAGTAATACATGGATAAAAGGGACAGTCACCACAGTAATACCTGGATAAAAGGGACAGTCACCACAGTAATACCTGGATAAAAGGGACAGTCACCACAGTAATACATGGATAAAAGGGACACAGCACAGTAATACCTGGATAAAAGGGACAGTCACCACAGTAATACATGGATAAAAGGGACAGTCACCACAGTAATACATGGATAAAAGGGACAGTCACCACAGTAATACCTGGATAAAAGGTACACACAGCACAGTAATACCTGGATAAAAGGGACAGTCACCACAGTAATACCTGGATAAAAGGGACAGTCACCACAGTAATACATGGATAAAAGGGACAGTCACCACAGTAATACCTGGATAAAAGGGACACACAGCACAGTACTACCTGGATAAAAGGGACAGTCACCACAGTAATACCTGGATAAAAGGGACAGTCACCACAGTAATACCTGGATAAAAGAGACAGTCACTACAGTAATACACGGATAAAAGGGACACACAGCACAGTAATACCTGGATAAAAGGGACAGTCACCACAGCAATACATGGATAAAAGGGACAGTCACCACAGTAATACCTGGATAAAAGGGACAGTCACCACAGTAATACATGGATAAAAGGGACAGTCACCACAGTAATACATGGATAAAAGGGACAGTCACCACAGTAATACCTGGATAAAAGGGACACACAGCACAGTAATACCTGGATAAAAGGGACAGTCACCACAGTAATACCTGGATAAAAGGGACAGTCACCACAGTAATACATGGATAAAAGAGACAGTCACTACAGTAATACATGGATAAAAGGGACACACAGCACAGTAATACCTGGATAAAGGGACAGTCACCACAGTAATACATGGATAAAAGGACAGTCACCACAGTAATACCTGGATAAAAGGGACAGTCACCACAGTAATACATGGATAAAAGGGACAGTCACCACAGTAATACATGGATAAAAGGGACAGTCACCACAGTAATACCTGGATAAAAAGGTACACACAGCACAGTAATACCTGGATAAAAGGACAGTCACCACAGTAATACATGGATAAAAGGGACAGTCACCACAGTAATACCTGGATAAAAAGGTACACACAGCACAGTAATACCTGGATAAAGGGACAGTCACCACAGTAATACCTGGATAAAGGGACAGTCACCACAGTAATACATGGATAAAAGGGACAGTCACCCACAGTAATACCTGGATAAAGGGACACAGCACAGTACTACTGGATAAAGGGGACAGTCACCACAGTAATACCTGGATAAAAGGGACAGTCACCACAGTAATACCTGGATAAAGAGACAGTCACTACAGTAATACCACGGATAAAAGGGACACACAGCACAGTACTACCTGGATAAAAGGGACAGTCACCACAGTAATACATGGATAAAAGGGACAGTCACCACAGTAATACCTGGATAAAAGGGACAGTCACCACAGTAATACATGGATAAAAGGGACAGTCACCACAGTAATGCATGGATAAAAGGGACAGTCACCACAGTAATACCTGGATAAAAGGGACAGTCACCACAGTAATACCTGGATGAAAGGGACAGTCACCACAGTAATACCTGGATAAAAGGGACAGTCACCACAGTAATAATACCTGGATGAAAGGGACAGTCACCACAGTAATACCTGGATAAAATTGATAGTCACCACAGTAATACCTGGATAAAAGAGACAGTCATCACAGTAACGCCTGGATAAAAGGGACAGTCACCACAGTAATACCTGGATAAAAGGGACAGTCACCACAGTAATACCTGGATAAAAGTGATAGTCATCACAGTAATACCTGGATAAAGGGACAGTCATCACAGTAACACCTGGATGAAAGGGACAGTCACCACAGTAATACATGGATAAAAGGGACACACAGCACAGTAATATCTGGATAAAAGGGACAGTCACCACAGTAATACCTGGATAAAAGGGACAGTCACCACAGTAATACCTGGATAAAAGGGACAGTCACCACAGTAATACCTGGATGAAAGGGACAGTCACCACAGTAATACCTGGATAAAAGCGACAGTCATCATAGTAATACCTGGATAAAAGGGACAGTCACCACAGTAATACCTGGATAAAAGGGACAGTCACCACAGTAATACCTGGATAAAAGCGAGTCATCGCAGTAATACCTGGATAAAAGGGACAGTCATCACAGTAACACCTGGATGAAAGGGACAGTCACCACAGTAATACATGGATAAAAGGGACACACAGCACAGTAATATCTGGATAAAATGGACAGTCACCACACTAATATCTGGATAAAGGGGACCTGGATAAAAGGGACAGTCACCACAGTAATATCTGGATAAAATGGACCTGGATAAAAGGGACAGTCACCACAGTAATATCTGGATAAAAGGGACAGTCACCACAGTAATATCTGGATAAAATGGACCTGGATAAAAGGGAGTCACCACGGTAATATCTGGATAAAAGGGACCTGGATAAAAGGGACAGTCACCACAGTAATATCTGGATAAAAGGGACAGTCACCACAGTAATATCTGGATAAAAGGGACAGTCACCACAATAATATATGGATAAAAGGGACAGTCATCACAGTAATATCTGGATAAAATGGACCTGGATAAAAGGGACAGTCACCACAGTAATATCTGGATAAAAGGGACAGTCACCACAATAATATATAGATAAAAGGGACAGTCATCACAGCAATATCTGGATAAAATGGACCTGGATAAAAGGGACAGTCACCACAGTAATTTCTGGATAAAATGGCCTCTGTGGACTTAATAACTTTATACACAATGAATTTGTATTGTCTGAAGTGTGAGTATATATATACATATAGTGTATATATAATATAATATATATATATATATATATATATATATATATATATATATATATATATATATATATATATATATATTCTATAGATGTGTGTTTACTTATTTATTTCAACATTACAGTGTTTCCTCAACCAAGGGGTTACTCAAGGAAAAGCAACACAACAATGACTTCCACATTACGGCTTGAACTACCGAATCGTAAAGGAAACCGCTTCATACAATACATGGAAGGTTCATGAACAGTGTGTCGAACCCTGTTACATACATTGCCCAACTGCTTCTAAATTGCATATTTCCGTGCTTACCAGATTTTACAGCCCTTCCTTTCCTGAACCTGTTACCTGGTCTATCCAACGATTTCTAGGTATTTTCGAAATTATATAAAATAAACAATTATTCTAATGTTAAAAAATGACATGAGTGTACTCTCATGCAATGGAACCCTGGAACAAGACTGAGTTAGCTGCTTGGCATTCCATTCAATGAATCATGGACTTTATAAATACCAGAATTATTCTGGCCTCACTACTACTATGGAACCACTCAGCATACATTATATATATATATATATATATATATATATATATATATATATATATATATATATATATATATATATTATATATATATATATATATATATATATATAGGCTTATATATATATATATATATATATATATATATATATATATATATATATATATATATATATATATATATATATATACATATATATATATATATATATATATATATTTATATATATATAGATATATATATACATATTTATAGAAACTATTATTGGGACTATCATAAAGAGTGAAACAAATGGCATTATGAATAAGAATCAGAATATTTGGGAGAGGAAACGAAAGGGATTGATCAAACCCTTGGACAAAACAAAGCTTCAACGACTGCCCCATGGCCGTTGGTTATAAGCAAGCTCAGCAGTTACAAAGGGAAAGGTGAGAGGTTAAGATAACATAGAATGCTGCATCGGCGTTAACTCGATTTTGAGATTAGGAAAATGGTGAGAATAAAATGGTGAATGGTGAAGCTTATTAAGGATGGTGAACAGTGACGTAGTCAACACGCCTTGTGACCTATAACATGGTTATGAAGCGCTATAAAATGAGGAAGAGAGGAGAGAAACGTTAATTAAGGCAACAGCGGTATACAGGGCGTGAAGGGTGGGTTAAATGTGCGTGAATAAGTGACTCATCTCTCGACAGGGACAAGATTTACAAATGTTTACACATTTGTCTCTCTCCAATGACTGTTTTTCACAGCCAAGTTTTGGACTTAGTTTATTTTAGTCTCGACCCCCAGTGACTCCAGTGAAGCAGCTTATAAGTTGAAGGTGAAAATTATATGCATTCCAAGGGGCAATAAAGTAAAAAACTACTACACCCAGTTGATTAACCTGTTGAAGAATATACTGTCATTTAAAGCAAAATAATTTGTTCCTATGGAAAGTTAAACTTACTCCCTGGAGCTGGTTCACACTACCTACAACTACACTCTATCTACATCAGAGGATAGTTAAATTGGTGCCAGCAACTGTGGAATAAAGCGACAGTATAAGATACGGAGCATTGTTCAGCAGACATTACAACAGAAGAGGAAAAAAAAAAACACAACACACTGCAAATTTGTCCACTGCGATCATAGCACTGTTTAAAAGTTTATAAACACTAGCCCGAACTTACTTAAGATACCATTCTACATAGAAAAAACAGCCAAAAGACAGAGACGATTGTGTAAAAATTTCTAGTCTCGTCTACGCACCTTAACACCCTTCACACCCAATATACTACTCTTTCCTTAATTAAGCTTCCTCGCCTCTCTTCCTCCTTTTATGGCGTTTTGGGCGTGTCTTTACTTCATAACCACGTCACAGTTCACAAGACGTGTCGACTACGTCACTGTTCATCATCCTTAATAAGCTTCACCATTCACCATTTCATTCTCACCATTTTCTATTCACCATTCTCCTTCTCTCACCATCGAGTTCCCATAGATGCAGCACATGCGATGTTAATCTTAACTCTCACCTTTCCCTTTGTATGCTAAAATGATGAGCTTGCTTGTAATATATACAAATGATGGATAAATCACTATGGGCAGACGATAGAATGGTAAAGGGTGAAAATACCCCAGCTGCCGAACAAATCTTGGGACATCAGATGAAAGATATCAAGGCACTTTGACCTCTCCAGGATCACTGGTAAGTGCAGCAACTTGCTTCACCCTATGACTATATTGCAGAACTCATTAGTTTAAAAGTAAAATGCATTTTTCGCCAAGTTGTAACTAAAATGTTGTTGGATACTTATGGTTAATATTAGTTTTTAAATCATATAATAATATATATATATATATATATATATATATATATATATACATGAATGTCTTTTCCTGTAATACTACAGTGTAATATGAAAATAAGAAGGCCCATAAAACACTATTTAAACATTGAAACCATATATTTCAGGTACTTGTTTCTGTGCCCTGTTCACTGGTAGAATATGGACAGGTGGAAAGTTACAATGGTATATATACAAAAACATGAAGGTGGGCCTTAGGCCTCCGATGTTAAGGAGGTGGCGTTTCTTAAGAAGGAGGAGATTGACCAAATTCCTAGTGGTTTTTGGCCTCATTAGCTCCCGTTTTTGGCGATGGATCTGGCGGTCGCGTTTCTTGGGTCATCTTCTTCAAAAGGGGTCCGAGGATTAAGGTGTCAATGGCGTCCGATTTCCAATGTCCTCCTGACAGGTTCATATTGTTTGGTTTGATTGATGATAGCAGATTCCAGCATCTTTCTTTTTGTACGGACAGCTACTCTTGAAAACCAACTCCCGCCCACTCAGTTAATGACATGCCTGTATTTCTAATATGTAGGAAAATTCCCGAACTCTCGAAGCGTAACGTACTGATCTTTTTGTGCTCTGTTATTCTTTGCAGAGCGATCTACCTGTCTCGCCTACATAGATGTCATGACAATTACTACGGTATCTTGTAAACTCCGGCTTCTTCCTTTTGTTATTTAAGTATCGTTAACGAGCGAACTCCCCGATGGATTTGGGATAATGGAAAATGAAAGGATTATTAGAACTGAGTTGCTCGGTGGCCTTTTGGATGTTTTCATCGTATGGAAAGCTTTATTTTGTTGTTGAAATCTATTTGTCTGTTGTGAGTGGGACCTCTGTAGTATATTTTATTTGCTTTATTAATAGCCCTCTCGATAATGTGTGGTGGATAGAGCAGTTGCGTTAGGTGTTGGCGGATCGTGTTAAATTCTTGATCCAGGTGCTCATTTGAACATATCCTAAGTCCTCTGAGGACAATAGCTGGGGGGACTTTAATGAATTTTTTAATAGGCTAAATTCGCTAGTTCCGACCATAAAATTTAAAACAGAATGGGAAAAGGACGGAAAACTGCCGTTCCTAGATGTACTGATCACAAGAAAACAGAACAGGTATGCATTTACAGTATATAGAAAACCCACCTTTCTCCTACATTCATTTCTTAAGCTACCACGACGTCTCCGTAAAAATCATGGTAGGTGCAACCTATTCCTCAGAGGACTTAGGATATGTTCAAATGAGTACCTGGATCAAGAATTTAACGATCCGCCAACACCTAACGCAACTGCTCTATCCACCACACATTATCGAGAGGGCTATTAATAAAGCAAATAAAATATACTACAGAGGTCCCACACAACAGACAAAATAGATTTCAACAACAAAATAAAGCTTCCATACGATGAAAAACATCCAAAAGGCCACCGAGCTCAGTTCTAATAATCCTTTCATTTTCCATTATCCCAAATCCATCGAGTTCGCTCGTTAACGTATATAAATAACAAAGGGAAGAAGCCGGAGTTTACAGATACCGTAGTAATGGTGTCATGACATCTATGTGTAGGCGAGACAGGTAGATCACTCTCGCAAAGAATAACAGAGCACAAAAGATCAGTACGTTACGCTTCGGAGAGTTCGGGAATTTCTACATATTAGAAATACAGGGCATGTCATTAACTGGAGTGGGGCGGAGTTGGTTTTCAAGAGTAGCTGTCCGTACAAAAGAAAGATGCTGGAATCTGCTATCATCAATCAAACCAACAATATGAACCTGTCAGGAGGACATTGGAAATCGGACGCCATTGACACAGAATCCCCCCTTTGAAGAAGATGACCCAAGAAACGCGACCGCCAGATCCATCGCCAAACGGGAGCTAATGAGGCCAAAACCACTAGGGAATTTGGTCAATCTCCTCCTTCTTAAGAAACGCCACCTCCTTAACATCGGAGGCCTAAGGCCACACCTTCATGTTTTGTATATATACCATTGTAACTTTCCACCTGTCCATATTCTACCAGTGAACAGGGCACAGAAACAAATGCCTGAAATATATGGTTTCAACGTTTAAATAGTGTTTTATGGGCCTTCTTATTTTCATATATATACATATATATATATATATATATATATATATATATATATATATATATATATATATATATATATATATATATATATATATATATATATATAACAGTATATACAGCAGAAACCTCAGCATTTCTTGTTATAAATTTACCTCTATTACCAGCGTTTCGGGGTCACAAATCCCATCACCAGGACTTAACAGAAAATGAAAATCCATACATCAGAAATGAGACCAAAATGGAGTACAATAGTATATCATTCTGAGAGCTGTTAATCAGCTCAGTGGTCTGGTAAAACTAAGGTATACTTAACTTTCTTTTTTAAAAGTAATGAGTACATCAGTGAGCTTAAAAGCAAAATGTCAATTAATGAAACACGAAATTGACGTGAAAGAACAAGATTTCACAGCAATAATATTATGGTCAGTGGCAACGAAACTTCATTGTTCACAAACGTCCCTCTCACTGGACTATAGATTTAATAATTAATTATTTATTTTTCTTAATACTAATTCTTTTAAGAAACTGCTGGAATTGGCTGTCATGGATAACTATTTAATTTTTAACAAAAAAGTACATAAACAAACTGATGGCATGACAACGGGTTCTCCTGTGGGTCCCAATATTTTAACGTTCTACTTAGAAGAACTGTATTGGAATTGGAATATACAATTTAGGCCAACGTCAAGCGCTGGGACCAATGAGGTCATTCACCGATGACAGGAAAATTGACAGTGAGATGGTTTGAAAGGTGTAACAGGAGGAAAACCTCGCAGTTGCACTATGAAACAATTGTTAGAAAGAGTGGAAAAAAGATAGAAGAGAATATGAACGCAGGTATAGTAAGAAATGAAAGAGGTTGCAGCTAGGGGCCGAAGGGACGCTGCAAAGAACCTTAAGTAATGCCTACAGCGCACCACCTGAGCTGCACTGACAGCACTAACGCCCCCTCCCTCTCAACAGGAGTTTCTTCATCGGTGTCATCCATCTTTTAAAACTTATTTTTTATAAAAAGTACATAGATGATACTTTTCTACTTTTTGAAGAAAAGAACAATCATATTTATTCCTTAATTTCATAAATTTATTTCATTCAAATATTAGTTTTACGGTGCATTCGGAATGTGATCACGAACTGCCATTTTTAGACAATTTCTCGGAGAAATTATCAATTTTTAACGGGTGTTTTCAGAAAGACGTTTACTGGTTTGAGAAAGTTTTTTTTAGATCTTGTCCGCTGGTTTTTCAACTTAACGCGTGTGAAACTACATTACGCAGGGCTTATAAATTGATTGTGTAATTTGGATAAATTTCATGAAGTATTTTTTTGGCCAAACTACTAAAGTAGAAATTGTTATCCGTTCCAAATATTTCAAAAAAATCTTGAAAGAATTTTTACCTGACATTTTTAAGCTTAAGACATCCCTATGCCTTATTGTTCAACATATAAACATGTAAATCGGGAACTCGCTGTATCCATACGCCAAATTTTATTTTATTTCTAGAACTCCTTAAAAATCACACGTTTTTTCAAGTTCCAAGGCACGCTACCAGAACTGATGCCATCTTCAACAGCGTATTTATCTACTCGTCCCGAAGTAATTTGGGAGCCCATGTGGGTGGGTAATCCAGTCGGTTGTTGACCGTTCGCATGGATTGTCATTGGGGAGTCAGACACCGGACAGGATCGGTTTTATTGCGGAAAGAATTCTCCGCCACACAACACAACCATATAGTAAAAAGTATATAGTTATCACCAACTCTCAGCACCAGTTGACACGCAGTACCATTAAACATTGCCCAATAGACCACCCATTCTACACTTTCGCCTCCCTGTGTTTGCTCTCTCTGGTGTCAAAAAATAATTTATTCAGTCTTTTACATGCAAGCTTCTGTGCCAGTGAGTTCTCACCTCGATATCTTGCATTTTAATTTTTGTAAATATATACAGAAATTTTGTATGTTCGGATTAATGTTAAAACCCTTTTTTCTGTCTTTGTGAACAGTGTAATTTTCTCATAAGTCCACTTGTGGTTATGTCTTGTTACTAGTCAGTTTTTCCCTAAAAAGTTAGTGCTAATAAGCTTTTTCATTTTGTTCTTTAATATTAATTCCGTGTTTCATTACTTGCCATTTTGCTTTCACGTTAAATTTTAAGCACAGTAATGTACTCAATACTTCTAAAAGAATGATACATTATTGTGGTCCATTTTAGTCTTACTCCAGATGTGTGAATTTTAATTTTCTGTTTTTAGCCCTGATTGGGATCTGAGTATCCGAAACGTTGGTAATGGAAACAGGTTATAACTAAAACAAAAAAAAAAAAAACAAAAAAAAAAGGAATGCCAAAGATTCTGCTGGCCATATTGTTCTCGTTAAAGATTCGACTTTCTTGGAACGACACTGCCATTTTATATATATATATATATATATATATATATATATATATATATATATATATATATATATATATATATATATATATATATATACACATATACAGTATATAATACATATGTATATATATTACAGTATATATATATATATATATATATATATATATATATATATATATATATATATATATATATATATATATATATATATATATATATATATATATATATATATATATATATATATACCATAAATATATATGCAAACTTTCAGAATAAGTAATAATGGTTTAGTAAAGGTTGATAATAAAATAAATGAAAAAGTAAGTTTTGTCATAAAATTATACCCTAAAATGACAAAAGAACAGGAACTACTGCGGTATCTTATTCATTCTGAAGTAAAGCATCAAATGATGAAACTCCATGTTTAGGAATATTGACAATTAGAGAGAAATCGTCAAAACTTTACCCTTTCGTGTAAAGTAAATGGCACAAACGACAAGATTATATAAATGGAGTAATTTCATAAATAACAAATAGAAAGCAAGTGAAGACAAAGAGCGTAAAGTCACATTTTGGTCTCACACAAACGCTCCTGCCATGTCAATTAGTCAAAATAGAAGATATGAAAGCTACGCAATATAATTTTTCTTCTGTCACTCATGCAGTGGTCCAAGTGAACTTAGTCTCTACTGAGGAAAAAATGAAATAGAAGCATTTTGACCCACATGACTTCGGACAAGATATATAGAACACGGAGGAGAACTGCTACAGGTGACTAATTTACTAGTCACCCTATTCTCTCGACCTAGGTGCCTGCTGACTGGCGCCATGATTTCTGACTCATTTATGTGTCAAGAAGCTTTCTCCATCAAGTAATTTATTGATCAATGATTGGTGGTTAATGTTAAGAAAAAAACAAATGCTACAGTAAGGCGACCCATCCATAATGAGTTCGGGACAATTAGGCCGTATTATTTTCGGCCGTGAACCTGTTAGGCCGTCACAACTTTAGGCCATATGAAGTTTAGGCCGTAAGACATAGCGGAAGCTCCTTGGGACGCCGTGTTTGGTACTAGCCCCTCGGGATCAAAGTATTGTATACACCCATTTCGGCCGTTTGCCAGTTTGGATGTTGCGGCCTAAAAGACTTACGGCCGAAACGACCAGGACCCTCCATAATGCACACCCTGCAGCTTTCATTAGCGACTCCGTCAACTGCGCTTTAGTATCCTATTCTAGAAGCTTGTGATTGGTTAGCCCTAGAAAGGGGAATGATGTCCCAGTACTTCATGGAAAGGCTTATGTTTAATATAAAAATTTTTGCTAATATCTTTAAATTTTCCCATGACAGCAAACAACCAAAACGGTAACAGCAACCACAACCATAACCATAAGCAATAACAATAACAACAGGAACTATAATAGGACAAAGGCAATAACCATAACAACGACAGGAACAATTACAGTAGTCGTAACAGCAGCAACAAGAATAGGCTTAACATCAGTAACCATAATAGAAAACCACTGAAAATAATATAAGCCTAGTCCTACAATCCAAATGTTATAAATTGTGTAAACCGACAAAAAGATATTGCACCAATAGGTCTATATCACTTTTTAGGATCCAGTTATTTTGAAAGGATCTAATTTCTTTAAGGAAACTCTTAACCTAATTATACACAATATGGTTCATTTATATGGCAATTTTAAGCAAAGCACAGGCCTGTTCATGGTTATTTGTTTCCACAAGATATGAGTCCGTTACCTACCCTAACTGGGAATATTATTCTAAGAATTGTATTAATGAAAAAGTTAGTCGATAATTCTGTTATGTACAGGTACACTACAGCTAAGGTCATTGGAATATGAATGTATGACGTTTTAGGTGCTTAGCAAGTCAAATAGTCGTACGTTACTGCTTCGCTCATAATTTACAATTATTCGCTGTCAAAAATGCTTTAAATATTATAATTGACCGTGTATCATAATGTAAACCAATCTTCGTCCTAAGATTTATTCAGGGGTACTTTACTTACCGTCAGGCAGGTGATTGATAAGTCAAACTTAAAGATTCCTGGACATTGTATCACGACGTTATTAGATGCCAAGTACAATCGATCAAACCTACACTTTACGACGGTTAGCTGGACACTGGGTAGTATACTGTATTCCCTCCGAGGCTCCGACTCCGAGTCTCCAGTGAAACTTGGGAATGGTTCGTTTTTGTAAAGTTAGATTAACATTGTTAAAATAGATTATAGATTGTGCTTGCTGGTTAATTAAGGTATTACTTTATTAAAGTTTTATTCTTGATAAATACGTTTAATGCGTTATAGTTATAAAGATATCTAAGTGAACCTGACTCGGCTGCATGTTATCTCCACCGAATGTGTTCACGGTTGCAACTAATTTGATTTTATGAACGTATTAACACGTGTTACAATTGTCTAGAAAAATTAAGTACAATTCTGTTTAGATATAAGATATCCTGTGTGTTTTTATTCAGAATGGCGAACCTACACGACAAAATCAATCCTCCTGTAGTTCAAGAGCACCAATTCGAACACCGCCGTTCATTGACTTACCGATGTGATTTCGCGTGAAATTGTGGTATCAAAACTACTGGACATCGATGCACAATGCTAATTAAATATTGAATACTTTCATATTTTCCATAATTTTACACTTTGCTACTTTCCATAACTTAAAATCAATTCAGCTAGTGATTTCAAATGAGCATAAGTGTGATTTTGAAAAATGTTTATCTTATTTTATTCTATCTTTTTTTCCCTCTGGCCTTAAGCTGAAGGTATCCTCGATTTCCGTTCTCCCATCATAGCCATATTAGGTTTTAAATGCAGTTGTTCTCTGTAGTTGTTCAAGCTATAAATTATCATCATCTGGAGTAGAACACAGAAACTACTATATCAGCAACAAAAATTTAACTACTGTATCAATACCCAACCACCTGAGATCCAGAGACTCCTGTACGACTACCGAAGTCTCTGACGAATCTCCCAGAATATAGCGGTTCCTATATAAAAGGTTAGACCTTCAGCCATTATCGTTATCACTTTTATATGGAATATGGCAGATGTGCTATCAGTTGACAAACAAAACTTTCAGGAAAATAATAGGTCTGATTGTGTTCTTTGGTGAGCTGAAGAGTTCGTTCCAATAAAACACACATACTGACGGAATGATACTAATAAGTTGGCCTTAGTAGATCACCCAGAAATTAGCTTGATATTTCTGTGCAATAAATTCTAAATCAAAGGCTATTGGATGGTTTTTATATTTTGAATATTGGTTCATTATACACACACACATATAACACACACACACACACACACACACACACACACACACACACACACACACATATATATATATATATATATATATATATATATATATATATATATATATATATATATATATATATATATATACACTTACATACATACATACATACATGCATATGCAAGAATCTATCGTTTCCCAGCACAGAAATTTCTTCCCTCGAACTACATCGCAATTTTCAATCTCTCAAAAAACCAGTGGTTGAAAACATGATTTTACATGAACATTATGTCAGTGTACAATTTTGAACTCAAATGGCACTAATTGCACTTTTGATAATTTTGAAACTGCTGTTAATTTATGAAAGATTCCTTGGCTTTTTACTAGGTACAAAATTCATCATATGTCTGCAAGGTCAGTTTGATTATCACTGATGGGTAACAAGCAGTTAAAACCTGCTTTTTTTTTTTAACTGACTTGAGTGTTTATGAGTTTGTCTTGAAAACCAGGTGTTTTCGAGAACTGTGAGTTTATCTGCAATCTTATTCACACAGGTAATCTATGCAGTTTTTCTCCAAATGTTATAACAGTATAAGATCTCTTAAAAAATTCCTTTTGATGTTCTAAACATCTCCTACTCCGAAATCAGAATATTCAGTAAAGCTAAAGAATCATTCAGATCGGGTAACATGATAGGTGTAACTTAGAAAGTCTGAGAAGGGGTTATAATTATATTTGAATTTTAGTAACACCGATGAAAGTATATTTAAAATTTCGTGTTGTAATTTTCAAGAAACGCGCTTAACAACGTCATGTGTTGAAAATGTTACTGATACAGTATTTTCTGAATCTTACTCAGTATCAGCTAGGCACATCAAACTGCGTCACTGCTGTACACCGCAAAATGTAGTACTTGGGAAACGAGATAAAATCCCCTTTATTCTAGAAAACAAGATAAAATCACCTCACATTTTTTTATATACTACACGTGGCTGAAGAGTGAGTGAGTGGGCGCTTCACCACAATATAAGAAATGGGAGGGCTGTCTGCTCACAGCTAGTCACTGTCTTCATTCCATTCGCCATGAGGTTGTTGTTGTTGCTGGGGCTCCTTGCCGTTTGCCTCGTCCTTACAGGTAATTGTCAGTCATTAATGAGCCACAAGCTCTAAGTTTCTCATTTCCCTATTAGATAAGGAGGCTGATTTTATGTTAAATTACTTTACAGAAAGCGTTAGTTACAGCAAGTTCATCCAGTAGCCCACTGGTATAGCGGCAATATGTTCGCCTTGATAGATATATTTAGCGTTCAATTTTGTTCTAGATTTTAAGAGACTTTTCAAAATTTTCTGCTTAATGGGCCTTAGTGAAGAAATTAAACCGTTAAGATAAGTACATTAAAGAGATATGATAAGTAAATTAAATTGCTTGATATATGGTCAACCGAGATGGATAGACTGGGAAATAATAATAATAAAAAAAAAAAAACTAATAGTACCATTCAACAGAGCATGAGAGCCTGCCCTACGATCATATATTTACTTTTGCACAAGGCTTCCCTCTCATGACCCGCTGGTTTCCCACCGAGCTGAAATGGAAATGTCTAAGATAAAGAAAAGTAAGGGTTTAAGTACGCGAATGAACTGAATTGATTCAACTACCAAGAATTCAGAGGCAATGGGTTTCTATCCACAAACGCGCACCGCGCAACTGGACAAGTATTCTCCAATGGATTCTGTAGAATGAGAATAGAAATAGAAGAGGAATTCTAATGTTCGGCAGTAGCGGAAAAGTCACTGAACCGGAGACATATACATTGAGCGGCGTTTGATCATTTGTCTAAGGTTAATCAAAGAATTCGTTTTCCTTGTGCTTCATTTACAGTCACACATACAGTACATATTCCTTGCAAATAAATGTTCATACACTCACACGCACGAGCTCTCACACGAACGACACTTACATAAGTGCACACATATACACAATATAAATAAATAATATATATATATATATATATATATATATACACACACACACACACACACACACATATATATATACATATGTGTATATATATATATATATATATATATATATATATATATATATATATATATATATATATATATATGCAAAACACCACCTTGTGAATAACCAACTCATTCGCATTGTAGATATGTCTAACTATTATACAATCATACTTTTACTTACTTTTCAATGAAACGTTTCTACTTTCCTGAACCCTCTGCAGAGGATATCTGTTGGTTTTCTAAATAACTTTATGCAAAAGTGTTTATCACACGAAACAATACAAAGAATCATTAAGTACAATCTATATTAGGCTCAGTGTATGGACATAACGAAATACCATCAAAAGAAAGTAGAAATAACGATCTGACACAGATATTCGGTTTTCACGAGATAATGAACGAAGTCAATGATATTCATAATGATCACGTCGGAAGTAACTTTCAACCTCATTCTTTTCCTGACAATCAGAGGGGCTCACGCTGGTGTGTTACTTCAGTTCCTGGGCAACATACAGACCGGGAGACGGCAAGTTCACAGTCGAAGACAATGACCCCACCCTGTGCACTCATCTCGTCTACGCTTTTGCTGGACTGGGTAGCAACCATAAGATCAGGGTGAGATGCGGGCACGTCCTGAAAAATATCACTTTCCGTTAACTATCAGGAATTCTTTACTTAAAATGACAGACATACTTTGCTAGCTGTATTAGTGAACATGTTCTGCAACAGAGAGAGTAATGTGTACATTAAAAGTCATAAAACTGCACATGCGACCACAGACGAACAGACCAATAAATAACCACACACACACACACATATATATATGTGTTTGTGTGTGTGTGTAAGTATCATATATATATATATATATATATATATATATATATATATATATATATATATATATATATATATATATATATATATATATATATATATATATACCCATGTGCGTTTATTTATTGGTTTTATATGAAATCAGAAATCATTACAAGGAACAAATTATCATAGCACATATGACAATGATGTTCGTACACGCAGAGTGGAAAAACTCCTCTCCATTATTTGAAACCTCCTATTCCCCTTCTTCATCTCCGCCTTCTCCTCCTCCTCCTCTCCCCACCACCCAGGTGCTGGATCCCTACAACGATCTGTGCGAAGACTACGGCAAATGCGGCTTCGATCGCTTCACCAACCTGACTCACAGGAATCCCAAGCTCAAGACCACTTTGGGAATTGGCGGATGGAACGAGGGTTCAACCAAGTATTCTAACGTAAGTTGACGAGGGAGTCGACGGTTGATCTGTTTTTGCTCAAGTTCTTCGTTAATTTCATCATCTAGGCCAGCAAAAATTACAATGAGTGGCAAATTATTTGAAAAAAAAATAACAAAAATGTTATATCCAAGTTTCAAGAATCTTTGTTTCCCTTTTTCCTTTTCTATATTTGTATATTGCTACTTCATGATGTTCTGAATTGCTTCAGTTATGCTAGACCTTTTTTTACATACTTCGAAAACGCGAGACATTTGCTGTCATATGTATCCCTTGACTAAATTAAGAATAATTGACTTCTTATAGCATTATGAAAATGTATGAGGAGGTAAAGGTATCTTCGTTTAGGCAGTATTCACTACAAAATTGCTGCTGTGCAAAACTATTTTAAAATCAAATATCTTTATGTTAAAATGGACTGTCTTTTATTCTTACTAGATGGCAGCTGATCCCAGCAAGAAAGACCTTCATCGACTCTGTAATAGTCCTTCTAAAGGCACACAACTTCCACGGTTTGGACATGGATTGGGAATATCCTACACAGAGAGGCGGAAAGGCTGAGGATTATGTAAGTTCATCTCTTCACGAGATTTCTTTCGAAAAATCTACTGATTAAAGGTAACACTTAAACAAGAAAACCTTTTACATTCCACAGAGGAAGTTAATCTTTGAAAATATAGATGCATTCATCAGACCTGCTAACAGACAAATTAGCTATGCTTACAGAATATTATTTCCATTCAAATTCAAATTCAAGGTCAACTACATCAGCCTCATGAAAGAGCTCTATGAAGCCCTTCACGCCGAGGACATGATCCTGACAGCTGCCGTGTCTGCTGGTAAGGCCACCATCGATCCAGCCTATAACATCCCCGAGTTGTCGAAATACATCGATATTCTTCACCTGATGACCTACGATCTGCATGGCAGCTGGGAGCCATATGCTCATCACCATTCCATTCTCTATGCCTACCCTAATGACACCGGAGATACACTTTATCTGAACCAGGTAAGGGATCTTCTAATTGTCTAAATCGTAGAAATAGAAAAGCATTCTTGATAAAATTAACTTACAACAAAAATACTGATATATCTAAAATTATAAGTGCAAGTTAATGAATCATTCCTTGCGACCAAGAATAGTGGAAATAAGTCAATTCCCGAAAAAAGAACAAATATCCACTACGTGCCCTTATCATCAAACCCAAAATCAAATACTAGTTTCCGTGATGTGATTTGCAACGAGTGACAAAAAGAAAACATTTCCCAGGACTTTGCTGTGAACTATTGGTTGGAGAAGGGTGCTCCCAAAGAGAAACTGGTTATGGGCATCCCCTTGTACGGCCGTACCTTCAGGCTAAAAGACGAAACCAACACTGGAATCTATGCCCCAGCTACACAGCCTGGTGCAGCTGGACCATACACGAGGGAGCCTGGATACCTCGGGTACAATGAAGTAAGTCAGTGGTATTTGCATTTTATGAATCCTTTATCATTATAGATGTCTTTAGAGCTTAAAGTTGGCTATGTGTATAATTCATTATAACAATCAGCAATTAATCCTGTATTCTTCCGTACGATTAAGAATTAAATCATTTTACTCAGTCAGGCAACTTTTCATCTGAAAACATATTGTTTTTATTTTAAAAGCGATATCTTTTAAACGTAATGCAAGGAGTTGAGAAGATTTAGCCTAACGTATTTTGACGACTTCCCCAGATTTGCGAGTACCAGATGACTGAGGACTGGACAGTGGTGCATGATCCCGCCATGAACGAGCCTTATGCTTACTACATCCCCAATAACTATCTGTGGGTCGGATACGATGACCCTGACTCCGTTGCCATTAAGGTAACCTTTTTATCTGCCTAATTTTCATTACTTAACTGAAAACATGAAAAGCTTCTACTTTTAGACAAGTATTATCACTATATTTGTTGTTGTGACAATTCTGAATAATGATTTTCCTGCTATCGTTGGTCTACCTGAAATTAATCTTCTTGCAAAAGTCAAGATTTCTTTCTGATGTCTCTTCTTATTCAAAATTCTCATATAATAAATCGGAATCATTCAAGTCATTCGAATGTCAGATGAATATTTTAAACCTTTGCCTTTCTTTAATATACTTAGCCTCTCTCTAAACCTTCCTGAATTGTAGGCTCAATACACCATGGACAAAGGGCTCGCCGGGTGCATGGTCTGGAGTGTCGAGACAGACGACTTCCATGGCAAATGCCATGGCGTGAAATTCCCTCTGCTGACGACTATGATGGAAGTACTAAGCGGTGGAGTCTACACTAAGCCATCCACTCTGCCACCCACCACTTGGGTAAGGAGTCCTGTGCATATATTTGCTTTGTTTTAGATCTTTATAGTTTTGTGTCCATATTAATTACTGCATAACGTGTCTTGGAAATTAATTTTCTTTAAAGTTTTTAGTCACCTTGCTCCTTGACGATTTATTTTATTTGAAAGAAATAACCATTAGGATAAAATTCTATGCTTCGTCTCTTCCAGGACCCATTCAGAACTTCCCCCGACCCAGCCGCTCACTGCAAGCAGGCAGGACCCAATCCTGACCCCAATGACTGCACCCACTACTGGTTCTGTAATATGGTAAGACACGAAACTCGGTTCTCTATCTTCTCAAAGGGGAACATTTAAAGTTTAATTTCTGGAGTTCGTGCCCTGAAAAAAAAGGCCAAAGTTTGGAGGCTAAAAATTGCATGCAGTCCTTTTCAAAATGGACGGTTTTGATAAATTTTAAAACAGTAAAGAAAGACTTGGAGTGGGAATCTTGTATATGTAAATGCATTGTTGTAAGTGAGCATAAGTGTTTGAACTCGTGCAGCGTCCATTAATAAACAATGGCCATTACAATCCAGTATATAAGTTCTAAACATCTTGGTTCATTCTAGCTTTGTGTTAACGTATATGGCTGTTTTAATATAGTTTTTCAACATTTACACAATTATATCCAAAATGAATGAGAACTAGAGAATTTGCCATTTTTAGAAGACTTCCACCGCCAACAAGAATTCTTTTTCCTTCCCAGGGCGAACAGGGCTGGGAGGAATACGAGAGGGACTGCGATGCTGGAACACTCTTCAGCCCCACGGTCCTCATCTGCGACTGGAAAGACAACGTCTGTAAGGCTGGTTTCTGTCCCAACGACTGTGCATGAGCGATTCGAAAATCACGGATTAATGTAAACGTTTATTTTCCCCTAAAATAAACCAATAGATTTTACATTACAACGAGCATTACTTTGTGTCCTATGTACATAGCATTGTTCGCTCCAATTTTGGTCTGTTTGTGGTTCTGCATGGTGTATAGAATTAATTTATTCATCTGAAAAATTAAATTCCCTTTGTAATGTGAGAATAGTAGCACATAATTAGATCATATGACAGATGGAATTACCGTGACCCAAACAAACCATAATAGAACTTAAGTATAATGATAAAAAATAATTGAAATTTATACTTCGGCTACCATTTCCTACCTGAAGGAGCTTCATATTAATTCATTTAGTCATTTATCTAATTATTCATTTTATGGGGAGGATCTCTCCAATAGCAATGGCTGCATTTTGGAACGTTAAATTCCATACCCTACCATGATCCTGTAGTGTTTCCCTTTCCTCAGCTGTTCCCGTTAGGAGAACACTCCTAAATTGTTTCCCTCACGCGCTGGGCGTTAATCTTACCTATTGACCACGAAGCGGAACGCTACTCTATCGAAAAGAGAGCATTCAGCAACTTACCAGGTACCTGAATTGAAATTTAGCTATGAAGAGGAATGTTAAACATAAATGTGACGGTGATCCCTAGGATTACTTTTCGTCCCTTAGAGTTAGACCAATAAATCAGGACACAGAATTCAAGTGAAGAAACAAACAATATGGTTTGTAAGGAGTAAACTTTGAAATGAACTCTGGGCACTGAATGGCATCTGAATAGTACACATTAAGTTATAATGAATTTCAGATTCTGATTAGAGTTGTAGTGATATTAGGTTGGGCATTATGATGTGGGATGAACGTTTAGAGCTCGAGGCTTGGCTGAGGATCATATCATCAAAGAATGCAATATCTAGCTAGAGTTCGATGCGTCCTTTCTCGCACAAGGCAAAAGGAAAATAAAAGAAAGAAATACATAGTTAAACAAGAGTCGGGGTCTAACCCCAGTTGAGGTTTTCTGCAGGCGTTCAGCCCTTCTTCGTTCACTTTCATCCGTTATGCTATAGTGACAGCTATTCGTCGTTCTTAACGCCGAAAGAAAAGACCGTTTCTGCTACAATTTAGCACAAGTATCATTAAATGATATTGTATTACGGAAGGATAAATTATATGAGGTAAGGAAAATATCATATAACCAAAGGAAACTCTTAAGTCATTTCTCTCAATACACATTTAATTGGACTGAATTTTCAAAAATAGTTTTTCGTAATGATCACAGAACCTTCAAGAATATAGTGGAAACAGTTTTCTTAGAAACTCTACGGCAGAATCTATCCACATTTAAATTGTTCACATGTCGAGCACCCGGGAGATGGTCAAGTTGACGGCATGTTCTTTTCCGGGATGGTTTAGTTAACTTGTCAGAAGTTACAGTAGTGGAGATGGTGCAAGGAAACATTGCAAATCATCTTTTGCTCAGTTTTTAAGACTGGCAACCGAGAGCGTCCATCAGATATAAAATAATTCAGCGAATCATTAGAAATTTCTAATGTTCTCATTTATACCAATCTCTCTCTCTCTCTCTCTCTCTCTCTCTCTCTCTCTATATATATATATATATATATATATATATATATATATATATATATATATATATATATACACATATATATATGTGTGTGTGTGTGTATGTGTGTTTGTGTGTGTATATAAACATGCATGACGATATCATTTAAATAAAAATAACCTCACTTCTTTGAAATCGTTTCGCTCGCTCCCCTGGAAGTAACATTTTTTCTTCATTCACTTTCTATTTCGCTGGACTCATCCTGAGAACATAAACATCGGATTGACAGATCTGGAAAAATAAACTGCTTTTCTACATTTGCTTGAGGTTAGCATGTGACTCAGCAGTTTCTTGATTTTTACATAAAGTCTTTGGCATCATATTTGCTCATTAACGCCACCAAAGCATTTCATTGAAGGTAGATTAACAGATTCTGTCCTCATACTTATCCCCCTGTTTTCTCGCACACACGTTCGCTGGCCTTTAAGATGTTCATTAGGAAAAGTCATTAATAATTTAGAACTGGTTTTAAGGTTAATTTTCATTTGAATGTTAAAAATGAGTGAATGTCGCTCTATTTAAGGATCCCTTTATTCCAGTTAACGGTATTCTTATATTTTCCCCCTTAGATATCAGTTCTTCAAACACCGAGAATAATAAGTTTAAGATGATAAAGCAGCGAATAATTCATTTGTATTTTTTTTCGTGGCTGAAACATTTCTGTACAAAAGGTTCGACTAGCATAGCAAATCATTGGATGCTTTAGAATCATGTATAATTTGAAATAGGTAAGCAATGATGCAAATACTAAAAATAGGGACAAAAGTTTATTACCATAATAACAAAGTCATTGGACTGCTCTGTTGTTACAAGACACCATCAGGTGAAATCAAAGATCGGAACGTAGTTTACTTAAAGATCTAAGAATATGAAAAGCTTCCTTGATAATTAGGCGCAGTCGTTGGGGCAAACGGCGGGTTCCAGGGCGCACACAGAATCTTTCCAGTCGCAGAATTTGGCCACTGGGTTGAAAAGTGTTCCGCCGGAACATTTCTCCTCGAATTCATCCCAACCTTCGCTTAACTGGAAAAGGAATAAGATAATTCTTGAATAAGTATAAACACGTTTTTATTTTTTTTTTATTCTGTTCGAAACGCTCTGGGTATATTTAGCGTTGAAACTGTTGAAACTGGTAATTTTCGACGTGACTCTCGTCTTAAGTGTACTTCTAGAACGTTGATTCGCTTTTCATGAAATATGATACATTTACACCCAGTTATATATATATATATATATATATATATATATATATATATATATATATGTCTATATAATGTGTATGTGCGTGCGTGCGTATGTATGTGTGTATGTATGTACCTACGTTTGTCACAGCATTGATTAACATTTTTCAGGCGCGGCATGACACCGCTTTTATTTTTTATCCTCTCTAAACGTGTTAGGTATTCCGAAGCTTACCTGGGTGCAAAGGTAGTAGTGCGTGCAATCATTGTCATCGGCGTTAGGACCAGGCACACTGCAGTGCTCCCCAGGAGCTGGTGTAGTGACAGAGGGGTCCTTGTGGGAGGAGAAAATGAAATGAGCAATGTTTCTGATAAGGAAAAATCTGAAAATTCGAACGAAATTTAAGAAGCATTTCGACATGGGGAATACTCGTCCCAAGCTTGAACGTGTCTATGGAATTAATTTACCCCAGTATTTGAAAATATTAAAACAGATATACCTGAAGAATGATATGTAACGGTAAATTTTGAAGGGCTTACCCTGGTAGTGGTGGGAGGTCGTGTTGGTTTTGTGTAAATGCCTCCGCTCAAGACCTCGTTGATCATGGTGAGAATTGGGTATGTAGTTCCCTGGCATATGCCTCTGTAATCGTCTGTATCGATACTCCATACCATGCATCCAGCTATGCCCTTGTCAAGGGCGTATTGTGCCTGCAAGATTAAAACCAATGTTAGATACCAATTCGTTCGTGGACAATCTGGAATCATTTTCAAGATTGCCAACAGAATTGTCAGACAAAAGTTGTCAGTCAGGTGACGTACTTCTTGGGAGTTTTCTTAAAAGTGACCAGAATGACATTTAGTTTTACCCGGCTAGTTATAAAAGACACTGAGATTTGTAAAAGCGGATTTGATATTTCTGGAAGTCAAGGAATAAATAAGCATGCAAAGCAGCAAAGTGGACAAGGAGCTCTAAAAAAAAAAAAAAATCTTCCCAGTCTAAATGCCACAAGGCAAACTTTGTTCATACTGGAGCTATGCGCAATGAATTGCATGCTCTTGCTCTATGTCACACCAGCCGAAGTGTATGATTATGCTTCCATGGAACAGTCTGAGTTTTGCACTGTCTAAAATAGATAAACAGCAGTTAACAGTAAAAATTATCTGAGCTCTAACTGTTTCTTCTCTCCTTAAAAGACTTGTCCTTTACTAAAACTTTTTTAAAAAGGCTATGACCAAAATGGCATAGTAGAATAAACTGAATTGGTAAATGAACCTTCTTCTTCTTCTTCTTCTTCTTCTTCAAAAGTAATTGATATACTAGACTTCAATAGAGTGCAGATGTGGGCTCTAATGAAAAGGCTAAAAAATGCATCTTCTTCTTTTTTAAACGCACTCGTAATCATACCTTGATTCCTCGTAATCATACCTTGATTCCTGCGGAATCCGCGTCTTCATAGGACGTCCAGAGGTTGCTCTCCTTCAGGTTGTAAGCGTAAGGTTCGTTCATGGCTGGATCATGGACGATAGTCCAGTCCCCTGGACTCGTCGTCTGGGACTCACAAATCTGCGCACAAGAATCAGATATTGTACAGCTCTGGTAGTAGATGTTCATCTTAACTTTGGCAGCTTGCGTATAACAATCTTTCCATAATGACACGATATAATATGATACTATCTAAAACATAATCTAAATTCTATGATATGTGAAACAGTACTTGGAAACTCGTCTTTATACGAGTGATGATGAGTACGACTGCAAGTATTGTCTCTTTGAAATAAATTAAATTTTTAAAGTAATTCCCATGGTATATGATAATGGGAAAAATATCTTTATACTAATACAATGATTATGATATCAACCAATGAAACTAGAGAAATTAATATCTACTTTGACAAACATCGTGAAATATTAGGTTTCTTTCATGAGAAATCAAATTATCAAAACTTCAGAATCTTTCATTTCAGAATAAAATGTAAAGTAGGTACCTCGTTGTATCCCAGATATCCAGGCTCCTCCGTATAAGGTCCACGAATTCCTGGTCGACTCGCAGGGGCATAGAAATCGTGTTGGTCAGGATCGTCAAGAGTCCAGGTACGTCCGTATAATGGAATGCCCATGACCAGCTTGTCCTTGGGTGCGCCTTTCTCCAGCCAGTAAGTCACGGCGAAATCCTGAGGGATTGAATTTGATTTAAGTGACTTTCGTCATATTATCTGGAATTGATTTATTCTTTTGGGGGCTTGTAACAAATTGCACTTATAACCATCCGAGTCCCGAATGATTCAGAATGTTTGAGTATAGAAAATGTTTTTGGCAAGACGACCTGATCTGCTGATAAGATGAGACTTTGTTGAAGAATTGTGTAGTTCTGGATAATTTTGCACTTTATTAATATGAGTGTTCCTTTAAAACAAAGGGATTCTCCAATTTCCTTAAACGATAGGTAATTCATAGCTAGAACATCTTTGATGCCTCTCTATGGTATCATTTAGAATTTAGAATTGATCAACTAAAATAATGCAGTAACTGTGATTCAAGACAAATACCAAATTATCATATTCATTAACAAATAAAATAAATCCTCAATAAAAACCAAGCTTTGAATTTAAAGTGTGTTCATTAAACCAGAGAGCGGTTTTCTCAATACAATCAAAATGAACAAATTGTATGAGACATCAAATCATACCGTAGTACTCATAGGCGGTTAACTAATGGGATTCCCAAATTCGTAGGAGCATTTACTAATTCGGCTGAAATACAGTACTAGAAATTGCAAATATTACTCAAATCCTTACCACATTGAGCGTGAGTGTATCTCCAGTATCGTCAGGGTGAGGATAGAGACAGGACTGGTGATGAGTGTAAGGTTCCCAGTCGCCGTGAAGGTCGTAGGTCATCAAGTTGATGAGGTCAAGTTGTTCAGACACGGCTGGCACGTTGTAGGCTGCATCGATGGTGGGCTTTCCTGCCGACACGGCTGCTGTCAGGATCATGCCTTCGGCGTGCAGAGCTTCCTTGAGCTCAGTCAGGAGGGTCACGTAGTTGACCTAGGGAAAGGTTACAGGAGATTAATGCAGCTAGTGAGAGGCTATGACGAGCCACAAAACGCTGCGAATTACATGTCGAAATAACTATTGTGCTTCTTAAAGAGGTTTCTGCAATAATGCCCAAAAAGCTTATCTGGTATCTGCTAGTAAATGAATATGAAGAACAATATTTTTTGCTGAATATTGACCAGAGCTTGATGAGCATCAAAACTACTCTTGCCCACCGTTGTTTTCTTGTTTTAGGAGACTTACTTAAGCAAAGATCCTTTGAATCTTATCAAGAAAAGTTGTAGACTTATGAGTTTTTGCTCTATAGGTTATAGACGTTTCCCATTAGACCTAGAAGCTTACGTTCTGAATGATACTGTTAGCAAATGGTGTAAATCTACATAAGAATGATATAAGAAATTACATTATGCAAAGGTACACAGTGCAAGATCAAGGATGCTTACATAATCATCTGGGCTTCCACCTCTCTGCGTTGGATATTCCCAGTCCATATCCAGACCATCGAAGTTGTGCTTCTTCAGAAGAGTGAGAGTGGAGGAGATGAAGGTCTGCCTCTTGGCGGGATCAGCTGCCATCTGCAAAATGAACAACAAGCTTCCTGAAGATCCCGAGATGTATTTCGTTCTTCGATTTTTAGATGTTTCTGTCACAAATTTCAAATGATCATCATAATACTGAAAACTATTAGGAACTACAGAAGACTGAATTCTGGTTTACATTGGAATACTTGGTGGATCCTTCGTTCCAGCCTCCAACCCCCAAAGTAGTCTTGATATTGGGGTGAGTTTTCTTCAGTCCAGTGAAACGGTTGTATCCACACATACCGTAGTCTTCGCACAGATCGTTGTAGGGGTCAAAGACCTTTGAGGAATGAAGAAGATATTGCTTAAAGACAGGAAAACTGATATCACTCAAGAAGTGTGAAATCACCGACGTTAAGACAATAGAAGCAAAGAGTTGGCAAACAATCGTTTAAAATCCTAATTTCAATGAGAAATTGAAACTAAAGAAATCAGGTAAAAAAACATGAAAATAAAATAAACTCAAGTCAAATAAAACTAAGACGAAATTGAAAAATTTTTTGCTGAACTATATGGACACAGATAATAGATGTAAACGCAGAGAAGTTAATCATATGATCTAAAGATTGAGTGAATAAATGTAAGTAAAGAATGTAAGGAAATATGTAACAATAATTTACAAAAGTATTTTTTATCCATATCCTTATTCGAAAGACAAATCATAAAAAAAAATTTTCGTTTTCAACATTTTTTTTTATCCTTTAATTTTATCTACAGCTACTGGTATTTAAAAAAAAAAAGTCAGACAACCTTTAATGCCTTACCATGATATGCCCATTGGTCTTCAGACCGGCGAAGGCGTAGATGAGGTGGGTACAAAGTGACGCATCGATGTCCTCGACTTCGAAGATGCCCTTGCCCGGTCTGTATACAGCCCAGGAGCTGTAGTAGCAGACAACTGTCCCCTCTGATCATTGCAAAGAAAACAACACTGTTTAGAGGAAGGTGCATTAAGGCTGAAGAAGCCAAGATCTTTTTCTAAAAATGGGTGTACAGTATATGTATAAAGTGTTCGGGTGGAATGAGTATTCATTCCTTGATGAATATATCAAGAATAGGTTGTAATGAACACAAGATGGATATGTAAAACTGTCTCACTTTGGCTATCAGCATCACGTATGTTGTCCACATCATAATTAGAAAAGCAGGTTGGAGTGAATTCTTATCAGTGTAATTATGAATGACTAACAAATTTTGTAGAATTTCCTCTTACACACACACACATATATATATATATATATATATATATATATATATATATATATATATATATATATATATATATATATATATATATATATATATATATATATATATATATGACAAAGTATACAAATTGTCAGCTTTATGATGGTTTGCAAACATTCACCAAGATTTCTAGTCTGCTTAAATTCTTCTAGGACTGATTTTTTTCATTTTCCCTGTAGAGGAACAACGCTGTACTGTGAAATTATTTCATAGTATGAAACGTATGTGATAGATGTGTAAAATGACAAATTATAAGCATGTTTACCAATATAGGAGAGGGAGACAGCTAACAGCGACAGCAGTAGGAGCAACTTCATGGCGGAGCGAAAGGAGAGAGACCCTGGGAGCCAGAGAGACACGAAGGTCTTATGAAGCCTTGCTCCACCCACACGCACAGGCCAAAGAAACCCCAGTGATTGGCATCACGTTTCTTTTTAACCAGACTTGTTCCCACGATAGCCATGTTTTGACGTAATTTCGATGAGTGCACTTGAGTACTTTGAATAACATTAAAAATGACCTCGGTGACCTTTGATATCACGTGTTGCGTAGAGCTGTTGTGTGGCGCCTTCTTTCGTAATTTCATTTCTCTTGTTATTGTCTTGGATGCAAGCTGCGCTCAGGGCAACCAGACAGATTCAGTCAAATACCCAAGTGCTTTGTTGTTTATTTCTTAATCAAACTGATATACACTTATAACACTTTTAAACTGAAAGTCTTAAGGTACTAAGATGCGCGTTGTCATAAAACCATATAATGCAAACAACTGATTAATTGCAATACTCCATTTAGATCTATTCATATCCCATTGATCATCAAAAGAATTTTATTAAACTATGATAAGAAAGAGGCAACTTGCTCAAGCAAGGACAATGGAACTCATGCAAAACCGCTGACCTGGCAACACAAGCTAAAAGCAGATAAGCAAGCAAACAAGCAAAAAAAAAAAAAAAAAAAATCTTGGGGCCGATGGAAAAACTCCTCAAGCCTTATGATGGTTCTCATGACAAAAAAGAAATACGAAAAAACAAATTCTGTAGTCCGATGAAGGCTGTGATAATGCTGAAGGTGAAAAGAGACCAGTATATTCTTTTTTTTTTAATGCGCCTATTCAATTACACGCCTAGCTATTGACTGACAACGATTAACTGCGGTTATTTTTAAGAAATGAAAAGGTCTAGTGTATCAGTAACGTTTAGAGAGGCATTATTACTATACAATCACCCTTTGTCGAAGACTCCTACTTGCTGCTACGAGAGAGAGAGAGAGAGAGAGAGAGAGAGAGAGAGAGAATGAAGATTTAAGTATACCTTAGTTTTACCAGACCACCGAGCTGATTAACAGCTCTCCTAGGGCTGGCCCGAAGGATTAGACTTATTTAACGTGGCTAAGAATCAATTGGTTACTTAGCAACGGGACCTACAGCTTATTGTGGAATCCGAACCACATTATAGCGAGAAATGAATTGCTATCACCAGAAATAAATTCCTCTAACTTTTCATTAGCCGGCCGGAGAGTCGAAACTCGGGGGATACAAGATAAGCTATTTCTGGGGTATAATAAAAGCTTTACGTGAAGCCTCATTGCCAAACTAATGGTATACTTAGTATAAGATGATAAAACACATGCGGCCACTTAGACAGACAGCTAGACGCACACACGCACTATATATATAATGAAAAACGGAGAGAAGTCTGGTAGAAGTTACCTAAAGATCAAGATAAGGATCTACGAAGTGAAGACCAGAGTCTTACATGATGCTTGTCTTTTACAGAAAGCCGCAGCGTAGCCGTTGATTGAAAGGGTGCAAAAGAGACACCACATTTTACCAGTCAAGGGCCTCTGTGAAATTCTGTCACCCATCCTTTCATATTCTGTATTCTTTAAGTCCCACAAAACGAATGACCCAAGACCTCCCATGATTATAGTCTGTAAAGAGCTAAATTCCCTCTGATAGTAAATAAAAGCCACCAGACGGGGATTTTTAAATTCCACGCACCATCGCACAGTACGTCTTAACACAAGTATTTCATCTGTGCAATTCCCATCTTTTCTACTACAAGCTTATTTAGCACTATGCATTTTGTTAGTTTCTTCTTCCAGGTTTTTGAGATAAAGCACAATGAATATTTTCATCACAACAGACGCCTCTGTAGTTACAACATTCAGTCAGGTCACATTCCTTGGGTATCTATACGGCTTCCAATTCCCGGGACGGGCAAATAATTGCAGCAGTAAAGAATAAACAATAAATTAGAAATAACAGTGAAAAAGAAATAAGATAACGAAGAATAATAAGCAAAAAAAAGCAATACATTATGAAATGAAAATGATATGAGCTGGCAATACAAAAAAGCATTAGCTCCATCTTTGAACTTCTGAAATCCAACGATTCGGCCTCATGATTAGGATCAGTCGTTAATTTGGTCACTGATGGAGCAAAGATTTTAGAAGATTGTGTGGTTTGTCCCTTGCAAAAGAAAAGACAAGACTTAGTGCTACTAATATCTAGAAGCACTATGTACTGAACAGTACAGACTGAGTAGATTAGAATGCAAAGGACGATCATAATATGAAGTATGTCCGATACGATGAGCGGATCGACCGAAGGTGCCAGAAATTAATTTTTTTTTTATTTAGCATAAGAAATCTGATAAAGCTCTAAATATGAAAGGACAAAATAAAAAAAAATTGTCTCAGGATAGACTGGTCTCCGTAAATTCTCAATATGCAATGTTTGTGAATGGAAAAAGTGATAGACCGAGAATGTTTCTCAGAGGAGAAGTAGCATACTAGCAATCAAGAATTACACTTAGAATGCTAAGTTTAATAAAAAAAAAAAACTATCAAAGAAAAGATCTGGTAGGGGGAAATCAGTGACCAAGACACACAAACAATCATATTTTCAGTTTTGTTAGAGTTCACCTTCATCATGACAATTTGCACTGTGCATTGATATATTGATATTAGCTAAACCTCCATTAAGAGACTCAGCAGCCACTTGTGTTGAAAGGTACCCCTGGACGACCGACTATTTTTTTCCACTTTTTATCAAAACGTACAATTTCTTTTGCCCAAGGACACAATAAATTCCGGGATTTCGATTCTTTTGTTACAAAGGAAATAATATGCAACATATTTACAACAAAATTTGAAATTTTCATACTTGAATATATCTTTTGAAGCAGTTGATCATAGCTTTATATGTTACAATTACAATTAGACTAATCTGTTGTGGAGATACAGCACTACTAAACTTTAGATTCGCAGAAGTACTACCTGTTTCCAAGTACCGTAACGTAACTAATAATCGCCGACTGGCGGGAATTGATAGTGTTTTTCTTTTCAGTTATTGGTTTCACCATCTCAAGCACCTCGTCAAATAATTCACTGTCTGTCCGTAAAAAGTTTCTGAAATTCTGTGGCTCTCTGAATTTTAACTAATTAGGAGAAAAGCATGTGAGCAGTTAGGCCTATTCTTATACCTGTCTTGCACCCAGCGGCGCTTTTTCTTTGTCATTGCAATACTTGCTAAGGCTTCGCCTGACAGCATCTTTACATGACAACCAAGCGTTTTGTGAAAAATAGGGAATCAACGTAGGTGACAAAATTTTGGCTCGCCAAATATTGCATCCAACAAGCTGATCGTCTAGTAGGCGCTTAAGCATGATTAGTTCAATACACTAATACGGTGAAGTTCTGCATTACTTAAGTCTGGATATATTTTTTATTCTGTCAGTGAACATCTGTAAATAACTTTTTTCAACTTTATTTTTGCGTCTTCTAATCCGTGCCTTTTTGTTGCTTTCCTTTTCCAGTTAGTAAAAAGAGCAATTATTTTTTATTTTGTGAATGAATCGCCAAGGCAATTTATGTTGTTAGACCGGTGGATCTTCATGCATTTATAGACAACTGAATAGTCTAGTTTGATTTTGTATTCACAAAGAAATAACAGTTCATTCGAAGGTAATATGTAAATGTACAGACTTTGTCAATTGTTTATTCTTTTTATATATATATTTCTGAACATAAGAAAGATGGGGAAACTACATTTTCTAAATCACAATGGAATCTCCCTTTTTTAGTTTGGGAAGACAGCATGGATCTGTTGCATGAGTGGGTAGGCACCTGCACCGCAAACGTCCTTGAAGTCATCAGTGTCAATGCTCCATACCATGCATCCAGCGAGGCCAAGGTTCTTGGCATAATTTGCCTGCAAAAGAATCAGCGAATACACTTTATTTCGGAAACAGCACTGATGTACGAATGCATATGCGGAGAGAAATTCCAGAAGTGTCTGTGACTCTGCAAATATCATCCATTTGTAACAGTGACATACTGGCATTACTTTTCATTGAGGAAGATTTGTTTACCTTGATAGCAACAGAATCTGCATCCTCATAAGAGGTCCACAGATTGCCCTTGTGGAGGTTGTAGGCGTAGGGCTCGTTCATGGCTGGGTCGTGGACAATAGTCCAAGCTCCTGGGTTCTTTGTTTGGGATTCGCAGATCTGGAAAGGAGGAACTTTTAGGAATGTGCTTTGTACAGAATAGGACGTAATGATAATGAGAAACAATAACTTATTTCTGTTTGATGAAGTTTGTTCCGATAATCCATTCGTCGTCAGTTGCGTCATCGATATACTTTCTATCCTTTATAAGTTTAGTCAGTGATACATTTTTTTTCATTTCCAAGTCGTTTCATTGATATCTTTCTATCCTTCATAAGCGTTGCATTGTGACAATAAAATGAATTACAGTTGGCTGGAAAACTTCAAATGAATGTCTTGATGCTAAATCTTTTAACAAACTTAAGTGGGATGTAAAAAGATATGAGAGAATATCAAAAGAGTTGCTCTGAATCTCAAAGATGTTGAAGATGTGGAATATGATATAAGATATTATAAGAAAGCTGTCACAACTACTCTCAGAAACCATATACAGTATAAAAAGAGGTATGTGTTTAAGCCAATGGTTCCTCAACTTAGCATATCAGAATAAACTAATACTCAGTAGCAACATGATGAGAATCATAATTTTCATAATTTGGAAAATTATAAAGATCCTCATTCCTCTTACTTAGTAGCTTTCATACTCAGTTCACAGTAGTCTTCGAAAATCATCACGTTGAAAAATAAGAGAAAAAATATCACACCTCATTGTATCCAATGTATCCGGCTTCCTCAGTGTATGGTCCAGCCTGTCCAGGCTGGCTGGCTGGAGCGTAGAATCCAGTTTGGGATGGATCGTCGAGGGACCAAGTGCGGCCATACAGGGGAATGCCCATAACCAACTTGTTCTTGGGTGCTCCTTTCTCAAGCCAGTAGTTAACAGCGAAATCCTGTAGAAAGATTTGATGTAGTTTTACTCTGAGTAGGATGAAACTCATCTTCCGCTCAAGGCTTGATGCCATTAAAAAAAAATATATTATATATATATATATATATATATATATATATATATATATATATATATATATATATGTGTGTGTGTGTGTGTGTGTGTGTGTGTGTGTGTGTGTGTGTATGTATATGTTATGCTGTGAATTTAGGATAAAATATCTTGGCATGTTTCAGAATAGCTGTCCAGATTTGCAGTGTGAGCACTGATACTTTTCTCTAGTGTAATATTTGTTGGTAGAATAATGGCGTGCAAGGGAATTAAGTACAGTAAGCGTAATAATACAAATAAAAATTTTAGGAATGCATTTGGGCATTCAAGCATTTGGGCACTTCGAGTTTTTCAACACATGACCTATTTTTAAATCTGGTTCGTTTAATTCTGACTAGATAACAATCGTTCTTATTGAGTTCTTATTGGAAAATCTTGTCGGAGGAACCCAACAACGTACAAACATTGGAATACTAAAAGAAATTTCAATAAAAAAAAGAAAATTTTTAAGTTCACCTCTCAAAGAACGATTTCATGCCTCTAGCGAATAGCAGGAAGGAAGATGAGGCATTCAAAAGTTAATACTGGTTATGAAAGGGACATTTTTTTTTTTTTTTAGGAAGGAAGCACTTTGAAAATAGCCTTACCACATTGAGCGTGAGTGTATCTCCAGTATCGTCAGGGTGAGGATAGAGACAGGACTGGTGATGAGTGTAAGGTTCCCAGTCGCCGTGAAGGTCGTAGGTCATCAAGTTGATGAGGTCAAGCTGTTCAGACACGGCTGGCACGTTGTAGGCTGCGTCGATGGTGGGCTTTCCTGCCGACACGGCTGCTGACAGGACCATGCCTTCGGCGTGCAGAGCTTCCTTGAGCTCAGTCAGGAGGGTCACGTAGTTGACCTAAAAATGAGAACATGAGGCCAGTCAGTGGATGATATGAAGCAAGCATAACCCATATGATTTTTCTTGATTGATTTTGAGCTAAGAGACATGACATCTATTGAAAAAAAAACCTATGCTCATTTGAGTATAAGACTTGTCATTCCCCTGTTTTTTTCAAATGGAAAGCTCTTAAACGTTCTGTTTTACATTAATTAATCGTTAGCAGGTCTTCTTTTGCTGCCATTTCAAAATGGAGATGTTTCAAGCACCTACCAAGAAAGGTAAGCAGTTAGTTCTTCATATACACATACGCTACTTTTCATTTTGTGAGGATTCCTCTCCTAATTCTTCAAGATATTTAGGTTATTCTTCAAAGAATGAGCGTTGTTTTGATATACTTATATTTCATCAGTTGTAATACTCACATAATCCTCGGGGCTTCCACCTCTCTGTGTTGGATATTCCCAGTCCATGTCCAGACCATCAAAGCCGTGGTCCTTCAGGAGCTTGATAGAAGAGTCGATGAAGAGTTTCCTCTTTGCTGCGCTTGCTGCCATCTGGAAAAATCAAGAAGAAATCAAGTATAAAGACGATAAATGATTTGTACCGGGAGAAATTGCTAAGAGAAGTAGAAGATAAAAAACAAGAGTGTCGCACGTTTGTAGAGGTATGTTTCATAAAGCTCTCTCTCTCTCTCTCTCTCTCTCTCTCTCTCTCTCTCTCTCTCCCTGAACCTGAAATGGACTGATTGTTGAAACTAAATCCTCCAGTTATGTGGTAAAACCGTCATTTTTTACATACTAACATAAGGACAAACATATATTTGTTTGTAGTGTGTGCTGTTTTATGTCATTTACTCATTTGTATCCGTAACTTGTCTTTCCTTTAAATATCAATCATCGCCACACAGTGAATTACAGTTCTTGGCGTCTAAAGCAACCGTGAGTTATTTGATTACAAAATGAAACGTAAAGAAATCATTGCCAATGGAATATAAATTTTAGGCCAAAGACCGAGCACTGGGACCTATGAGGTCCTTCAGCGCTGAAAGTGAAATCAAGAGTAAAAGGTTTTACAGGTGTAACAGGATGAAAACTTCGCAGTTGTACTGAGAAACAATGGTTAGAAAGATGGAGGAAAGAGAATATGAACGGAGTTATAGTAAAAGAAATGAAAGGGTTGCAGCTAGCGGCCGAAGGGACGCTGCAAAGAACCCTAAGTAATGCCTACAGTGCACCGAGTGAGGTGCACTGACGGCACCATCCCCCTACGGGGATTGCCACTGGGAGATTATATTAAGAATCCGTCATACCTATCGTTTCTCGTGCGCTGAGAATATTTTCTTAAAACCATTTATTGTATAATCATTTGTCCGTTTGTTAAAAACACAAAAAAGTATGTTTTTTCTGTAAATTAGTACTTCTCTCATCCTTTTTTATATTAACAATAAAATTCATAAAGGGATAAAGAATGTACTTTAAACGAGAAAAAATGCTATAACAGTTATCTCGCATTAAGATTTTAAAAACATCTAAAAAGAGTAGTATTTACAAGTTTAAACATATAAAAAGCACATAAAACCATGATATACTTTACATTAGAATATTTGGTGGATCCTTCGTTCCATCCTCCAACACCCAAAGAGGTCTTCAGTCCTGGGCTCACTTTCTTCAGAGCAGTGAACCGGTCATAGCCGCACATGCCATAGTCCTCGCAGAGGTCGTTGTAAGGATCAAACACCTGTAGAACAGTATTTGAAACTGTAATGATGGTGATTCGATACTTACGTCATTGGATCATCTACTAAGTTTATTTTTTTTTTATTTTCAATAGATTTCAGCTGCTAGTATTTGCATCCTATGCCAAAAATGATACTAGCTTGTATGTATCGTCTCTGAATCCGTACGAGAACCTCTGGCGGTCCTCTTCATATCTTACCATGATCTCGCCGCTCTCCTGAAGCCCGGCGAAGGCGTAGATGAGGTGAGTACATAAGGTCGCTTCGATGTCTTCTACTTCGAATTGCCCTTTACCGGGTCTGTAGACAGCCCAAGAGCTGTAGTAACAGACGACCTCCGCCGCTGCGTGATAGATAAATGTGCATTGTAATCTAATCATTTGATATACTGTACTTCAGAGTAAAGCAACGAACTGTTAAATTTTCTTCCGTAAACCGAAACTGCACAAAATGACTTTGAAAAAACAAGAATTCTGAGGATTTCTTTTTCTGTTTTTGTACTTCTATGATGAATGATTGTATCTATCATAACATTCCCACTCCATATGTTCACATGAAAACTATAGTGGTATCTGTATCTATCTATCTATCGTACGTGCTTGCACATGAATGTATAATAATTAAGCCTTCAGAAACCTTTGAATCCGTTCTTTAAAAATTCAGTGAACGTTTGTTTGTTTTGTGAGATGTTAATCAGCTCAGTTGTCTGGTAAAACTAAGGTATACTTTTTCTTCTGTAGACTGAATCTTTAATATAGTAAGCAAATTTGATGCAAACTTGGTACATCATAAGACCATCGTAATCCGTCCATAAAGTGATAATTAATCCTCTTGCAAAAACTGGGTTTCACCGGTGAAAAACTGAAAGCGAAAACTACGGCAAATATTTTTGCAAATTCCTGTTTTCAGGTGAATGGTGAGGGGTTACAAGGTTGTTTACATACCATTACTCTACGATGTGTTAAAATCAGTAAATAACCTGGCTAGTTAAGGGGTCTTTCATATTTCGTAATATAGTAGATTTGATACAGTTGGTTTAGTAAATCGAAATCACAACACATTATAGAAATTGCAGCTGTTTAAAAAGATAAAGCATCTATTAATCAAAATGAAAATTATTATTATTATTATTATTATTATTATTATTATTATTATTATTATTATTATTATTATTATTATTATTCAGAAGAAGAACCCTATTCATATGGAACAAGCCCACTGGGGCCATTGACTCGAAATTCAAGCTTCCAAAGAATATGGTACTCATTAGGAAGTAAGAGAAGGTAAAGGGAAATACAGAAAGAAGTCTGACTTATCAAAGAAAAAAAAATAAATTTATAAATTAATAAAATAATACATAGAACAAAAAGAAAAGATAAAAATAAAAGCTAAAAGTGAAATCAAGTATACTTTTTGCAAAGGTATGAGAGCCTGCTAATTGCAGACTCTCATACCTTTGCAAAAAGTATACTCGATTTCACTTTTAGCATTTATTTTTGTCTTTTTGTTCTATGTATTAGTTTATTAATTTATCAGTTTACTTTTTTATTTTTGATAAGTCAGACTTCTTTCTTTATTTCCCTTTACCTTCTCTTACATCCTAATGAACATATTCTTTGGAAGCTTGAATTTCGAGTCAATGGCCCCTGTGGTGGGCTTGTTCCATATAAATAAGGTTCTTCTTCTTCTGAATAATAATAATAATAATAATAATAATAATAATAATAATAATAATAATAATAACTGCACTCACCTGTGTACGCGACGCAGACAGCGAGGAGGGAGGCCAGCAGAAGTAACTTCATGGTTGCGGAGGAGAAGGAGACAGGCTACCTGTAAGCAGATGCTGTAATCCAAGGCTTTTATACCGGCGGTTTGCACCCATTCATACACCCACACGTGAGTACCAGGTGATTTTATCAGTTTCTTTCAGTTTAATGTAAAAGTTTTAAGGACTTCTTTTTAATGAGCTCTTCTTTTTGTCTTGAGGACAATGGCAGACCCCTTTTATTGTTCAAGTTGATTGTTAATGGTGCAAAATGTATAATGTTACATTCCAGGGACCCAGTAGATTTAAATGCTGATATCTCAATCGACTTTAGTGACAGTTTTGTTATTTCTCCTTCTATCGTTGATGATTTCACTTTGGTTATTCAGACAAACCTTGACCTAAAGAGAATAGAAAAGTGGTGAACATACATACATGCATACATACATACATATACTGTATATATGTATATATATTTATATACATTACATACATAGACACATATACATAAATACAGTTGTGCAGAGTGTGTGTTTGGACGTACCGCATATATACAGTATACAGTATATATATATATATATATATATATATATATATATATATATATATATATATATATATTTATATATATATATATATATATATGGTTTTGTATGTGTGCACTTGGACTAATATATATATATATATATATATATATATATATATATATATATATATATATATATTTATAGATATAGATAAATAAATGCTGTTTTGTGAGAGAGAGCTTGTAAGTGTATTTGGTTTACCACTTGCTCACTCCGCATTCAGAATCTTAAACCAGCAGTAGAGCAAGGGTAATGAATATTTGCTTTCCCAGACGGGACTCGAACCAGCAAGTGTGTAAAGAGAAGCTGAATATTTTAGTGGGGCAGATAACAGAAAAATCGTGCAAATGATGATACAAGCATCAAATTTGGCACAAGTGTCCTCCAAGGTATACTTATCAAATCTGCCCAATTGGCCAATTGAAAATCCAAGATGGCGGCCATTTTCAAGATGGCCGCCAAAATAGCCACCCGAAGTAGATGTTTTGCTTAGAAATATTTGTAGTTGTCTGATTTGCATGATCTAAGTGTGGATTCCTATGTTTTGAAGCCTGCTGAACTATATTTTCCTGTTTAAAAAGCACTCTGAGACATATTTCTCAAGATGACCACCAAGATGTTGGTCTTTCTTTACAAATGTTTTGTCCAGGCTAGTACATTTTCAAAGTTATGTGTACCGTGCTGCTGTTTCTCGATCTGCTACTGTTCACATATGCAGCTGCAGAGTGATGTCCAGGGAAGCTCTGCCTGAGAGCACTTACATCTTACTTTGCAAACCTTCTTACAGGAGCACTTTGTCAATTCTTGACAGCTTGCTGCAATCGGTGGCAGTGTTGTCCAATGTATCTGCCATGCTTCTCCTTTCTGTGTCCACCCCCATTCAGCTGGACTGCTCATGTGTGGATTACAGTGGGTTGCCTGGCCCCAGATGATCCCAGCCTGGTAGGCTGCACGCTTTGCACGTTCTCTGAGGGCTGCCTGTATTGGTGGAGTTGAGTTGTATGGTCTCTGCTTGCAGGCAAACAGATCTAGTCTTGCTTCGTCCACACCAGTGGCTGCGCTTGATCTGTCGTACATGAGGACAACGAATCTTTCCAGCCTCTGCATGTCAAGATCACGAATCAATGTTGGATGCTGGCTGAGATTGATGAATGTTTCAGTAATATCATCAAATACATTCCAAGTCTGCCATGCAGATTTCTTCGCTTTCCCAGGGAAGGCAGACACAATGTCACATCCAGTGAATGTGTGAAAGTAGGGGATCCCTCTAGCTTTCTCAAGCCCAATTACAGAAACTACCTCATGGACTGGAATCCATCGCATATGGGCTCCTTGGCCAAAGGCAGTCCACATTTCCTGAAGACCTAGTTTCTAGAAGGATGGCAGTACAGATATTGCTATGACTAGCACATCTGTGTCATTAGCCTCGATGATTATAGACTTGCTCCCGTCAGTCGTTGCATCCCTGGCGTGAACAAATATTCGACTGTCAGCTTCTTCGTGACAACATGGGGACACAGCATCCAGAGACTTCACTGTGTTGCTAATGGCATCCTCTCCTTTTGTGACAATGACTGTGCTTGTCGTTTCTGCTTCACACATCTTTTTGGCCAGGATGTGAAACAGTTCAGTCTTGTTGCTGGGGTCACGAAGGAAGCTTTGCCAGTTTCCTGGTGTCTTGCTTGTTCCTGTCACTCTTCTTCTGATTCCTTTCCCTCTTTTTGACCTCGTCTCTGATTTCAGACTTGATTTCTTGTATACATCAAAGACTATGTCCACCTGCTTATACCGAGCACCATAGGATTCCACCTTTGGGATGATGTCTTCTTTGGCATAGTCATTAAATGTCTCTGAAGTACGTGGAGGTGAGGCATTGCTGAGCTGTCAATGATGATCGTATGTCCCTTTGGTTCTCCCACTGGGACATTCACTTGCGCTTCAAGAATTTCAACTAGCTGTGACTTCTGACACGTATGAAGCTTGCTGCTGTCACTGAGAGATGCAGGGTATAACTGATTCTCGTGCTTGAAGAATTCTTGCAAGTCACACTGTCTGTTCTGGCTTGAGATGAACAGTCGCGAGAATAACTGACAGTCATCTTTTAGGACTTTCTCCTTAGAAATTCCCTCAGCCTGTTCTTGTTTGAAGAATGAAACAGGGTTCTTCTTGATTGGATGATAGAAAAGACTTTCAGCTTCATCCTCTAGCCCTTTCATAAATGATAGGAACTGCTCTTTGCCTCGCCGGTGATGTGTAGCTACCATTTCAGCTAGAGTTGGGTCTGCAATGTTCTTTGTATCTAACACCATCAGGTCTGCCGAGAGTGATTTCACCTTTTCAAAGAAAGATTTCTGGGCACTCGGTGTCTGCTCATGGTGTCTGCTGCTGTATGTGGCATCCTTCATACCAGACATGGCCTCGTATCCAGCTAGTAGACGACTAACTTCAGGTCCAGCGACCATCCACCTACGAAGTGCTGACGGGTCTTCTGTCAACCCAATTGCTCCTCCGTCACCTTTGATAACTGCATTATTGTGCTTGTGCGCTTGATCAATCGCCATGCCAAAGAATTCTCTTCTCAACCTGTGGATGACGAAGTTGCCATTGTGAAACTCCTTGGCCATGCCTGGATGTTGTTGTTCGAGTGACATCATAACTATCTCAGAGGTGAATAGTGATCCACCGGGCATAGTTAACATTGTTATTTGCAAAGAAGTAAGGCACCAGTTCTGAAAGTGCTTCACGGTACAAGTTGAAGTCTCCTTCTCTGAATGAGCGGATGAGTGTGAATATCGTGAGTTCCATGTCCAGCACCAGACTCCAGAATTGGAACTGCAGACTCTCTTTCTTCCGTTTTTCACACCAGTCCTCAAAGGTTATTTCTGATGTGCTAGACTCTTCAGAGCAGAAATCATGGTATGCCTTCTTCATCAGTTTGTACAAGCTGCATGCTGTAATCTGGTGTGCTTGTCTTGTCTTTGCGACACTGGATGCAGACAGGTAAGACTCTGATGTACTAGATGAGGCCACCCCTGCTTCCACAATGGCAGTGGTCCACCCACTGTCTCATAGCAATGTTCCTATCGATCTCAGTGAAGCCATTTCTATATGAAGGCCTCCAAACATGACAACGAACTTGTCCTCTCCATATTCTTGCCATTTCCACTGTATTTGTTTCGCCAGAGCATACAACGGTTGGTCAGCAACAATTACAGGTGTCTGCTGTGGGTTCAAAAAAGCCACTGTATCATGGACCTTCTCCATGGCATGCTTGATAGTTGCAACAGAGTGCGTCTGGTCTCACCACATAGGCATCATTGCCGATATGCTCACTTCAAATGGACGGCTCCTTTTCTGTGTTGCATGATATGCTGACCATGTGATGCTGACTGCATCAGCCACATTCTCAGTGAGGAAGACTTCCTCCAATCAAGAATATTCTTCTTTCAAATGTGACCTGATCGACTCTGGTGCTGGTAAGGATTGGCTTGCAACTGGAGGAGGATTGGGGTTTTTGGTGATGTATGCTGGTCAAATATTGGTGTATGCTTCTGGAAGCTCTGGACATTTTTTTACTTTCATTTTTGACTCTATATCTAGTTTGAGTGGCTCACATTCATCACCAGGATTTCCTGTGTTTAGATGCTGGAAAATGGACACACTTGTACCATGTAAAGATGTTTCAGCTGTGGTCACAGTCGGATTATGATCTATTTTGTCAACTGCTCCAGTTGTGAACAAATTCTTTCTCAAGACTGTGCAACAACTGCTTCTCCTAACTGTGCTGAGATTTCTAGGACTCGGTCATATGATATACTGAGCCCATTCTCATGGAGTATTTCAATTATTTGTCTCTTCCTCGTCTTGGCAAACACATACAGGCCCATGTAGACAGCAAAATGTGGCTCCCAGTCCTTGGAATGCCTGTGGACACCCGTTCCTTCCTTGTATTTGGCAAAGCAGTTGTACTGTAGAAGTTGTGATACAGCAAAGTCTGATTTTGATGCTCCATGATGAAGTTGGGACTTGATGTCTGCACCATGTTCGATCATGCATACAAACTGAAGCAGTGATGTTGGCACAGCCTGTTCTAAGTCTTTGTCATGAAAATAGCTGCTGAAATTCGACTTCTGACGGAGCATGTCTTGTCTTATTATCCCAGCGGCTTTTGCTAGATGGATCGCTTCACCATAATGGGATGCTTCTGATAGGATTGAACCAACATCAGTTTCAACAGCCAACAGAACTTCTCGTCCTTGGCAATTAGCTTGCAGCTGTGGAATGTGCAAAAGCAGCTGATCCTTGAGTCGAGTAGGATGAACATCAGGCAAGTCAACACCAAGCTGTTCCAGCCTCTGCTTGTAGTGCTTGGTCAAATCAGCAAGCTTGAAAATCAGTGGCCTCTCACTGGCATTTTTCATCTCGCAGATGTATGTGACGAGTTCGGAGAAAGCAATTGGATATGCATCCTTCCAGTGTTCCTGTCTTTTTCTTGCTGCTGCACCTTTAGGTATGCCCGTTCTCGGTTATACAATGCCACCAAACAGCCAGGGTGATATTTCACTTCTTGGGCTATGACATCCCCTGCACTTAGTTTGGCGAGAAGTTTTGTATCACTGAGTGTTTTGGCACATTCATTTATTCTCCTATTCACTTGCATTGTTATTGCGTCTCTAAGCTCCCCTCCTTCAGTTTTGCAGAAGAAGCAGTCTTTTGTTTTAGTTTCTTGGAGCTTTTGTGGAATCTTACCTCTACTGCCCTCATCACTAGTACCTACATGACTTGCTCTTTTTTCAGCTTGGTGTAACTTTGTGTTGTTGAACAGAAGCCTGCAACTCTCATGATAATGTGCCTTATTTTTTCTCAACGTTTCCTCTATCCCAGAACCTTCATCAAGTCTTGCAGGGTCTAGCTTGATTGGTAACGCATTGAGTGAGTGAAACAGAGGAATATTCTTTGCCAGGTTTGTATATCCATCATCCCGTCTTCTGGCAGGATTGGCCTGAGGAGATTTTAGATCTTCTTTCTTAACCTCCTGACATAGGCAACACTTGGTCCAGTCTGTTTTCCATGATCATCCAGTAGAGTTCGCATCCATGATTACGATGACGTTCAGGGTCGAGGGTTTATCCTTTTACCACCCTGTACATGTAATAATATAATAGGCCTCTTATGTCCTGTAATATACAATAGGCACTTCCTGTATGGGATACAACTAGGTTCTTGCATGTGCCATACACCTAGTCCGATCGTTCATCCAGTGTCATAAGTCCCATGCAATCTGTACACCATCCAGATAACTAAAACCCTGTTATCCTTGATTCGGCTCTCCCGCGCTGGCACATCCTGTCCATTCAGGTGCGGCTGCCTAACCCTGATTTTGGGGTTGATTTGTTAGTAGGTTGTTGCAGTATGATGCCAACATAAATTTCCTACTTAGCTGACACTGAACCCCATGCTGAGTTTCACAGCAGTGATGTCACCAGTGTGACTTGGTAGTGCCCGACAATCACTCCTTTAATACAGTGCCTTAACCATGTTATAAACTAGAAAATATACATCAGCAGGCTTAAAAACATAGGAATCCACACTTAGATCATGCAATTCGGACAACTACAAATATTTCTAAGCAAAACATGAACTTCGGGTGGTTATTTTGGCGGCCATCTTGAAAAATGGCCGCCATTTTGGATTTTCAATTGGCCAATCGGGCAGATTTGATTAGTATCCCTTGGAGAACAATTGTGCCAAATTTGATGCTTGTATCATCATTTGCACGATTCTTCTAAAAAATTACTCTTATCTGCCCAACTATTTGGTGTTCAAATCTTCATTTTCTCATTTACTATAATTCCTGTTCTTTAAGACAGAATCCCGTTGCCACATTCGTCAAAATACAAACAAAATTTTTCATTTGTCTTTATTTACATACAGAAATGTTTATTATATTTTGCGTGAATGAAATCATAATTGCGGGTATAAAAATGCCTGTTTAGAATTGTTTGTAGATATATGCTTAGGCTATATACGCACTGATTACTTCTGAGACTTATATTCGTAGGTTTTGGTATTAATGAATGGGAATTATCCATTCGCAAGTATTATTATTATTATTATTATTATTATTATTATTATTATTATTATTATTATTATTATTATTATTATTCAGAAGATGAAACCCATTCATATGGAACAAGCCCGCAGGGGCCACTGACTTGAAATTCAGACTTCCAAAGAATATGGTGTTCATTAAGAAGAAATAAGAGGAGGCAAAAGGAAATACATAATGATGATATCCCCCTTATTAAAAAAGAAAAAAATAATTAATAGATTAATAAATAGATAAAGATGTATTAAGATAAAGATGTGTTAAATATTTTGCTTCTCAGCAATCGTGAATATTTATTTGTGTACACTTCTACATTACCAGCTCAATGTAAGGTTCATAGGATAGCCTCATGAGGACACATACAATAAAAAAAACTACTGTTTTTATTTCTTACAGAATCTAACCTGGTTCAAAATAAGACCCTTAAAAAAATTCTTTAAAATAAGGATGAGTGTCCTAACAGATATGAAACCGAGTTTCCTTATCTTTGAACTTAAAAATTGTAAAAAAAAAAAAAAAAATCAGGTCTCCTTTGACATAGATAACAGAAGGTCCCCCGCATAACTAGCAACGCATATGTTTGACCTGAAAGTACAGATATTTTCAGGCACTACTCAAACGAATTTATAAATACATCCGGTTATGCCTGCATATTTTCCCAAGAGCAAAAAGTGGGTAGAAAAAATAGAATGTGCTCTGAAGGACATTACTTTTCAATCAAATTTGACGAGTGAAGGACGATAAGAATTCTACTCAAGGCTGTAAAGGGTCAGTTTACGTCAAGATGCTTTTGCTGAAGAGTAAATTTTACCATTTCTCGTTGCATATTTGCGACATGCTGATATGTTCAATTCTGTGACTACAGAAAGAAATAACTGTCCTGTTTTAAATTTGAATATCCGGATTCCTGCATTTACCACTTTCAAAAAGTAACTTCATCATTCAGCTTCCTAAAAATTGGTATTTATAGTAAAAAAAGAGTTAATGTAGAAGTAAAAAAAATGACACTTTGGTCTCTACGCTGAAATCATTTTGCTTCAATATATTTCACTATATGTCTTTAGAGTCAGGAACTCTGCCTATTCTGTTAGAATAAAAAATATTCATAGGAATTAAATTATTATAAACATAAAATCCGTAAGTGGTTATCATCAAGTAAGAGAGAGAGAGAGAGAGAGAGAGAGAGAGAGAGAGAGAGAGAGAGAGAGAGAGAGAGAGAGAGAGAATGCACAATTAGGGAGTTTATAAAGCGAACAGAACCTGATAGCAGAGGTAGTGGTAGGTATTCTCATGGTACTAATCCAGCACATTTACTTCGTTGCCAGAGACTTTGTTTTGATATCCAAAGTTATTACTTACAAGCAATTTATTATAAGAGTAATCTAAAACAGCAAACAAGTCTTACCACGCCACTGAAAAATCTTAAGTCTTTAAGGAGAGACTGAGCACCCAGAACTCTGAGACTTCTTGACTTATTTGGTAGCCAACTTGCATTTTCAGATGCAAACTTTCGTCTAGTGGGTTACTTATTTAGACTTTAAAAAAATCAAGAGCGACTCATCTTCGTTACATTTTTAAGGTTTATAATGAGAATTATTGCGGGATTCAGAAGATGCTACCTATGCGTGTAAGCTGAAACATTGCGCTCAGAGTTGTTGTTCAGAGTTTTTTGGAAAACTTCGGTTCCAAGCACAAAATAAAAAAATTCACTTTCTTTCATTTTTCTTTTCGTTGTGATTCTCTATATGTTCTTTTTCTGGCGTTATTCTTTAACCTTTATATGGGTATTCTAATACCATAGAATACTGCATGTCCTTCTCGTTTTGACTCTAGTGCAGTAGCTCGATAAGAAATGCTTATCATTAAGCCTTACTTTTATACTGTCGTGAGAAGCATTTAGACTCTCATATTATTTTTTTTCTCCTCACCCGTTCGAATGTGGACCTTGGTCGATGGCTTACTTGCAGGTTATTCAGTTCTTTCTGAGATCACAAGGGACAGTTATTTCTGAAAATCAGTTTTAAAATTCACAAGAAATAGAAAGGCAGGTGCAATATTCTCATAAGCAATCGTACGATGTGGCAAGGTTTGTGCTTTTGAAACCCTTCTGCTGTTCGTTAGTAATTCTGCATTTACTGCTCTTTGAAAGCGAACCTGCTGAAATGTGATTCTTTAACGATAGAGCAATACGTTTCTATTAACAATAAGAGAGAGGCGAGCGAGAAAGAGAGAGAGAGGGGATAATTTTACATGTATGCACACACATACAAATATACATGCATTATATATATATATATATATATATATATATATATATATATATATATACTATTAATTAAATATATATATATTAATATATATATATATATATATAGTATATATATATATATATATATATATTTAATTAACGTAATAATATGAGTTTTAATAATCATGAATTATAACATTACTTGATGTGATGACAGAACGTGGTGGGGCGAGTGCATGTGTGTATTAAATATATATATATATATATATATATATATATATATATATATATATATATATATATATATATATATATATATATATATATGTGTGTGTGTGTGTGTGTGTGTGTATAATGTATATATAGATAATGTATTTATTAATCACGCCTTGTGGTGACCACATAACCCGTGATCTCAAATTCTGAGTTATAAGCTCCTGTACCATGGCTTTCCGTAATCATTAGTTAGAGTTCCTTTGTTAAAGGGTACCTTCCAACACACTCTTGTTTATTTATTTACTTATATATGTATTTATTTATTTATTTATTTATTTATTTATTTATTTATTTATTTAACTATTTATTTATTTATTTATTTACTTACTTATGATTAGTTTTAATCATAGTTATTTACAGAAATATTATTAGCACTATTTTTTATTATCTAAGAAATAGATTCATTTATAATCCATTCTTCTTTACTTTTCTCATTTTCATGTATGGCTGTGCTGATACATCGAAGCTTCTCCTTAAAATATATTCTCACTGTGGATAATAACAGAAACAATGTTTACTCCAAATAGGTTGTCTGTGGACGAAAATATCCTTCGAACAACAACATCCTTTTGTTTTGCCTCACTTCTCATATTAAACTCTCGTACTGCTGGCAGGCTATGACTGTTACAAACAACTTCAATTTCGCGGACAGTGTTGATAATTATGTTTCCCGTCGAATTCCCGAAAGACGAGAGGATTGGTACTCATGTGATACATTTCCTTTACATTTTTTCTTTCCCTCTTGGCGCACTGACAAAGCTCTCATGCCAGCGAAAACAACGACGGAGGCGTGGTATATCACCACGTGACGCTGTTTCTTTTACTTTTTTTTTTTTCTTTTTATTGAATGCCATTTCATATTGCGAGATAAAAATCACTTTGGTGTGGGAAACGAACATCAGGCAAACGAGAATCATTTGTTTACCGCTTTATCGAGGAATGCATCAGATCAGTTGAAGGCTGTATTAGAGAAACATGAACATCTTTTTTTTTTATTGCTGTCTATCTGTCTATTAATCTATCTCCCCGTTTATCTGTCTGTTTATCTAACTATTTTAGTAGTTTTATTTCTTAACTTCAGTATCTTCTACTTCATCGAGTAATTTGGAGGTATCTATTTTCTTTTATTATTTGCGATTAGTTGTCATTTGTTCTTTAACATGCAATTCCTATGAAATGTTTCAATACTAAACACGAAAGAATGTGAATTCGTTTTTCTGCTAATTGGATTCAGTCCACCATTTTCGAAATAATCTTGACAGAGATGGGCTCAAGAACCTTTATCCAACCAGTCAATTTTATTTTCATTTTATTGCCTAGTCTCGTTTCCAAGGATACTCTTCCTAGAAATGCACAGATGTTACATTGTTTTGTCGGTTACTTTTTCGTATTTCAAAATTTCTTAGATAAAGAGATTACGCTTGACCTAACCAAGTGTTGTACCGTCTGTGACAATTTAATCTAATATGTATTTTCCATTAAATCTAAAGTATTACTTTTTACCATTGTTAAATATAAAGCTTTATTTTTCATCACTGTTAAACCTAAAGCTTTCATTTTAACCACTGTTAAATCTAAAACTTTACTTTTTATCACCGTTAAATCTAAAGCTTTTCTTTTCGTCACTGTTAAATGTAAAGCTTTAATTTTTATCACTGTTAGATCTAAAACTTTACTTTTCATCATTATTAAATCTAAAGCTTTATTTTTTACCACTGTCAAATATAAAGCTTTACTTTTCATCACTATTAAACCTAAAGCTTTACCTTTTACCACTGCTAAATCTAAAGCTTACTTTGTATCACTGTTATTCATCACTAAATCTAAAGCTTTATTTTTTATCACTGTTAAATCTAAAGCTTTACGTTTTATCACTGTTAAATCTAAAACTTTGCTTTTTATCACTGTTATTCATCACTGTTAAATCTAAAGCTTTACTTTTTATCACTGTTAAATCTAAAACTTTGCTTTTTATCACTGTTATTCATCACTGTTAAATCTAAAGCTTTACCTTTTATTACTGTTAAATATAAAGCTTTACTTTTATCACTGTTAAAGCTAAAGCTTTACTTTTTATCACTGTTAAATCTAAGGTTTTACCTTTTATCACTGTTAAATCTAGACGTTTACCTTTTATCACTGTTAAATCTAAAGCTTTACTTTTATCACTGTTAAATCTAAAGCTTTACCTATCAGCACTGTGAAATCCAAAGCTTTGCTTTTCATCACTGTTAAATCTAAAGCTTTACCTTTTATCATTGTTAAGTCTAAAGCTTTACTTTTTATCACTGTTAAATCTAAAGCTTTACTTCTTATCACTGTTAAATTCAAAGCTTTACTTTTTATCATTGTTAAATCTAAGGCTTCATTTTTTATCCCTGCTAAATCTAAAGCTTTACTTTTTATACCTGTTAAATCTAAAGCTTTACCTTTTATAACTGTTAAACCTACAGCTTTACTTTTATCACTGTTAAATCTAAAGTTTTGCTTTTCATCACTGTTAAATCTAAAGTTTTACTTTTTATCACTGCTTAAGATAGGTTGCAAACGTCTAAATTGTTGAATTTATATGAACACAGATATACAACAGGGAATTTCATCTTACATCGTATACACATGCGTACATATTTTAAGGTGAAGTTGCAAGCCTCGCGACTTTCTCCACGCCGTCTTACACCCGAGAGTGTGACTAATCAACAGGTGCCTAAATTTCTGCTTTGGTCATCAAAGGCCTTCACACAGTATTCGATGCCAGGCTGTGTTGTAAATGAGGTAAGTGTTTTGACTGATGCACCAAAATCGAACAATTTTATTTACTATATATAAACATACATATATTTATATATATATATATGTATATATATATGTATGTATCTGTCTATCTATAGATATATAGATATATACACATAAATATATATATATATATATATATATATATATATACATATATATATATATATATATATATATATATATATATATATATATATATATATATATATATATATATATATATATATATAAACAGAATAGTTTTGTTTGTTCACATTGAATGATTAAACCACAAACGCCCTCGATTATTGCATTCACGATACTTCTGGGATAACTTACACCCAAAGGGAAATGATATATGGGTATCTGACTTGGCCAGGATTCGAATATGTGCTTTTTGGGTTTGATATAGAAAACTGAATAACCATTTCGAAGGAAGAAATATTGATCTAATTCGAGCGTTCATTACCACAAGCCTTTTAAAAATGACAGGGCGAGAAAAACGTCGTGTTTAGGATCTTTCAAATTTCTGAAGCTCACTGGAGCTTCTTGGATACCAAGAAAACCTAAGAAAATTACTTGATAGTTAGTTCCTGTAAACAACAGCGAAGTTAATAGGTTACTGACACAAGACGGCTCTAATCAATATATTAAGATACGGTATAAAAGCAGAGACACGAACATACGTACTTCCAGATATGAGTATGTTTATTTATCTCGTCACCCGTCAGTTGATGATAGATTTTTTGCTCGAATAGAAGACAATCTTGTGACTGGAAACACTGAAGGCAGAGTTCAGACTTGATCAACTGAAACGGTATTATTTGCAGCTGAAACTCACCAAGAGCAATTTTCTAATTGCTAAGATGACCGATTATGTTCTAAAAGGCGATCAGTTCTTGCAAATGTCATTTTTTTCTCGTTTTCTTTACTGGACTGCCCTAAGGTAGGTTGCTGATGCCTACTTCTTCAATCATTGATCTATCTGTTTTTCCATGAGACCAGTCTAATTTGTAATCCAGATCTGTTACTATCTCCTTTTCCGCAGCCTAATCCAAAGTCACTTTTAACCTTCTGAAGTGACCATTATCTACATTTTTCGTTCTCTGAGCCACATATTGCTTTAATAATACTGCAAGACTTATTATTATGAATACCATCGTCCATATATAAGTTAGAAGTAAGGGAAGGAGGAATTACTACATTAATTTTTTTATCTGTCGCTGAATCATTCAAACTTTTGACAAAATTTAGAATTAAATTGTTTCCTAGAGTGTATTAATCAAGAATTTGAACTGGGAGCTAACGTTTGGGGCTAATTTTTTGTAAGGCCATTTCAAATTTCAATTTTTCTTATTCTTATTTATACGGAAGTAAATATATCCACGAACGGTTGTCTCTTAACTTTGATTTATTCATAAGTATTGACTAAATATCATTAAGTCTCTCTCTCTCTCTCTCTCTCTCTCTCTCTCTCTCTCTCTCTCTCTCTCAGTCTGTATATCTGTCTATCGATATATCTAAGTGTCTGTCTATCTGTCAAAGATTGGTGAAGTACTACCAAACTGCAATAGAGTAAATCTTGTTATAACAGCTCATTAAAGGAACCCATGAGACCTGCAATGAGATTAAAATTTTAGCTGTTTGGTGTAAAGTATTTATGTCATTGTTCATTTATTAGGTTATAAATATATATTTCTTATATATATATATATATATATATATATATATATATATATATATATATATATATATATATATATATACACACATAAATATATATACATATATATATATATATATATATATATATATATATATATATATATATATATGGGTATATGTGTGTGTGTACGTGTATTCATATGCATATTGGTTTATATGTATCCATCTATATATATACAAAAGTGACAGACCTACTGTAAATACATATAAGTATACACTGTATGCACAGATAGGCACACACTGCGTGTAAATTCTTGAGTGCTTCAAGTGCAAATGAACTAAGATTAAAAAAAATGCTTTATCAGTTCGGCATATACAGTATATACAAAAATATTACTAAAAAAAATTCTAATTACGAAACTGGACAGAACGTTCGAAATCACTCTGTACCCACGTGACGTTTCATCTGCCGTGGGACGGGACACAATCGTCTTCATAAGACCCTGAACTCCGCTGTCGTGCCTGTAGCTCGTCTCGGCCGGTTGCACCATGAGGTTGTTGCTGCTCCTCTCACTCTTCGGAGTATTCCTCTCCTACACAAGTAAGGAACCCTTCTTCTTTCACTCTCTTGAAAGATTCGTGCCCTTGGAACGAGTCGAGGTAACTTTGCAAGAGTTTATCGCGATACTCGCACTTATTTTAGGACTACAGACACGTTTAAAGGAGAAACTATTTTTTTTTTTTTTTACGAATTCATCTAGGCAAAACAATGATCTATAACATTATGCAAAGAAACTTTGTTTAACACTGTAGTTGTAGTCTATCGTTTGTGAAAGAATGAATGTCGTTATGCCTTAGATTCGACTTGACATTAACCTTGAAACTAATGCACCACCTCACACGCGATTCGCATGACATTGCAATTCACCTCAGGGAGTGTTCTCTGAGTTTCCGGTTTCTCACGGATTGGCGTTGCCCCTCACTTAAAACATACAGTAGTAAGTGTCCAATTATTTATTGCTGAATATCTGTTATAGTTCAAAGATTCATATTCAGTCACGTTAAGACTCAATGTAGTACTCGTGCCTTTTTCAAAGTTCATCATGAGAAATTTGACGGAGGTTTCTGGTGACAAGACGTAGTCATAATAACTACTGTAGATCGCGCAGAACTCTCTCTCTCTCTCCTTCTGGTTGTATGGTGAAGAAGAAGAATTTCAGATACCTTTACTTATCATATTGAATGCGCACTAGCATACAGACCACCCAGAGGTAGCTCGGAGATAAACAAGATAAGGTTTGAAGCAAATGGGAAAATAGATGAAAACAGACTGATGCGGAAAAAATTACTCGTTGGTGACTAATCGAGTAGTTACTTTGTAACGATACGCTGCGAATAATAACAGATTTGTATGAGTTTTATTTAAGCATCGATGTTTCCCTCTCTCTCTCTCTCTCTCTCTCTCTCTCTCTCTCTTCTTCTTCTTCTTCTTCTTCTTCTCCTCTTCTCTCTCTCTCTCATGGCTCAGCTGTAACTTGAAACTCTAAGAGCATAAAATCATCGACGTGAAGTCCCAAAACTTGCTCATCGATTTACAGTAGTATTCTTATGAGAGTTCAGAGATTTTTTTCCTCAGCCGCGCCGGCGCGATTCCCCCAAAACCCCAGCCTCCTTCCCCCAAAGGAAATCCACGATCTGATAAACGTTTCCTTTACCTGTTTGTCTCTGGACAGACAAATAAACCAGCAGACATTCACGGTTAAGCACGGCACTGCTAATTAACTTCATAGGCCTTTTCCAAATGTTGAATTCAACTCGCAGTACTTGTTGTAAAATGTTTGACCTCTATGTTTCATATCCACCGCCTTGATTCAGACAAGTTCATGAGTAAAAATTACTTTTCCTCAGCAAGTAGATATTGTACTGATACCTTTCCAGGTGATCGGTAATATAGTGGACAGCATAGGAAGTACGGAGGAAGGTTGGGGGGAGAAGTACTGTTACTAATCATTAACATTATTATTGACGGTATATATATTCCTAAGTAATTGCTCCCGCGCAACAAAAATTAATACTATAATAACATCACAATCAAAATACATTATAAGATAAGCAGGCAATGTTATTATGTAAGGTTTACAATTTTACGATGATTATTCGTTCTAAATTGCGATTCAGATATAGTTAACGATGTTAATGATTCTAAATCAAAATCTTTGATGAAAAACTTTTTTTTGTTTCACCCTCCATCTCTGAACGCTAACCGCCTGTACCGGATCTGCTCAGATCAGCTAGATACGTTTCGTAGCTATGGTAAAGAGCTGTCCGTATATTATCATACACAGATTTTAAGTGAGAAAAACGGCAAAACATTAAAGAAAAATGAGATGGAACCTAAACACGAAAGAAGCAAGAAAAATTCTTGAAAGAATGAAAGGAATAAGAGATAACCGATGAGTATCTTGGATGCCACAACGCAGGTTGAAACGAAAGCAATCGTCAAACCCAGGAAGGAAGAGTCTTAGTGGATCCTGGTCATACCGTACCTATCAAATCTAGATACAGAAATCGCGGAAATGTATTCGTCGTCGGGCTATGCATGACCCTTTCGTATTTCCTATACATTTCATTGTAAAACGACTTGAAACCACGAAGGTTTATTTGCTGTGATTGATCTGTAACGGAAATAAATGGTCTATGGATTCCACGCCAATAACTTTTGAATTAAAGCTGTTCATTCCACTTTTCCGAAACAAAATATTTATTTATACCCGGATAACACCTTTGCTTCGTGTTCTTTCAGCAGAAGCTGAGGTAGTCGTATGCTACTTCAGTTCCTGGGCTGTATACAGACCGGGAGAAGGAAAGTTTGACGTGGAGGACGTGGACCCAGCCCTCTGCACCCATCTCATTTATGCCTTTGCCGGATTGAATCCCACCACCAATGAGATTAAGGTAAAGTGTTTATGTCACATTCTGTCACTGCAGTACACAAAATGGGCGTCTTCTTCTTTTATCTCAAAGATCTTCCTTTCATTCTTAATTTATGTTATTAGATATCACATTTTATACCTTACAATATATCTGACGTGACAGCATTTTGTGGTTTAATGACAGCAAGTTAGGTTTTCCTAATACCTCTAATTTTTCACTCATGACAAGAGCTGAGAACTTATTAGTGTATGTTCATATGTTAGTCTGATCTGAATAACAGAGACCCTCTTATTCAACCCAGTATTATGAAGAGTCAGAGAAAATAGTGAGACAAACCTTTAATTTATCTTCAGACTGTTAATGATCCTGTTGTTTGTTTGAAAACTATTCTTCACAACGAGTATTTCTTCTGTTTCGTCAGATTTAGTATAAATAGTTTTAACAGAAGAAATGGCATTAGCATCACACTTATCTAAAATCTTATCAATACTTATTACTCATAAAAAAATCCGCAGTTGCGCATATTCTCACGACTGTCTGTGACTTCTCCTCTACAAATCTGTACAGCTAGAGAAATTTTCTGTGAAACTTAATTGTATTAATTGTTTATTATATTTTTTATCAGTCTAGAGTGGGAAATCAGTTTCTTTTGGAGTACAAGTAATCTTATTTAATACCAAACAGGTTCTGGACCCCTGGAACGACTTGTGTGACGGCGGGGGCAAATGTGCATATGACCGCTTCGTGAAACTCAAGAAGAGGAACGTCAACTTGAAGACCATTTTGGGAGTCGGCGGGTGGAACGAAGGCTCAACCACGTACTCTGCGGTATAGCAGTTCTTGCTTCTGTTGTTTACGAAAATCTTTATGTTTTTGCTTGAGAATGAAATGTTTTTTGTTTAAATTTCTAAAGCTTAATTTTGAATTAGATTTCTTTTGAAAACGGCGTGACCACAATCACAAATTTATTTGCACAACGTTGCTTTAAAAATTTTTCAAAGAATTTAAAAAAATTATGAACCTTGATTTATAAAAGATTCGAGGCAATTTTGATAATTATGAGTAGAAATCGAGATCTGTCTTTTGCAGAATTTCATATGATAAGTACTTTATAGGTTATGGCTGATATTGGTTACTTCTCCTTTTTTTCTCAAGGTGATTATATGTTGCCGAGATAACTGTCCTCCCACAAGACCATCCGTTGGTCTCGATTCTTCCTTATTATGACTGTCATTTATAAAAAATATGTTTCTATATTGGGGTGTAAAATGAAACGTGGATTTCTCATACCAAGTTTCATCCCATGAGAAAGAATTACTATAGCATTTAAAAAAAAAATTCATCTTGACTATATACACACGAGTTCATTAATAACTAGTCTATAAGGCTGAATGATACAGCTGAATATTTTATGAGGAAATGCATTCATATTACTTGGGGAAGTTTGATAAGTGTCTCTGTATGGTGGAAAGATGTTATACGTGCGTTTTTGGAGGCTAATTCAACGAAGTTGATAGATTATTCTGAGGGAATGAATATAAGAACTGTTTCAAAACCTAAAGAAACCACATACAGTACTTTATGTACGACACCAGTGACCAAATATAACCTTCCCCAACCTTAAAATGATACATATGACTTCACCTGATAAGAACCAGCACTTCAGTCCATACCCTAACCTTGGGTAAGCTCATATTTGATATGAATCACATCTGTGTAATAATACAAAAGGGGGTTTCTATAACGAAAGATAAGAAAAATTCCTCTTTCCCAGATGGCAGCAGATCCAGCGAAGAGAAAGACCTTCGTGAACTCTTCAATAGCTTTGCTGAAAACTCATGGCTTCGATGGCCTGGACATGGACTGGGAGTATCCCACACAGAGAGGTGGCAATCCTGAGGATTACGTAAGTTTCCGCACCTTTCGCCTATATTTCAAGGAATAAACGTAAATATAAACTCTCCTTAAAGTCCAAACATTCCGGTCCTCATGCTTCAAGAATTTTAGTCAAATAGTATGCGTCATTTAAAACTAAAATGTTAACTGCAATGTGAGCAGATTACCAAAAAAGAAAAATCATTGTGGAGCGTATTATTTGAATTACCAAAGTGGATAAAATTGCCCAATACTATAAGAAAGGAAGCGATAAAACTAAAAAATAATACTTTATGCTTAATGCAAAACAGAACATGGAACTGTTGGAACACGGAAGGGTTAATAGACCTCTAACCTTTTTTACAGACTAACTTCATCACCCTCTTAAGTGACCTGAAGGAGGCTCTGCACGCAGAGGGTATGATACTCACAGCTGCTGTGTCTGCTGGCAAACAAACCATCGACCCAGCTTATGACGTCCCAGCTATGTCCCAACACCTCGACCTTATCAACCTTATGGCCTATGATCTGCACGGCAGCTGGGAGAAATTCACCCACCACCAGTCTTGCCTTTACCCTCACCCAGATGATACTGGGGACAATCTCTACCTAAATGGGGTAAATAAACTTTGGATCTTTGCTGAAGGTTGAAGTAATTTACACTTTTCAAAAAAGTCTTTCTTTAGAAGTAGTTGGTCAGGTAGATGTGTTTTCAGCAATTATCAGGGAATTTTTTTCCTCAAGCAGTGAATAGATTTCAATAGTTTCGTGCCAGAAGCGCTTTGTGAACTTTATGATAATGAATGCTTTCCGGTAGATTTCTTATTTCCATCATGCAATGATTCAGACGTGACGTTTATTTTACTCCTTTGCTTAATAAGTCTACCTACAACAATGAAAAGTTAAAAAGAATTAAAAATTTAGTGTAAAATATTCAAGCTCTAATAGAACTTTTTTTTCTAGGACTTTGCTGTCAACTACTGGCTAGAAAAGGGTGCCCCAGCAAACAAGCTGGTTTTGGGTATTCCTCTGTATGGCCGAACATGGAGGCTTGACTCTACATCTGAAACTGGATTCTATGCTCCCGCGTCTCAAGCTGGCATTGCTGGGCCATTCACCAGACAAAATGGATTCTTGGGCTACAATGAAGTGAGATTCTCGCGAAAGTTTTTCGAACTAGCACCATTCTAAAAACAAGTGCTACAACTGTTTTAACTACTATATTGTCAGTTTGTCTTATCAGAGTGAATTTGGAAGGAAAAGTTTATAATTTCTTAATAGCTTACCGTCAATAGCTATAACACCGGACTGACTGCATTCTTCACGAATATCTCCCTGCAAACAACTTCTCATGTTATTAGTTTTAGTGGATACAGGACAGATCAGAGTTACCTAATGTGACCAGGGATACCTAATGTTTGGTGCATGGTATGCCATTTGGATAATGAGCTATTCAGTTACTATGATAGAATTAGCGTCACTTCTTTTCAAGTAGTGAAATCAGATTTAATCTGATGCTTATATCCTTTGACAATTAGGTTTACCATTCAACAGTCTTGAAGACATTATCTTTAAGAATCATTGCTTACTTCCCTGTTGAATTCCCTCATTTTCTTTCGTGAAATAAAGATGAGTCGGGATGCTAACCACTCACGTATTCCTGGTAATGTAGGTGCTCTTGGACAGTATCTTTGGAATCACTGCGTAACTTTTCACGAGACATAATTTACGAGAGTTAACGGCCCCCTCGCAAACAGTAGTCCTTAGAGACTAATTACGATATATAGACAGATAGATAAACTACCTTCCAAAATCTGAAAAATTCTTTTAACTTATGACAACAACATATATATTTGATAAAGTCTGTTACTGGTTAATAATGACATTCAGATTAGGTTACATATGTGTAAAGCAAGAGGGATATTCTTCTTCCAGATCTGCGACTTCCAAATGACAGAGGATTGGACCATAGTTCATGACCCAGCCATGCACGAGCCTTACTCTTACTCCTTCTCCCACAACCAAATATGGGTATCCTACGAAGACCCTGATTCCGTAGCCATTAAGGTAAGTGGAGTCGTCATGTCTTTCTCGTGGAAGTTTGCCATTAATTTCACATTGTCTGCTAATCCATGATGGCCAACTTTTCGTAGAAGAAACCATTGTTAGCTGAATTCCACTGTTATTCTTACATGCAAGGGATTTATGCTCCATATATTCCAGCTGAATCCCATTGTTAATTTAGTCTTCGTGAAAAGAAAATGAACGCCAATTTCTAAATGTCCAGCATTTAAATTTCGCAATTTGGTCATCTCTCCCACAGGCCCAATACGCTTTAGACAAGGGCTTGGCTGGTTGTATGGTCTGGAGTGTCGAGACTGACGACTTCCACGCCAAATGCCACGGTGAGGCGTTCCCTCTTCTCATGTCCATCAACGATGTCTTGAGCGGAGGCCACTTCACAAGACCACCAACCCTGGAACCAGATACTACTCCAGTAAATACTGCACTTCCACAGTTCCTGTTGCAATGATATGAATAATATGTATGATCCTAGAGCATATGTTCAAAGTATTCCTTATAGCTAGGGATTTTTTGTTGAGAACACTTAATGAGATATTTTATTTTTCTTCTTGAAAGGACCCCTTCGCAACCACCCCTCCTCCAACTCCACCTCCACCGTCTCCCCACTGCAGCGTAGTAGGACCTAACCCCGATCCTAACGACTGCACCCACTACTACATGTGCACGATCGTAAGTACTGAACTTTGGGAAATCATGTCAGAGCAATACTTCATAGAGTTTGCCATAATTAGTGGGTACTTCAGCTCAGTTGCTGTTTCTTCCCCCTGCTACGCTTTGGATTTCTCCCCCTGCCTCAATTTTCCATGAATTCTGCAAACTTCTAACTTATCAGTGACGGATCTATTGCTTCATTTTTCATTCAGTCATCACTCCGCTGTTTCCTCCATAGCGCCATAACGAATGGCGCTAAATCTAATCGCTTAAATGATGTCTTTCTGAGATAATATTGTCTTCTTATTTCACATTTCAACTCTATTAAAAAAAACCTTCCGACTATACTTGATCCTGCATTGCTATTCGTACTCTTAAAAAGCTTAATAGATGTGAATATAACAAAGTCACACGTGTGTAAATGACAAAATTCCTATTACAGTATGTATGTATATATATATATATATATATATATATATATATATATATATATATATATATATATATATATATATATATATATATATATATATATATCACGTACGTGTTAGTGCTTCTCTCTACAGTACCAGGGATATTAGAAAAATATTATGTATGCACTTGTGTCGCTCTGTCTGAGAAAACAAACTTCAGAGTGTATTTTTGTGGTACTTAAGAATTCTATGTTACGTCATTTACAGGACACTGCAGGGTGGGTGGAACTTGAGAACCAATGCCCAGCAGGAACACTCTTCAATCCCAATGCACTATATTGCGACTGGACAGACACCGTGTGCTCACTGGCGGATAATCCTTGCCCTAATGATTGTCCAGCTTACCTTACCAATAACTTAATATAAGACTATTAACTGATTCTGGGTATCAGATCCTCCTTTACAACAAATATTGATACTTTGATGTATCACGTATACTACAAGAAGTTATTATCTCTAATCATGTAACTTTTTCTTATATCATGTAACATGCATTTACTGCGCACGAAGAATAAAATATTAACCTTCCTGATTTGTATAATTCATTTAAACTTATTGCTCAATAGCCTCAGTTATAAAATGTCGTTGACAATGACAAGCTTGTTCTGCCTGGTCACCTGAAAAGTAATGCTAATTGCAAATAATAAGTATTGATTTGGAAAACAGTATTTTATTTCAGTATCTGGAAATAGCGAAAACAGAACTGGCACAATGTTAAGTTGAGTGACTCACTTCTATTTTAAATGATGTACAAATTTATATAGTAAAATATATGTAACATAAAAGTGATATGGAGTAAAGGATCAACAAAAATAGGCACAAAAATCCAACTCCTAGTGATAAAAAGACACCAGAAAATAAATAAAATCTCTTGTCTAGAAAAGACAGGAAATAAAAACGCACATATGATTAGTGTTGTTGCAAAACTTCACTCAAGATTAAACCCAACAATTAGGGTATCTAAATAAACCCCCATTGGAGTCCACATAATTTATTCTTACACTACGTACAAACACAATTACATATTCATTTTAAATAGATAAGGATAAAATTTTGTTGGAACTTTAATGACGACATGCAGCAATAATGAATAAACTAATTATGAAGTATGTTTGTGAATCACAATTATTGTCTTCACAAGTTACCAGCTGTGTCACGTAAAAAAGAATCCAGATTTGTCCGATTACAATGTTACGCCGGAGTCCTGAAAATTTCCTCTCCTCAAGGGAAAGATAAGGAACTCTATCTACGAATTAAAGATCTCTGGAGACTTGAAAGGAAACGATAGGTATTCGTGGAATAAGTTTTGACGTTTATTAATAAAAACTTATTCGAGATTTTTTCGATTTATAACGAGCATGATTTCCTTTGTGATAAAAAAATGTAAGCTATAACAAATAACAGCAGGCACTTTCCTGTTCAGATTTCGGAGAACTCAGTGATTGAACCATAGAGGGTAAATAATATCTAAATTATACCCGGGGGTGTTATCTGTATACCAGTACTACGTAATTCGGTGGTCTTCTTCCAGGTCGGCGCTGCAGAGCCTTGCGGACATCTTGAAAGTCTTTCAACTGAGCAAAATGAACGGGGGCTTAGTGCGATTGTGATTTTTTTTCTACCCTGATCGCAATAATGGTATGATGCACGGCTTATAATTGCCAAAATGAGAAAATAATTCTTCAAGAGAAAATGGGATAACATTTCACAGGTAATCAAAGCATAACAGAAATTATTTATCCTTAATTTTGTGCTAGCAAGATATATGTCATCTTAGCAATAGATCTGCTTTCTCTTTAAGATGTTTCATATATCCAGCATACTATCGTGGCACATAAATATAGTGGTAATTTAATGTTGATATCAGAATATCATTAATATTGTACATGCAACATGGTATAAAGTAAGAACGATCTTGATCGTTATCAAATATGCTTAGTAGTACATAGGCCCAAAGGTATTGTGAGGTGAGGTCAAAGAGACAGAACTGGGCACTGACTGATTTATTTACCAGGGCAAAGGTATACATAGCAGCATGCGGACTGAAACGAGGTGCCCGACCTTCGATTGCTGTGACCCGCACGCTAAGTGAGAGCAATTTGTGTTTGTTAACAGTCAGTCAAATAGCAATAATAAGACATAATGTACATACAGTGATAAAATATATACTGGCGAAAAGGCCAGGAAATTCTACATACAAATATATACCTGAGATTCTCGCTGTGTTGATAGATGCGATAGATGATTGTGATTAATGGGAAAAGAAGACGCCTGACGTCTTTACAAGTACTCCCCCCCCACGGATAATTATTATGAAATAATAATTGGAAGACCTGTTGAATGTCAATCATGGTATCTTTTTGAGAGCAGGAGCCGAACCCGAGTTCTTGATACCTGCGGTTATGGGGCGGCTTCGACTGCTGAAGCGTCCGGCGGTTTTGCTGAGCGGATGACATCCTTAGTGCGGCCCTTGGGACGTCCTCAACTACGTTTTGGGATGCTGATCACTTCATCCGAGGCCTTGTTTTGTGGAGGAATTCTGGGAGGCCTGCTGGTTCCCTCCCGAGTTCCACTGTCCATTAGGAAGGCTGGCTTTAACCTGTCGACAGATATCCAGTCTTCCCGCCCATGGATGTTGATGAGGTAGGCCTTGGATGTTCTACTGACGACTCGGTACAGTCCTCTGTATGGTCTGGTCAAGGGTGGGCAGTGGGTGTCGTTCCTCATGAAGACGTGTGTACAAGTATTCAGGCCTTCTGGGCTGAAGTTATGGGTTCTCTCCGCGAAAGTCTTCTGGCAGGGCGCAAACTGTTTTTGCAATTTCTCTTAGCCTTGTAAGGGGCGCATCTGGGTCGTCTGGCTCCATGGGGAAGAATTCTCCAGGTATGGCCAGTGTTTTGCTGTAGACTTTCTCTGTGGGAGATTCGTCGCCGTTTGCCCTTGGTGCAGTGCGGAGACCCAGGGCAGCTGCGCTTCCAATTTTCATCAGTGCAACATGCCGTCAGAGTTGTTTTCAATGAACAGTGGGTTCTTTCCACCATACTGTTGGCCGCAGGGTTGTATGCTGTCATACTGTGGAGTGTTGTCCCCATCAAGCACGCCAGGGAGACCCAGAGTTCCGATAAGAATACCAGGCCCCTGTCTGTAGTCATGTCGTCCAGCTCACCGAAACGGCTTATCCTTTAAGAGGTGCAAAAGAAACGAGCAGGACAAAGTTACTGCTGATTTACTGATGACACAGGCGGTTTATATAGCGGCAGACTGACGTCACGCCGAGGAGTACAATGAGAGCCAGGGTGACCTGAGGTCAATAACATTTGACAATAAATACAATGAATAAATACATGCCGAGTTACAAAAATGGACAATAATGAAGTTGAATACATTCTGATTCCTGAGCATAAGAAACATATAACATACAAGTTGGTAACAGGTAAATATTTACATAAAACAGTTTAAATGATTGGGTATGGCTGATCCTGCGTGACCCGTTATCCTAGGAGCGGCCGAGAGAACGGGTCGCCATCACAGAAAACCCGCTCAGCAGGGACTTTACAAATACTTCAAGCGCCCCCCCCGCCCAAGACTTGGGTAACGTCTGATTAATCGTCGTATCTGCTGGGGCGTTGAAGAGTGCCGCGGCTACGCAAAGTGAGCGGGGGGTTGTGCTGTGCGAGGGGGCGGCTGGCTGTGGGTGTGGGCGGATGTTTCCGGGGGCGGCCTCGTGTCCTCCTTTTGTGGTGGCAGCGGAGACGGCGGCTCAGGTGGAGGGTGCAGTGCAGCGATGCCTGTTTCCTCCTCCAGGAGGGCGGGCTTGATGCGGTCGATAGACACCCAGTCGTCTTTTCCGTGACGGGCGAGACAGAAAGCCTTGTTGTTCCTCTCCAGCACACGGAAGGGCCCCTTGTAGGGCCTGGTCAGTGGGGGGCAGACGGCGTCATCCCTCACGAAGACGTGTGCGGTGGAGGACAAACCGGGAGGCATGAAGGCGACTGACCTGTCGGTATACGTCTGCTTATAGGGGGCGAACTTGCCAACTATGTCGCGAAGCCTCTGGACTGCCTGCCGCTGCTGTTGGTGCCGGAGAGGGTGAGGAGGTCCTGGATCATGCCCCACGACTCCATGATGCTCTGGTCCTGCCACAGGTTGGTGACGAGGTTGAGGGCACGGGCGGCCCTCTCGGCGACCGGCAGGGAGCAAGTCTCGATGAGGGATGTTTTCAGGTGGCGGTAGGTGAGTGGGCGTGCGGCGGAGACCTACGGGACGAGTTTCCTGTAGACCTCCTCCGGCAGGGCGTTGATCACTGCATCAGCTCTGAAGGAACGAAACTTCAACCATACAATATTTCCGTCTGTTTCTCCCTAACCATTGTTGTCTTGATTTTTGTACAATCACCACTACTTGCATTGCCATGCAAGCATTCCAATCATGTACTCATAATGTTCCACCGAATCTTCTGTATCAAACTGTATGTATGTTTCTGTTTGTGAAGATGCCAAACGTCTCGCCATTTCACATATATTATGCTACTGCATTGTATTCATTAATCTGTCTCGAATCTCATGCAACTGGCCACATGTGGAATTTCCTGGCCTTTCCATTGATGTATGTTTTATCACTGTATGTTTATTATGTCTCTCACAATTGTCATCTGTTTGTCTGCCGACAAACACAGATGTCCAAAACATTACCACTGTTTTGCCCTGTCTGTGTGTAGATACTACTTTGCAGCTCACATCAGCTAATAACAACTTCGAAGATTCTGTACATTCATTCAGTAAGGAACCATCAATAAACCAGACAACACCCAGCCAGTATGTCACTCAATACCATCCTTACACTGGTGACCCAGGAGTGACCCGAAGGAGCCGATGGCAGACGTCCGGCCCAAGGTGACGACCCACGCTCCAACAAACCCTTCGCCACCTCCCCGCTTCCAACCGTTCCCTAGTGCTCAGTAGATGTCCGACCCTCCAAGATGACCCACCCCACCACAGGAACCCTGGACGCCTCCTCCAGGCAGCATGCCGGCCCCCCCCCCCCCGAACTCGTACCAGACAACCTGACCGATGAAGGAGCGGTGTACCCTGCAACCCGCTACCGTCCTCCTCGAGTTCTTGCTGGCCGGCGCCGCCCTTCAGCCTCCTACCTGCCCCAAGCCCAAGCCCTTCGCGCCCATTCCAATTGTCAGCAAGACAATTTCTGCATCGACGCCTTTCTTTGAGGGCGGGGGCGGGGAGTATTGTAAGAGACCGCATCACGCCGATCGCGGTCTCTTTCGAGCACATGTGTGTGTGCGTCATCCATCAGAGGGACCAAGACAAAAACAAGAGCATCCTGTTTTCTCTCTCTCAAGGAACGCAACTTCTACCATACAATACTTCCGTCTGTTTCTCCCTAACCATTGTTGTCTCGATTTATGTATAATCACCAATACTTGCATTGCCATGCAAGCATTCTAATCATGTACTCATAATGTTCCACCGAATCTTCTGTATCAAACTGTATGTTTCTGTTTGTGAAGACGCCAAGCATCTTGCCATTTCACATATATTATGCTACTGCACTGTACTCATCAATCTGTCTCGAATCTCATGCAATTGGCCATATGTGGAATTTCCTGGCCTTTCCATTGACATATGTTTTATCACTGTACATTTATTATGTCTCCCACAATCGCCATCTGTTTGTCTGCCGACAAACACAGATGTCCGAAATATTACCTCTGTTTTGCCCTGTCTGTGTGTAGATACTACTTTGCTGCTTGCACCAGCCAATAACAACTTCAAAGAGTCTGTACATTCATTCAGTAAGGAACCACCAATAAACCAGACAACACCCAGCCAGTATGTCACTCAATACCATCCATACAATTTCACCAGTAATGTTGAATTTTAATGGGAATATTTGTCGTACATGTGAAATGCACTCATCCGTTTTAACAGATTGTATATAGAAATCTGTTTTGTGTGTGTCAATAGCTCTAACGGGAATGTTTTTTCGTACATGTGAGATGCACTCATCATTTTAACAGATTGTGTATAGAATCTGTTTGGGTGTGTTTTGATAGTCACCAACACACAAGCGTCATTTCACGTTGACTGGTATGTTGCTTTGTTCTCGTTGTTTTATCTTCAGGGAATAACATTTCTTAGTTGTGGGTTTTCTAAGCAGCAATGTTTTTGCCGATGTTATGATTCACTTTGTTGTCTGTTATTTCATTCATTCTGTTTCGGCTGTTGACATTTGCAGCGGGAATATTTTCATCGTCTGTTCTTAAATTCTTGAGTGTGTATTTGTTCTGCTTGTCAATTCGTTATGGAATTCTTGTATGTGTACACTGCACTTTTTTACATCTTCCTCGGATCCAGTACCGCTGTCACCAATGTAATGTTGTAGTCACCATTTGAAATGTTTTTACCACCTTCAAATGTTATGATGCTCCTTTCTTATTATTTCTTTTATTTGTTGCCCATGTAAAGAAGTTCATTATTTCCTTTATAGTTGCTTTATCATTTCTGGTTTTGTTGTTGTAGTAACGTTTGAGTCCCAGGAGGCCTAGGAAGACAGTGCAGCTTTCTTACTTCATTATCACACTAGTAAAAATAACACTGTAGGCTACATATACAATTTAAATATATATACAAGTTAAGCAGTATGAATACAAATCGAAGTATGAGGCTTTCTTTCTTCTCAGCCCACAACTGGTGAGGCTCACGACCTCACTCCTCTGCTTCTCTATCTTCTATCCATCTGCTTCTCTCTCCCTTCAAACTTGCTTTTTGAAGGTTCTTGAAAGGAAAATGCCCATCCCATCAATAGGCGGGCAATAGCTTTTGTCCCACCTTGTAGACCTTCTAAGTGGCTGGAGGTTATCTAACGACGTCCCTTTGGGTGTAATTAAATGACTTAATCCCCTCCTTCGTAGGTGGGATTAATGACGTCACCAGAAGTCTTTAAGTTCCGGCGAAAGTTAAAAGGTCAGCTCACAGGTAGGACAGTTAAACATTCTTTAATGATTGCGCTTAGATTAAATTCGCGCCAATGTTTTGACTAACTAATCATGGCACAGGAAGTGTCATTACTCTCTCTCTCTCTCTGTCTCATTTCATTATTATTCATTCTCTTTCTCTCTCTCTTGTATTTACGTTATTCCTAACTAATATTCTTCCAGCTATCATTACACAAATAAGTCAAAATTACTTTATGGCATTCCTTATTTAACAACTCTTTCTCAGTATTGTTCCAAAGAAATGACTGCTAGCATTCCTTTCATCGGTTTTGTTTACAAGATGCCGAGCATGCCGTGAAAAATTTTTTTATATATATATGTTACAGTCAACATGCGTAATCAGTCATTCACGTAATGACTGAAATTTCAGTCATCACGCCAGAATGCACTTAGGGGACATTTGATCCCCAGGAGCTAGTACTAAACACGGCGAAACAGTGAGTCACCTACACTGTTTCGCCGGGTTTAGTACTAGTCCCTGGGGGTCAAAATGTATTTTGCCATGTTTAGTACTAGCTCCTGGGGGATCAAATGTCTCTAAGTGCATTACACGTGATGACTGAAATTTCAGTCATTACGTGTAATGACTGATTACGCGTGTTGACTGTAACATATATATATATATATATATATATATATATATATATATATATATATATATATATATATATGTGTGTGTGTGTGTGTGTGTGTGTGTGTGTGTGTGTGTGTGCACTGCAATCTATTTTATATTTTCAAAATCGTTCACCACTAAAAATTATTGATATATGCAGACTAAAGTACAATTCTTTTATGCAAAATTCTGTACTTCATATAAGTCAAAATCTTGTGCTTTTTCTTTGTTTTATTTTTATGTAGTTATTTTTGTGTTAAAAGTATACTGACTGCTTAAATAACGAATGTTTTTTTATTTTAATCAGATTATATTTGGCTTTCAAATATTTGAGATTATTCATATTAGAATGCAAAATTATTAACTTCAATAGACCTCAGAATAGAAATATTTCGAAATATATTTTAGAGTGGTGGTTATTTTACCTGTAAAAAGTAACATATTTCTTCGGTAATTGAGCAAGAAGGGGGGAAAAAACAAAGCTGCCTTAGTGTTTCATCTATACAGTACATTACTTTGTGCTGGACCGAGACTTTCAATATGGCCACCCAAGGTCACTCGCTCGGCAGAGAGATCGCCACTCCATCTATGGAGTGAACCGGGACGTTTCGTACAAATATGCGTCGAGACCTGTAAGTCTTTCTCTCATTTTTCGTTTAGACCAGTAAAACTTTCTCTCATTTTTCGCTCAATTACCAAAATTACTCATGAAATATACGTAAGTATAAACTCTTACAGCGCCATATTCGAAATATGGACATTTTCAGCAGCATTCAGCTTTAGTATTACCAAGAATGAATCATAATTTTTAATATTAAAAAGAGTCAACGAGGAAACAGGAGAAAAGTTGTCCCATTTGTACAGAGCTTGGGCAGAGGAAAGCAAGTAGACCGCGTGACGTCACGTTTCTTAACTCCCATCTCCTTAACCGCGTTAATCCTGCGCGTGAGAAGACCTTGTATTCTCTAGACCTTGAGTATTACAACCAATGACCCCAACTCCTTGGCCAGATGTATACGTCGTGTCGTCATTCACCAGAAAGTAAAGCAAACTAACGGCTGTAACCGTGTAAGTAGTTTTCCATATTTATGCATTGTTTTTTCCTGTTACCGTCTCCTTTGCAGGATTAGAAAAAATATTTGGTTGATTAAAAAAATTTGATTAGAAAAAATATTTGGTTGATTAAAAAAAAAATTTTAAGTATTTATTTCGTTATTTGACTGGCATCGCTGGTTTCTTAAGAATGAGAGATAATTATTAATCGGTGGGATTGGTGTTGGATCTTCAGTGTTTTTACAGATATCTAAAAGAAACATTGGTAGTAGTCTTCGAGCACCTTTTTACCCCTGTAAATGCTTTCACTAGTTTGCATATCCACAGCAACATTGCGATAAGTATGTCTCACATTCTGAGGCCTACTGCTTGTATTTCATGCACACAAATAAGAGTGACTAGATCTGTGTTGATGAAACTAAAAAGTAACATTAGGTAGGCCTGTTCTTTTTCAAGAACACTGTCCACCCCCCATATTTTATAGACCTACTTAAGGTTAAGGGGTCCTGTCTTTTTTTATGATGATGTTTTCACAGGTGAAATATCCATCAGCCAGTAAAATCTTTTGATTCTATATGTTCTTAGGCCTAATAGTGTTCCTGGGGACAGGAAAGAGTGTTAAGTGGCCCTTTTTTAAAAAAATGTACATTTTGCAAACACAAGCTGTGATTCTTATGTAGTTGTTCTTACCTGAGTCAGGTCAAGGTTTTTGTGAACCACAACAGGTAGTGGATATATGTTAGGATAAGAGGGAGCTGGTGGTTCTATTTCAGTTTGAGTGCAGAGTGTAAACAACAAAAAGTGTCCATGGTGTCTTAAGGCCCGCTTCCTGGTAAAAGTGCAGGGGAGAAAAGCATGCTTACCCAGGTGCCTATTCTCCAGGTCACAGCCTGCATTATAGCAAATCAAAGACGTTTAAACGGGTACATCGTAACTAACCTAGTCTTCCCTAACCTAACCAGTTGTGTGGTGCTGTGCACTGACCTGGCCTGGGGATAGGGAGGGAGAGGCACTGGGACCCCCCCAATATAACATCAGGCATAACAGAATTACAAGAGCACTAGTGTTCTGCAGTATTACCCATTTCCCAGCTTGTCAAGAGCACTGCCAACTGGGAAGCAAACAGTGAAGGAGGACATGCCTTCCTTGGATGCCATGTCTCCCTGTGGGAAGGTAACCCCAGTTAAAGAGGCTAGAGACCCTCTTCTAGGGTTCCATTACCTAAGAACCCTTGGCCCCAGCCCAGGGAGTGAGAGCCTTCTCTGGGGATACTTTGTGGCCTGGCAGGAACCCTACCAGGAGGAGTGACCCTCTCTAGGGGTGCCCAAGCTCCCACTTAAGACATTGGTGAGAGATGCTATCTGGAACACTTGGCCCCTATCCCCAATATGAGGCCCATGTCTAGGTATGCTTCCAAGCTTGGTAGGAGTTCTGCCTTCTGCCTTTATAAAGGATATAATAATACATGATCTGGCTAGCCAAAGCACAAAACAAAATCACAAAGGACATAACCTACATAAAGGAAATCAAGGTATCAGTTGGAAAAGTGCTAAGGAAAAAGGGTGATATCATAAAGAGATGAAAGGAATATTTTGAGCAGCTACTAAACAAAGAAAATAGGAGTCATAAGGGGAAGATGGAAGTCAAATTTTGTAATGGTTAATGAGATAACAATAGGAGGGGTAAAGGGAACTCTGAGAAAGATAAAAGGGTTTTGTTAAAGCTACCAGGTCAGATGGCATGGTTTTTGAGGCATGGAAGACACTGAGTAATGAGGGAATAGTTATACTGTACTTTGAGAGTTAATGAAGCAAGTCATGGAAAAGGAAATTGTATTAGAAAAATGGAGAGGAGCACTAAGATACCAAATGCAAAATTGTTTAAATTATGGAATCATTGAATTAATGGCCCATTAACATTTGAAATAATTAAGACAGAATATGCAGTCAGGAGGTGAAGATCAGGTATTTGTTCCGCCCCGATATACAAATCATCGGTCCTTTACATTAGGAATTGCTTTCAGGCGCAGGTATTTTGAAAGGAATTGGTACAATTGATGGAATATTCTTCTTTACTCCAGGTAATGGAGAAGTACTCTGAGAAGCAGAGGCATCATCTTTATCAAATTACAAAATGTAGTACATAGACAGAAAGTTAAAGGGAGCTAGAGGCACCAGAAAAATATGTGAGAGTAATTAGTTATATGTACTGAATTGTAACAGCCACCATGAGTATGGTAGGGATGCTCCTGGGATCAGCGTTGAGCCCCTTCTTGTTCAGTGTCATGGGGAGTAAGGGAGGAGCCCCATAGGTGCGTATTTTATGTTGATGATGATTATGTTTTGTTTGCAGAACTAGGGAGTAAGCTACTGTGTCAAGAGTTATGCAATATAAAGCGATGAAAAAAGACGAACAAAGACTAAATACTGTGTTCAGTAATAGATCCAGTGGATGATGTGAATAGAAGTTAACCATTAAATATAAAGCAACTGGAATAATTTGAAAGGTGGGGGCGGGAGGGCACCCTGATCAAAAGTGAAAGATACATAAGGTGGTGGTAAGGCCTGCCATTTTGTATGGGCTAGGAGTAGTACCACTGAAGAAATTAGACGAGTGGAGTGATGAGAAGAGATAGGATAAGAAATGAATACATACGGGATCAGCAGGTCACTGAAGTGGAGGAGAGAGACCATCATCATCATCTAGGGCTGCCTTCCCAGGAGGGAGACAGAGCCCTTGCCACCCTGGAAATCATCTCTGAAGGTAGGTCTAACAGTAGGGGTGTGAGCCAAAGTCTCTTAGGGAACGCATCCCAGTAGTTGGTCTCCAACCCTTCCCCTGGGGATGCCATCCCAGAGGAAGACAGGGCACCTCCAGCAGTGAGTTCCTTCTCCATGGCTACCTTCCCAGAAGGAAACGAGAACATCGCTATATGGTCACCACCTAGCCAAGGGTAACTAGATATGGCATCCAGTGTAATTGTGCGAACTGTTGAGATTCTTCACATGAAATCCATGGGTACAACTGGAGGATGCTGGGTATCGTTCATCTCTATACCCCGAAAGTTGTTCTAGCTAACAGACATTGCTGTCTTAGTTGGTATATTCATGACTTAGGATAAGTTTTTTGCAACTTACCCCCTACACTTAATGATCAGGAGATGGCATGATTAGCATTAAACTATATACCAGTTGGAAAGTCAGTTGAATGTAGTTTTGAGTGGTGTAAACAAAATTAGTATATTTTGTCTCAGTTGCTTGAATTTTACAAAAGTTTTGCAAGTGAGTAAAAAAATATCTGATTTTGGGTAACTTCAACTCATCATTTTGGCTACAGTATTTGTTTGTTGTTTTGCATATTGGAACACGAGCTTAAATTCAGTATCTCCAAACTGGTACCAAGATTAGTACAGTATCCTGGCATGAAAATATCTTTGTGGAGAGCTGTAAATAGATGGCAAAAGTAAAGTGTATAAGCCACAGACAAGTTGTACCAAAACTCAGAAATTTTGAAGGGTTAAGCAATTCATAATTTAAGATGGTGTGTTGTCCAGCAACCCCAGTTATTAAAGTTGGTGTCATTGTGCAGGTAAATAATTTAACCCAGCCACTGGTGGGTGCTATGCCAGCTGTACTCTTCATGAGTCCCAAGCCCAGATAAATAGCAAGGGTTAAAGTCAGATGGACATTTGTCCGTAAATCATCTGCCAAAACCAATCATGGGAAGAGCTTTCTAGGAATTAAGTTGAGAAGGATAGTAGTGTTATCCAAGAGAAAAATATACACTTGAAAAAATATGCCTAGCTCCATTAGTACCTTTTAGATGGCACCAACAAATATTGACAGCATCCATTCAGCCTTAGCTGCATCACATTTTGCTTCTCACAAATTCCCCTTATTGCTTGTTTTGTTGACCATACATTTCTTTCAGTAATTATGAAGTTTTCTATTCATTTTTATTATGAAGGATTGTAAACAATGTTTTATTTTGATATGATGAAGATTGGAGAATTAGGTGCATCAGTAAAGGGATATTGCTCATCTTTTTTGGGGATATAGTCAATCAGATGTTCCTTGGTGTATTTCTCTTAAACTTTCTTTTAATTATCCCCATCAGTGTATATTGTTTGTCACTTAAAAGCAATTGAGAAATATGATGTTCATTATTATCAACCTTTTAGAGTAGTAAAATTTTCCTTTTCTTTTTCACAAGGAGCCTGTCTGTTCTCTGCAAACTTGCTATGCAAGATTATTGCCTGCCACCTCATTCCATAATAATTTGAACACAATAATAATGATTATATCAGTGTATCATGCTACTACTTAATTAAGGGTCTTTGTAATAAACTTTTAAATCCCCAGCTGCATTGCACACTGTCTTTAATGTATGCAGCTACAGAACTCAAGCTTTTTCCATTTCCAAATTTGCCTTGTATTTAAGAACAGATCCTTTAGGCTAGTCTTGTCAAAAAAGCTTAGTCAACTTTGGTGCTAAATTTCTAGTGACATGGTCACCCCTGTAGGGAGACCATGCTTTCAGTGCACCTCAGTCATTATTGAAGGGTAGTTGCAGAGTCCCTTTGCCCCCTGGCTGCAGCCGCCTTTTAGCCTATTATTTTACCTCCATTCCAACTTCTTTAATCTTGTTGTTCAACCACTCCAACACTTAAGTTCTTCAAGTTCTAAAGCTTGGCTTGAGAACTTAAATTTCATAAATCGAATATTGCATGGTCATACGAATGTTTACATTTATATGTAAATATGTATGGAAGTGAAATGTAATAATTTACTTATAAATTTCTTGACATCCATATGAAGTGAAGATTGTAAATAAAAAAAGAAAACCATAATTTCCATATAATTTATTACAAATATGTACCACTGTATGGCATTGGAAAATATAAATTGAAAAACAGATTGAAATAAAACAGAAAATGGTTGGTGTGAAATTTACAAGTACAGTACTTTATACAGGTTCCAAAATACAAATAAAAATAAAAATAAACATTGAACCAAGAAAGTTCCATAAGGCCAATCCGTGATAAAACAATTTTCCTTCGAACAACAAAGAATGTTGCATTAGTTTAAAAATTTTGAACTTAATTTTGACACTATATAAATATTGTTAGTCAAGCTGTAAAGTATTCTGTTTTTACTTTACCTGTGTGAAAATATATATTAATCACAACAAAGAAATAGCAATATTAATATCTAAACAATCTGCTCCATCTCTCGTGCGTAGTTAATCATCTGATGTGCCAATTCTTGTGATGGAATACTGTCATCACTCTTACGTACTTCCTTCTTGAAATGTAGGTAACCATCATTGCCCACTTGCCATCCTCTCTGTCAGGTAAATGAAAATAGTTACAAGAAGTTTCACAGGAACATATGCATTTAAATTCTAAAACCTGTATTTTTGTCTACATATGGGTGAACTCCATTCATACAATAAGTACTGTATAATTATGAATTCCTTGAAAGACAACAGTATCCAGCAATTTATGAAATGAGTTTGAGAAATATCTATTATAGTGTAATTAAGCAAGATATAATGGTAATAATGTAATAATATGGTAATGTATCACCAAATGGGACATACATTTCAAAACTAATGATTGAACAGTAATGTATCATAGACAAATATAAAACCTAAAAGCAAACAGAAACAATGTTATAAAAAAATGTAAACTTTTTGAATCCACTGGTCTGCAAAAGCTACACTAAACTTCAGAAAGAGTAAAAGCATAAAATTTGCCACATCATAATTATTCCTGCCAATAAAAGGTAAAAATGTGGTATATTCCTGGTTTCAGGCTAAAAACCAGTACAATGATTGTGCATAAAAAAAATCCAGAATTATCCCTGTGCAGTTAAGTATCATTAAACTGACCTGCTCACAATAGTGAAGTATTTCTTTAGTACTGGAGAGATACAGCATTTTCCCAATATCTTCTGGTCTGATGCGATCATAAGCATTCTCTACACAGTCTGCAATGTCCTCCCTAATGGTAGCTAGTAACTCTTCAATAAAGAATTTGTAACCTTCTGCAGGTACTTCTCCTTTTGCTAGATATATCTGTTAATGTAAAAGGATGAAATACATTAACTACCAGTTAGATGAAGAATAAATGTTAAAATACATATTAAAAATTCCAACCTCGAAACTATAAACAGCATCCTTCACCATTTCATGGGTATGAGAAATGTGGTAGGAAGGACCAATACAGCTACACTTTTTGGTGGTGTTACAAAAAATACAAACTACAAGTTTATCATCACCAAAGGTTCCAGTGATTATAAAATCTTCATATTAAAAAAAATGGTTCTCAATTATTATAGTTAATAATTATAGGAGCAAGCAATTTCTCAGGCTTTCTATTTTCACTCTTCTGCTAAAGGATATGCAATTTTTTTTTTTTATCAAACATATCCCAAATTTCCATAAAAACATGAATATCGTGTAACTAAACCACCTCATTTTAGCAAGAAAATTTTTTTTTCCTCAGATCAAAAATGAGGTCCATGTCTCGAGCCTAGGTTTTCATGCACCCATACAAATATAAGTAGTTCATATTTCACTGTAACCACTGAAATTTACTAGAACACAATGACAGGTATTTACAGGGATGTTCATTTTTGTTGCCCTTCTTACCTTATTATATGCTCCTTCCATTAAATACTGCTCCATAGCAACAGGATGCCTTATATACACGTTGTCAGTTACCGCTGGGGGTGGCAGATGCTCTAAAGCTGTGTGGAACTCGCCAACTTTGTTTTGTGCGAGAAGACACAGCAGGTCCAGTCCTAACAGCTCGTACATATAGGGGGATTCAGGTAACTGTTCCCTGCCAAGTAGGTCCATGCAGAGGTTAATCATGTGCATTATGAGGGTCAATTCTTTAATCAGGAAATGTAAAAAACTAAAAAATACTTCATATAGTACATAAAGTTCATTACATAATTGAGTAAATGTAATTGGGAAACAGAACAAAATGTTTTATCAAAACTTGATAAAGAGAAATAAGCTTACAAAAAAGATGACACAGGATATTGGTTAATGATAAAAAAAATCTGCTATTGGAAAACTAGCAGTCCTGATATTTCATCAAACCCCAAAACAAATCCTTTTACCTTATATTTCAAGGTAGATATAACTACATGTGAACTAGCATACAGTTCCATACATTTCTATATAGTACTACTGCTAACTGAATTTATCGGTATGGTATCTGCAGATAATGAAGTCTTCCAGCAAAAAGCAAATTTGTCCATACACTATATGCCATGTAATGAAATGGGGATCATGTGTGCATGTGAAACTATAGCTGTCTCACTTAAGTAGATTCTTGGGACTATAAGACATTTGTTTGGTGAACTCTGATTGGCTGGTATCAGGAGGTAAGGCAGCTCACTCACTGCCTCATTTTTACGTCTGTTGCTCAGAAAACTAGCATTATGTTTATATTTCTTCATTTATCTTACTTTTGCACAAGATAGGAAAGTTATGGTCATACCATAGGATTCAATATTAATTGGACAACTAAATCCTGATTTCCTGAAATCAATAAGGTAAAACACAAAGGAAAGTTATGGTCATACCATAGGATTCGATATTAATTGGACAACTAAATCATGATTTCCTGAAATCAATAAGGTAAAACACAAAGGAATTACAGTGAGTAAAAGTGAGGAGAGAAGCATTTAATTCTGTAGACCTATTTTTACTTATCGAATTTTGCATCATTCATGTGATCACGATAAAATAAAACTTGTGTTTTCATACAATGAATTCACCCTGAATACACTGGTGATTTCAGATTTTAGATGCATGTGAAATGTAAGAGAACATGAAGAATATGTCTTATGTTGCATCCGTTCCTGACTCAGTTTGGCAGTAGTGCCGAGAGACCGTGATCTGTTATTTATTATGTAGCCTACAGTATGCAAATTTCTCACATTGATTAAATTGAAGCCAATGCATCCAGGTGCATCCATTTGATTATTAATTTTTTCTTATCAGATATTTCCAGACATATGGACATATATGATATTGGAGTGAAAAAGTTCAACAGTCATAATGGGAATTCTATGCATTTATTCACAGAAAATGTAATGACATAATAATTTGGTAAATACTGTCGAAACTGCAAACTTCTCTTATCACTGATCGGCAACTGTCAACGGCACCTCAAAGCTCTTGCTGTTTGCAGATCATCTCTGGGCACTACTGCCAAACTGAGTCAAGAACGGATGTAACATAATAAGACATATTCTTCATTTTCTATTCACACGCATCTAAAATCCGAAATCACCAGCGTATTCAGGGTGAATTTATTGTATGAAAACACAAGTTTTATTTCATCTTGATTGCATGAATGATGCAAAATCCGATAAGTAAAAACAGGTATACAGAATTAAATGCTTCTCTCTTCACTTTTACTCATTGTAATTCCTATGTATTTCATCTTATTGATTTCAGGAAATCAGATTTAGTTGTTCAACTAATACCGAATCATATGGTATGACCAAAACTTTCCTATCTTGTGCAAAACATGAGATAAACGAAGAAATATACTGTATATTGCTAACTTTCTGAGCTACAGACATAAAAATGAGGCAGTGAACGAGCCGCGTTACCTCCTGGTACCAGCCAATCAGAGGCCGCCAAACAAACGTCTTGTAAGCCTAAGAATCTACCTTAAGTGAACTAGCTATGATTAGCATGAAACATCAATTCAGGGTTAGTTGGTAAGAAGACTAAAGATACAGCATTGTACTAAATGTCCATAAATAACACCCCCCTAAAAGATGTGAACTTAATACCCTGAGTGTGCTCAGGATTGCTATACAATTGTATGGCAACTTACCTGTAATCCATATAATATATCTTAAGCATGGCAATGTATCTCTCAAATGATGGGATATTTTTTGTTGCAATACTCCAAAGAGCTCCAATTTCCAATGTGTTTCCTGAAAATGCCAGAAAAAATTCGATTTAAAATAGCTTGACATGTTATACATGTATAGAGCTACAAATAGCATGGATGTTACCCTCATGTGAAATCTATTAACATGGAATAACTTACCTAACTTTATATGAACAGCAATAAGTGACAAGAACTGCAGCAGTATAATTATGTATATGCATTCATATCTAATAAGATTTCAGTTCCTCAAATTCAAAAAACTAAGAAACTTGAGTTAAACTTTCTAACAGTTAACATGATAAATACTCTAAGCATTCCTTATAGTATAGTACTAAAACCAAAAACAGTTGTCTCACAATAAACAAGACTATCTTTAAATGTAAACAAAAACAACTGAATGTCATTCTTGCTAGATAAAAGAAAATTTTTACTTACTTGCAACCAATAACTCTTCTTTGGATACACTGTGACCCATGGATGGTAAAAACTGGAGCTTTGTTAACTCCACCTACAAGAATGTCAAGATACAAAAATGTCAGTACAAACCACCAAAAATTCATAAACCAGAATCTAGTTCTTCATACAAATGTCAGCCATATTCTTAAAAAACACCATACTGTACAATATCAAATATAAAATCTTGCTGCCAATGTAACCATTACAATGCATAAACTAAAAACAATAATTTCAAAGCATTAACTGACAATGCTGATATTAAAAGCTATGGAGCTTGCTTTTCACAAAACTGATTCAAAGCCTATTTATTGAATAATATCCCATTCAAATTAGTCACCAAGAATATAAAAAAATTTCTTGTATATTGCAAAAAAATTTGGTTACCAGGAATTTTCTCATTCAAACTGACACTGAAATTTCTTATGATGCCAATTCTTGTCGAGTTCCAGGCTACCACGGGGAGTGTAAGTTAGTGCACTATTGATCCCATCCACCCTGCCAGAACATGAAAATGATCTTATTTCCTTAGTGATGAAGATGAAGCAGTCTATATTTCCAAAGACTGAATCTTGATCAATATAGGCAGTCCCCAGTTATCGGCGATCCGGTTTTATGGGGCTAGTCTAGTGACGACGATAACCGGATTTTCAACACTGATCTCCAGTTATTGGCGCTGATCCCCACTTATTGGCAGCACCGACAACTAGGGATCAGTGCTATTATCGGCAATTTTCGGTTATCATCATGCTGTCGGGAACGGAACCCTGCCGATAACCTGGGACTACCTGTACAAAATAATATTGCTTATGCTATCTTTTGGGAGTTTCAATGAGTTCATAAGGGCAAAGTTTGCAACTTTCTCCCAGTTTTTTCCAGCCTGCATATTCAGATTTATGTAGGCAGCCTTCAGTGTAGTAAGTGCTTTTGGAGGTCACAACATAATTATGTGTGCCTTTTGGCTGTACCTCAAAATCTTATATAATATGTGCCAAGGTATGAGGGATGGTCCCTTAGAATTTTCAAACTGATGCATGACTGGGTTAAGATGAATTCCACTTTAGGGTGTATGGCACTTCAGGTCTGGTGAGGTTAGAAGGGTACACTGGGTGCAAAGCCACCCAAGTCGGGTAAGACCCAGCACCCTAGGTTACATTAGGTACGGCCAAGAACTCTGGTAAGTTTAGGACTGATCCCTGCAGCTGGCCTTGTGACATCTCTATTCTTTACAATGTATTCTTTGTTAATACTCATCATTAAGGAGAACTACTGTATGTAATTATTTTTTTTACTGTACTTATAAGTGGGTTATGCAAATCAGACCATTTCCTGTTTATGCAATCCACTCATGGTATTCCTAAAACCCTGGTTTCAAAATTGGGTTACCTAATAGCAAAGGCTAATTATTTTGGGACTGGAGAAACACAGAAACTAGATGTCTGCAACATCAATAACGGTTTGGAAAACTTAAAATACATTATAGGTGACTGGAAAAATATATGGCTAATGTAACTCGATTAATATGTCTGGTAGTATGCAAAGTAGGGTGAAGGGGTAGGCATTGGTAAGTTTGCCTCCTAGCAAAAACTTACATAGAATAATTACTCTCATCAGCTTGCCGACCCAATTTTTTCACGAAAAGTAACTTTTTCAAGATGCCAAATTGACGTGAATAGCATCGCACAGCTCCACTCTGCATCCACTCTCAAAGGGGTAGCCTAGGCTAGTCCATATGTTAGTTGGGAAGATCCAGGAGGGGCAAAGTCGTTTGGTTAGGTAAGGGCATGACATTCTGGGAAAGGGTAGGTTTGGCCCGTCATAGGCTAGTATTACCCTATAGGCCCATTACGGGGGTTTTAGTGTCTCCTGTGATATGTAAAAGTACTGCAGCCTTAAAAAATAAAAATTCAGTTACTGACAAAATACCACATCAGGTTTACAATTATAACTAGGCTGGGGTTTATCTAGTTTGAAGGCTTCCTGCACTGGGTCTACCCTAGCCTAGGCTATACTATAGCTTTTAAACTGGTGCAAATTATCGACCTAGAGATTAGCCTACTACCTTGTGACAGTAATTCTGTAATTATGCCTTAAAAGTTGGGTCCATATGAGTCTTCTGAGCTTAGTTTGCCTACCTAAGAGAAACTGAGCACAAATTATCACCTTACCTTTATGTCGGAAAGGTATTTTCCACATGCTTCAAGGTTTCTGTTCTTTTTAGACCATTCAGTCTTGAGCTTTTCATAAGCAGAAACGACGCTTCTAACGACGTTATCACGGCTCATTGTGACTGTTTATGGAACTTCGTCTGTGCAAAAGGATGACTGGCAAAGTATAACCTCTGCTGTGGTTGTCTGAAATTACAGAGTTTGACACTATGTAGCGTTTCGGTAGCCTGCTCTGTGAGGTAGCATGTAAAACAAAAGTAATGTCTCGCACATACACTCGTCATGCAGGGTGTCCATAAAGTCTCTCTACAATTTAAAAAACATATAACAAAAGCCATTCAAGAGATATCTTAATCAGATCTGTTCTATGTACTCAGCAGTTATCAAAGTTTTCAATCACATTGCATTTGCGTATTTCAGGTTCCCTATTGATGAAAGAGGTGCTGTTAAATGAATCCCTGAAAAATGGTTACTCAAGAAAAGGCACAATGTGGGTCATGGTTTATTGAAACAAAATCGGATATACAGACTCAACGAAAGTACAGAACTAAGTATGGAAGAGATCCACTGTCACGTCCGTCAATTTGCGCATAGCACAAGGAATTTATGGAGACAGGGACGGTCTTGGATAAAGTGAGGAGTGGACGGCTAAGATCTGAGGTAAACATCGATCGTGTAAGACAAGTCTTTGATCATTCCCTTAGAAGTCCATCCGTATTGCTGCCAGACACTTGCAGCTACCACGTTCAACAGTGCACAAAGTCCTACACAAGAACTTGCGATTGCACGCTTGCAAAGTGCAACTCGTAGACATTTTGGGGCCGGGGGACACCGCCCCATTTGGGTCCCCTCTTATGGGTGGGAGGCGAGCGAAGCGAGCCAAAGCATCGGGGGGGAGGGGCGCTGTAAGCCCCCCGGGAGAGCAATTGTAGGATCATTTTAAAGGCACTTGTAAATGAAAACTTCAGAAATTTTATTTCTTAAAACTAGTGTGAAGGTTCAAGAGAAATGTCAAAAGAGAGACTGATTCTTTATTATTCTCGACAGGTGTTTCTAAAACAAAAAGCGGACGGAAAGGTAGCAGGCGACCCGAGGGCCCCGGCTGCGTCCATACAGAATTTGTGTTTTCTGACAAGCATAAAAATACGTACAATATTCGTTACACATGGCATATAAAAGGTAGATATTCATATCGGCGGAAAGGCCGTACAATGATGCATAAGATGAGGTACATAAAGAATCTGAAATAAAGACAGGTAATATACATGACCTGATTAATGTACAGGTACATCTGAAGGGAGAAACACAAGAAAGGAGAAGCACAATTTGTCGCCCTTACAAATACTCCCCCCCCCCCTCCGCCCCAAGACAATAATTGGAGGAGCAATTATTGGATGAAATAACATTAATCACGGAGGCGCTGGGGCAGTCGGAGTGGGCCCTTGCTTCTGAAGAACTGTGGGTGCGGGGTGGAGTTGACACCTGGGGTTGGCTGGGTGAGTTTCCTGGGCCGCCCCGGACCCCGCCTTGGTGGGGAAGCGGGTGCGTCTGCAGGCAGGTATTGAGGGGGGACTCTGGGGCGCCTGCCTTCTTCTTCGCGTCACTGTCCAACAGGAATGCGGGTTTTAGCCAGTCGATGGTGATCCAGTCATCCCGCCCGTGGATGTCGAGGAGGAATGCTTTGCTGGCTAGCCTGATGACTTGGTGGGGCCCCCTCTAGGGTCTGGTTGAGGGTGGCCAGCGGGCATCCACCCTGACGAAGACATAGGAGCAGGAGTGTAAGGCGGATGGGCTGTAGGTGATGGTTCTGTCGGTGAAGGTCTTGTGGCAGGGCATGAACTTTTGTGCGAGTTCACTCAACCTCGGGGCGGCGGGGTGTCGCCACCATCGGCCGACAGCGGGAAGAATTCTCCAGGAATGGCCAGTGTTTCCCTGTAGACTTTATCCGCAGGGGAGGCATTGCCATTTGCTTTTGGTGCGGTGTGGAGACCCAGCAGGACCCAGGGTAGCTGTTCCTTCCACCTCTTGTTGGTGCAGCGTGCCATGAGAGCTGCTTTAAGAGAGTGGTGCGCCCTCTCGACCATGCCGTTCGCTGCAGGGTTGTATGCCGTTGTGCTGTGTAGAGTTGTACCCATCAGGTGTGCCAAGGAGACCCAGAGATCTGACAGGAAGGCAGGACCCCTGTCCGTAGTGATGCTGTCTGGCACTCTGAAGCGGCTTACCCAACTGGAGAGGAGGGCCTTTGCGCATGATGTTGTTGATGCTTCATCCATGGGGGTGCTTCGGGCCAGCAAGTGGAGCTGTCTATGACTGTCAGAAGGTATCTGGCTCCCCCCGACTGTGGATGATGTGGCTGAACTGCTGACAAGGCTGGGGAAAATTGCTGATCCCGGACTCTGTGTGCCAGGATGTTTTGCTTGTCTGGCACGGGATGCAGCTCCTTGCCCACTGGCAGACATCCTTGTTGATGCCGTGCCAGACGAACTTGCCAGTCATGAGGCGCGCCGTTGTGCGCCCTGATGGATGGGAGAGACCGTGGACTATGTCGAACACCTGCTTTCTCCTTGAGGCAGGCACCAGTGGACGTGGGCGGCCTGTGCTGGTGTCGCAGAGGAGAGTTGTGTTCAAGTTTGCCAAGGGCATGTCTTCCCATTTGAGAGCTGTGACTGCCGTCGTGTAGTCCGCCGTCTCTGCGTCCGCTGTTTGTTCTCTCGTGAGATCTTCATAGTCGATGCTGAGGTGAAGGGTATTGATTTCTACCCTCGACAGAGCGTTGGCCACTGTGTTTTTCTTGCCAGGAACGTAGTTGATGGTGCAACCAATTTGGAGATGGCAGTCAGGTGCCGCTGTTGCCTTGCAGACCACGCATCCCCCTGCTTTGCAAATGCGTGAACCAAGGGTTTGTGGTCTGTTAGAATTGTGAATTTGGTTCCCTCCAGCAGGTACTTGAAGTGCCTCACAGCCTGGTAGATAGCCAGCAGCTCTCTGTCGAAGGCACTGTAGCGGGTCTCAGCTGGCAAAAACTTGCAGCTGAAGAAGGCTAAGGGCTGGGGCGTGCCGTTCACCAGCTGCTCGAGTACTGCACCGCAGGTGATGTTGCTGGCGTCCTTTGTCAACCTGAGGTCAGCAGTGGGGTTGTGGTGAATTAAGGTGTTGGCACTGGAGAGGGTCCTTTTCGTTTGAATGAATGCCTGCTGCTGCGGAGCTTCCCATGTTAGTGTTTTTGGTTACCCCTTCAGGATTGATGTCAGCAGGTACATGATGTGGGCAATATCTGGGATGAAGCGCCGGTAGTAGTTTATCATCCCGAGGAACTCCTGAAGGGCCTTGATGGTTTGCGGTTCCGGGAAATTTTCTATAACTTTTACTTTAGAGGCTGTGGGGCGCACTCATATAGTTTCTGGGCGTCGTCGACTAAGGCATCCACGTCTAGGTTCTCTGCATCCCTTAAATGGCGCTGAACTTCTCGCGGGAGAAGCCGAAGGAAAATTGCTTTTGTTAGGTCTATAGTCCATTTCCTCCCATTCTCATCGCAGCCTGGGAGTGTTATCAACCCCTGCAGCTGGTCCCAGGCTTCCCTGGGTGATGCATCTCCAAGGGGCGGGATAACAGGAAGGGGCGGGATAACAGGTCGAATGCGTGCTGCGCTCTCTGACACGGGCATGGAGTAAGAATTCAGCGGTTTGTTTTTTAAGTCCGCGTATGTGACTTTGTCTGGTTGCGTGTCCAGCCAGGGGGAGATTCTGTTGAATACTTCTTCCGGGAGCACCGTCATGACTATGTCTGATTTGGTAGCATCGTCTGAGATGTGCGCCATGCGAAAGTGAGTGTCTGCTTGCCGGAACCATGATGCTGTGTTTTGCCATGAGAACGGGGGAAGATTGACTGTGTCTGACTTTGTTGGTGAGAGAGGCGTACAGACAATGCTCGCTTGTTGGCATTGAGGTTCTCCTTCTGACATCTTTACTTCTCATGTGCCAAAGCGCGGGAAAATGCGCCATTTTGAGTCAGTTAATGTTGCTGATTTTTTCAAGAGGTCGAATGAAGTGCCAAAGTGTGCCCTTTTGGGTACGCTGTATTTAGTCCATTAATGGCACGGTTTCCGCCAGGGAGAGTGCTATCAGAAGCCTAAACTTTACGCTGTAGTTAGTCCGCTAAAGGCTTTCTGATGGTAGGGTGCGGCCGTAGTTAGCCTGTTAATGGCTGGACCAAAACTGCGCTACCTATCCCTGACCCAGGGTCACCAGTGTGAAGGTTCAAGAGAAATGTCAAAAGAGAGACTGATTCTTTATTATTCTCGACAGGTGTTTATAAAACAAAAAGTGGACAAAAAGGTAGCAGGCGACCCGAGGGCCCCCGCTGCATCCATACAGAATTTGTAAGAGCTCGGCGCTGCCTCTTCCAAACACGTGTGTGTTCGTGTGTTTGTCAATCGTCATCATCGAAGTGGACAGAACAAAGCAAGCGTCTCGTTTTCTTTCTCTACAGGAACGCGATTTCAAACATACAATATTTTCGTCTGTTTCTCCCTAAGCATTGTTGTCTTAATGTATGTACAATCACCACTACTTGCATTGCCATGCAAGTATTCTAATCATGTATTCATAATGTTCCAACGAATCTTCTGTATCAAACTGTATGTATGTTTCTGTTGTGAAGACGCCAAACGTCTCTCCATTTTACATATATTATGCTACTGCATTGTATTCATTAATCTGTCTTGAATCTCAAGCAATTGGCCATATGTAGAATTTCCTGGCCTTTCCACTGATGTATGTTTCATCACTGTATGTTAATCATGTCTCCTGATATCGCCATCTGTTTGTCTGCCGACAAACACAGATGTCTGAACCTTTTATCTCTGTTTTACCTGTCTGTGTGTAGACGCTACATTACCGCTCGCACGCGTCAATAACATCTTCGAAGATTCTGTACATTTATCTCAGTAAGGAACAACCAATAAACCAGGAAAAACCCAGCCACTATGTCGCACATACACCAGTCCTTACACTGGTGACCCCGGAGTGACCCAAAGGACCCGGCCGACCCAAGATGACGACCCATCGACAGACCCTTTGCCGCCTCACTGCTTCCCGCCGTTCCTGAGTTCTCAGTAGAAGTCCGACCCTCCAAGATGACCCAACCCACCACCGGAGCCCTGGACGCCTCCTCCAGGAAACCTGAAGCTGCCCCCGCACTCGTACTGGACGAGCTGATCAAACGAAGGACCAGCCACATCATCCTTCAGCCTGCTGCCGCCCCTCTCGAGCTGGCTACCAAGGATCAGCCGCCCTCGAGCCGGCTATCGAAGGATCATCCAACATCACCCTTCAACCCGCTCCCGTCCTCCTCGAGCTCCTGCTGGCTGGTGCCGCCCTTCAGCCTCCTACCTGCCCCTAGCCCAAGCCCTTCGAGCCAACTACAATTGTCAGCAAGACAATTTCCGCATCGTTGCCTCACTTGTGGGGGGAACATTGTAAGAGCCCGTCGCCCCAACGCAGTCTCTTCCAAACAATCAGACGTTACACACGTCTTGGGGGAGAGTACTTTTAAGAGCTCGACGCTGCCTCTTCCAAACACGTGTGTGTTCGCGTGTTCATCAATCGTCATCATCGAAGTGGACAGGACAAAGCAAGCGTCTCGTTTTCTTTCTTTACAGGAACGCGATTTCAACCATACAATATTTCCGTCTGTTTCTCCCTAAGCATTGTTGTCTTAATGTATGTACAATCACCACTACTTGCATGCCATGCAAGCATTCTAATCATGTACTCATAGTGTTCCAACGAATCTTCTGTATCAAACTGTACGTATGTTTCTGTTTGTGAAGACGCCAAACATCTCTCCATTTTACATATATTATGCTACTGCATTGTATTCATTAATCTGTCTTGAATCTCAAGCAATTGGCCATATGTAGAATTTCCTGGCCTTTCCACTGATGTATGTTTCATCACTGTATGTTAATCATGTCTCTTGATATCGCCATCTGTTTGTCTGCCGACAAACACAGATGTCTGAACCTTTATCTCTGTTTTACCTGTCTGTGTGTAGACGCCCATTACATTACGCACGCATCAATAACATCTTCGAAGATTCTGTAAATTTATCTCAGTAAGGAACAACCAATAAACCAGTAAACACCCAGCCACTATGTCACTCATACCCCAGTCCTTACAAATTTGTGTTTTCTGACAAGCATAAAAATACGTACAATATTCATTACATGGTATATAAAAGGTAGATATATTGGCGGAAAAGCTGTACAATGATGCTTAAGATGAGATACATAAAGAATCTGAAATAAGGGCAGGTAACATACATGACGTGATTAATGTACATCTGAAGGGAGAAACACAAGAAAGGAGAGGCGCGATTTGTCGCCCTTACACTACAGTAGGTGTATGTGGTGAAAAATTACGCATTTCACCACCTTGTTGGGTCCCCGGGCGCCAAAAACTATGTTGTCTTTCCTGATTGTACATGGGGCCGCGCGAACGTACTTCGATCTCGTCTGGACAGCGTTAATGCGCGATTGGACATGTCCAGTTGGCAGGAAAGTAGCAATTACTCATCATTGAATGCTAATTAACAAAGCACCTGTGAGGGTGAATCTCATTTTTTCTAAGTAACGTCATTACTAATAAGTATGTGGAAATTGAGCCTTGTTGGATAAGGCATTCTAATACACAAATTGGCACAGCTGGAGAACTTTCCCGCCCTCCTCGAACGACTATAAAGATGGGAGCACACTCACATAGCCGGCTCTTCCGATCCAGATAGTGTAGGACAAGTTCGTAATATGCACTGAAAGGTTCTTTTGTTAACATCACCCGACCTATGACAGCAAGTGAGGTAGGACAAGTGATTGAGATTTGTAAATGTGTCCACCGAGGTTCAGTTCCTAAATTATCTTAAACTTGTAGTAAATATTTTGCTAATTAATATTTGATTAACGTAACGAAGCCTGCGTCGGCTTCAAGTGTAATGTGGGATTCGTTTATTTGAGATATAATTTAGCTGGGGGAAAATTCCTTTAGTCATGCATTTGGTGATGAGTACTTGAATGTAAATAATAGTTGTAAAGAAATTAGTTTTTAACTCAACATTTTAAAACTGGTCTCATTGAGCTTTCCCTAGTTTGTAGACGTCCTCATCATCGTTTGCAATCCTTTAGCTAACAACATCAGCAAAGAAACAGTAGGCTACGTTGTGGGATGAAAAATCGCAACAAATACGTTATTAGAAAATATTTCCAAGAATTGGCATACTAGTCCTTGGGACAATGTAATCGGATACTTCCATGAAAATCATACTTCGTGCAATTTCACTGTTAATGGCTGGCTGAAGCCTCTTGGAAATGACGATTTTATAATCCTTGTTTTCGTAGGTAGATAACGATCCTGTTAAGATGTATGCCAACCCTGTCATGTTTATTCATTAATAATTAGTTTGCCTTATTAAATTAGCCATTAATTACTCACTGAAGAGGAACTTCTGCAGGGAGTAAAGTAGGTTAGTTATAGTATCTCTCTTACGATTACAAAGCTATTACAAGTAATTTTACCGTATTTATATTTGGCTATTGCATCTCCAGTTTAAATGGAAGTATTCGATTGTTAAGTCCCAAGGACCTGAAGGATGCAAAATATCTTCAAGTAGTCTTAAGACATCAGTCTAAAAATCGTGAAAAGTAAAGTAAAAATTTATTGGCAATACATTTTGGTAAACAACATTTTGGGCTTTTTGTTGCAGAAAAGGGCAGTAGTCAAGGATTAAAATAAAGTCTGATGTACTATGCACTAAATAAAGCAAAGCTAAAGACGTTTAAAATTGTAGATAATAAAGGAATTCATTGCTAGTTTAAAAGATGTAATAACAGTATGAAAGAGAAAACTATAAAGTAAAATAGTTTCAAGTTAAATAGCTCTGCACCTAACACAATCAGCATAGTAGGCTACGCCAGCAACTTTGTGGAGCTACCGCCTGGGAACCAGGATATGGAAGAGGAATAAATCAAGAAGATTGTAATTATTAAATACGAGGAGTTGGCAACAGAAGCACTCAAAGTTAAGCTAATGAATACCTTGAACTTATAAAAAATAATTCAACCTTTTATTAAGGCAAGCTATTCTTTATCACAAGGTGCTCATTACTCTCAAATGAGCAACTTGTGATACAGAGTAGCTTGTCTTAATACAAGATTGAATTAGTTTTCATGTGTTCATTAATTTGATCATAGTTTTAATCTTGTTGTAAGGTTAATCCATCCCTGTACGTGGCGACTTGATATTAGAACCCATACTCAGTTTCAATTCCACCCTCCGGTCTGCGTTGGTAAAACTAACTTCGGGTCTTCGTAACTCTGGGAGTTAAGATCTGTGTCAACTGTCAACAAAACAACTCTGAACCGTTCGCAGAAGTAAAATTGGTGGTGTTCCTCGCGTGTATCAAGTTATTGTTTCACACTTGAACGTGATTTCGGCAGCATTTAAAGTGTAATGACTCATGGTTTATGGTTTTATATGAGTGATCGAACAAGTGGACAGTTGTGATGTAGTTTTGAGTATGACATTGGAAAAATGATGTTACAATAGACCTGTGTAAGTTATGTTAGGAATTAGGTAACTTAGGGATAGGCTGTCTACCGGTAATCCAGGCCTAATTGCCTGCCTAAATATATATGTCAGTATGATGTTAGCATATGAGGTAAAGCTGAAGATTACGGTAGAACTATATAGTAGCTCCGCGGCGCCGACAGCACTACAACTTGACTTTTTCCACAGTTTTTTGAATTTACCTTTACTTTTTGGCGCTCGAGTGCAATTAACCTGTAATTAACCCCTAAAGTCCATCCAACAAGGGGTTTTCATACGCGATCTTCACAAGACAGAGCACGGCTACGTCTGTTTTGAACAGTTCATATCCCGTCCGGCAAGTGCAATGACTTGTTAACGTATGGACACCCCCCCCCGGCCAGTACTAAACACGGAGAAGGGACATTTCATGTGGCCGACAACAAACAGATGCACCGCCAGTATCAAAATCTCTAAGTGTAGAAAAAACCAGTCGAAAAGGTAAAAACTGGCACGGAGCTAATGTATAGCATTACCTGTACCACATGCAGTGCACTGTAGGCACTAGGCTACTGAAGGTTCGTTGCAGCGTCCTTTCGGCCCCTAGTTTCATCTGCTTTCATTCGTTTGCCATCGTTCTTTCCACCCTCTTTTAACAGTTTCATATTACAACTGTGAGGTTTTCTTCATATTAGGCCTACACCTTTAAAACCTCTTTACTCTCAGTTTCCTTTTCAACATTGTATAACCCCATAGGTCCCAGTGCTTGGCCTTCGGCCTAAATTTTATATTCCAGTTCCAACTACACTCAGGTTATGTTAGAGAAATTGGTAAATGGAAGAGTGTCTGGTAATTGTAATTTAACAAAAATGTTCAGAGGAAAATTTGGTCTGCTCACTAGATCTATAACATGAAACCTAAGATGCTACCCATTCATCCATTGTGGCTTAAACTGTAGAATATGATGAAGGCTCTTCAGGGATCTCGGGACACCACTGAATTAATTTAAATTTAAACCATTAGGCTATTGCATATTGGGCTTGAAAATGCAATTTTCTGATGTTTTATTTGTGCTTTGGACATTCATTTTGTTAGCAATGGGAAAGCTGGATTTTGGGTGGGGGACAACACAAAAGGGAAATAAAAAGACCTTAATCCTACTGATAGCTCTTATTCAGATTAACTTAAGTTTACAGATTATTAAATTAACCCTAGGTTACATTAACTGAAGCATGGTTGGTGAGGTTATCTGCTAACAAAGTAACCGTCAGAAAAATTCAAAGCTTACATTAAAACATGAAAATGACATTTCCAAGTCCAAAGTGCAATACAGTAAACCCCCAGATTCGCTCTCTCACAATCTTTGGACTCGGTGACTTGTAGAATTTTCTGTGGGTAGATCTAAGTAGTAGCTCCGCGGCGCCGATTTCCTTCTAACTTAACTTTTTCGACAGTTTTTTGGCTGCTAATTATGGATTTACCTTCAATTTTTGTCGCACGATTGTAATCAACCTGTAATTAACCACAGAACTTCATCCAACAAGCTAGGGGACCTGATGGGAAAGCGAGGTTATGGGTGGGGTATACCACCGGGTCAGGTGATTTGCTCCCTCCACCCAACAAGCTAGGGGACCTGATGGGGAATGCAGGGTTATGGGTGGGGTATACCTCCGGGACAGGGTGATTTGCTCCCCCGCTTGTTACTAACCTACAATTTAGGGGACCCCTAGGGAAAGTGGGGTTATGGGTGGGGTAGACCACGGGGGGTGAGAAGGCGACCAAACTTTACTGTCTACAGCATTGCTGCTATTTCGAATGCTGCCATGCATGCGCACTCTTATAGGGGAGCTTTTGATACACAGGCAGACTCCTTACTGAGGAAAAAGGGGGCATTGGGGGGATAATGTTCGTTTCTGGTCCTTCTAAAGTTTCAGTTTTGCAAAATACACTTGGGGACATTTGATTCCCCAGGGGCTATACTGAACACGGCCAAATACATTTGAACCCTCAGGGCCTAGTACTGAACATGGCAAAATACATTTGAACCTCTAGGTGCCAGTACTAAACACTCCGAAGGGAGTTTCAGGGGCTCCAGTACTAAACATGGCGAAGAGGGTTTCAGGAGGAGTTGAGAAGTTTCTCCTGCCATTGGAGGGGGTATGGGTGGTATTCATATGCGATCCTCCCAGGTTAGACCACTGTCTTTCCAACTACTGCACCCGCTTGTTTGCGTTGGAACGATTCATAAGTATTTCGTTTCAGTACAACGGCTGATTCCTTGCCGTACACTCCTTTGAACCTGTAACTTGCCACCCTTTGGCCGTTACCTGCGAAAACTTACTTCAACTGCCGGGAATTAACGTATATTGTTATGGCAATTACAGGATGTTAATTCAGCTGCGCTAAGATCACGGCCTTTAAAAAAAAAAAAAAAACGAATTTTAGCCCCTGGTGCGGTATTGAGTGTAGGCTGGTCATTCAGCAAAAAGCATTCTGCTCCCCCAGAAATAGGCTCGGACTCCCTAAGTTAAGTTTATTGGGGCTTGGTTTCTTAATATATTGAATTGTTTTTTTTTTTTTTTTTTTTTTTTTTCAGATTATTGTATGAGTTCGGAACTCCTGCGGCCTGACTGGTGCCTTGGAAATTGGTTTTCCCTATACTTTTAGGGCTGTTGGTAAAGGAGTTGACGTTTCGTATTTTGCCAGCCCGTTATTCTTCCTAAGGTGTTCCTACCTAGCCCCTGCACCCCCCTCCATTTCCTCGGTGCTTCCCCCCACTGCCGCTTCTCACCTTCCCCCGTATTTTAGGGGGACGTGAGCAACTTTCTCCCTGCCTTCCCCCAACGTTCCTCCCCTTCCCTCAGCTGCTCCCAGGTGATTTACACTTCTGGAGTGCACTTCCACAATGTAAACATGTCCGCCTCATTTGTGCGTGTTCTTCCCCACCCAAAACCCCGAATTCCCACAGTCCCCCTTTACTGTTGGGTAGTGTTAGGGGCCAAAAAACACTTGGCCGACAACAAACAAATGTGTCTCCTTTATCAGCAGCCCAAAAAGTATAGGAAAAACCGATTTCCAAGGTAAAAACAGGCGCGGAGTTAATACCTGTACTTAGAAATACCTTTCTGTGGAACCTATCTATAAAAATTATTTGCGGGAAAACTCACCCAGTCACAAATTTTTTCGTAGAACAATATTCTGTATGTTCATAGTATTTTTGTGACTAATACTGTACTGTACGTACATATACATTTTATAATAAAATAATGATTTACAGTACTAATTTTCAAATTTTAAGTTTAAAAAGATTAAATAGCAACATTAAATAATGAAAATAATAATTCTCTCTCTCTCTCTCTCTCTCTCTCTCTCTCTCTCTCTCTCTCTCTCTCTCTCTCTCTCTCTCTCTCTCTCTCTCTCTCTCTCTGAGACGATGAGATGAGAGAATTTTTATACATATATCATATGCATGTTTATTTGTTTTGTATGATAAATAAATGATTTAATAATTTTCGATTATTACTAATTTTCGAATATTAATAATAATGTAAACACAGCAAAATATGAATTCTTTAAAGAAAATATAGTAAATTAGTAAGATTTTATTCAATCCCTGGTCTTTTTTGTGAAAGACTCAAGGGGAGGGATGAAGGTATAACTGTCATTAAAAAAAGGGTTAGCACGTAGCTCAAGAGCCTCTCTCTCTCTCTCTCTCTCTCTCTCTCTCTCTCTCTCTCTCTCTCTCTCTCTCTCTCTCTCTCTCTCTCTAATCTAGGTTATGTTCTTTGTATTTCATATTCTCTCTCTCTCTCTCTCTGTCCTAATCTAGGTTATGTTCTTTGTATTTGATATTCGCTCTCTCTCTCTCTCTCTCTCTCTCTCTCTCTCTCTCTCTCTCTCACTGAGATAGATTTTTATCCATATGTAACATATGGTTATTTGTAGTTTTATAGATAAACCGGATGTTACTTTGTTCTTAATTTTTTCATATTTTGCATGCTATAATTACAACATTTATACATTTCTATAGTAAATTATGTAAAATTTTAAAGGAAAACATATCAGTTCCCAGTCTTTTCTGAAAACTTGGAGCGAGGGGGTCATGTAATCTAACTGTCAATTATCTTGACATATTGACCACAAGGGGAGGAAATGTTGCCCACTCATGGTCAGATATGTTGCCCACTTGGTGGTCAAAATACCGCTGCGAAGGTTACTGAAAAATCTCTCTCTCTCTCTCTCTCTCTCTCTCTCTCTCTCTCTCTCTCTCTCTCTCTCTCTCTCTCTCTCTCTCTCTCTCTCTCTCCAAAGATACTCAGAAAGTGAGAAATGGATAGACAGATAGATTGAAAAGAGTGGTTGATAGAAAGATATACTCTCTCTCTCTCTCTCTGTTTTTGGCTGGAAGGATTAGAAGTACAGTCATACCCCGAACTTACGTGAGGTTAGGTTCCAGAACCCCTCACTCAGGGTGAATTTTTGCGTAAGTTTGGCACGGTTTCTAAAAATGCTAATAAATGCTTATTTCTAAAGTTTAAACACTAAATATGACCCTATCATGCTCCCAAATTATTAAGTTAATTTTAAATGAAATTAAAGTTACTGTAATTTCATTTAAAAGTTAGCTTAATACATTACCCTTAATAAAAGAAATAAATGGTTGACATAAAAATTGAGAGTTGGAAGAGAATTTGTCTCTCTCCCCTTCCAAACGATCTATTTTTAGAAGTCGTCTCAACCTCTTTTTAATGACTTTTTTATTTTGCGTCTCTTTCTCTTTGTTCTGAAATAGTTTTTCATTAACAAACAGTGTTTTTTATTTTGACTAATACAGCTCTTAGTTATTATGTCTCTTGTGTTATAGAACGTATTTGCAACACTAGCGCATTTACACTTTGTAGATGGTACAGGTCAGATTAGATCAATTTAAACTATCTACTGTACAGGTAAAGACGTACAGAGAATTAATAAGTTGTAAAAATGTGTGAGCGCTATGAACGAGAGAGAGAGAGAGAGATAAGGGTTGTCTTTACTTAAGAGAGCGAAATTATTTATTAATTTTTATGGAGACTGAGAGAATAACACACACGAGAGAGAGAGAGATATTGTTCTTACTTGAAATATCAAGTTAAATTATTTATGAATTATTACGGAGAGAGAGAGAGAAAGTTAGTTATTCTTATGTTAGATATCAAAAGATGGAAATTCAGTATTAAACTAACTTTTACATGAAATTAAAGTTACTGTATTTTCATTTAAAAGTTAGCTTAATACATTCCCCTTAAAAAAAGAAATAAATGGTTAACATAAGAATATAGGAGTGCATGACTTTCTCCCCCCATTCCACCGATCTATTTTTAGAAGTGTTCTCAACCTCGTTTTTAAAAACTTCTTTATTCTGTCTCTTTCTCTTTGTTCTGAAATGCTCTATGTTTTAGAACAGGGTATTTACAATTTGTAAACGGTACAGGTAAAATTAGATCAATTTAAAATTATCTACTGTACAGTTAAAGACATGCAGAGAAACAGTAATACGTAGGTTGGCTAACTGTGAACGAGAGAGAGAGAGAGAGAGATAACAGGTGTCCTTACTTAACAGAGTGAAATTTTTTATGAATTATTACACACACACACACACACACACACACACACACACACACACACACACACACACACACACACACACACACACACACACACACACAGAATTACAAGAAAAATTTGACCACTGATTAGCAAGACTCCGCTTCTTGTCACGTTAAATGACATGTCTGACAGCTTTTGGCTTTGACCTTCTTACAAAAGACAAGGGAAGAATTTGTTTGTTTAAAATAATATGAATTTTGTCATTACAGTTTTATTATTATTATTATTATTATTATTATTATTATTTAATTTTATTAATCTTATTAATATTTGAAAATTAGTACTTATTATTAGGTAAAAAGTGTATTTATCATACAAATAAACGTACCTGTATATGTGCCATAAAAATTCTCTCATCTTGCTAAAAGAGAGAGAGAGAGAGAGAAATTATTACTTTTAATAATATTTAATGTTATTTAATTTACACATAAAAGCTTGAAAATGTATAAATTACATAAAAAATTAAACATAAACACTTTTGCATGGTTTCTCAGTGTTCGCAAATGTTCGTGTGTCTGTGAAAAACTCGCGTATGACCATTAGTTAGGTTCCAATGAAAAATTCATGTGTCTGTGAATTCGTGCAACTCGAATCATGCAAGTTTGGGATATTACTGTATGTACATATATATATTTTTAAGGTAAAATGTTTAAGATGACTTTGAAATGATATTAATGTCATTTCAAAGATTAATACAGTAATAGGATAATAGTTTAAGGTATATTTGATGTAGGATGCTAGTTTAAGGTATACATTTGGTATTTGAACTTTCAAGACAGGCATTTATCAGTGTTTTTATTCACGGGGGCTTGTGGTATGCATCCCCCTTTAGTACGGGGGGGGGGTTTACTGTAATGGCTTTAAGTAAAATTCTGTCAGCGTTAATTGTAAGTTAGCCTTTCAGTTCTACCCTAACCCATTCCATCCCATTCAAGGGTGCTGTATCCTATCTGACTTCTAGATTGTTGTGGCCATAGCCTGGGAACCTTGAGACCCCTAGAGCATCAGACCCTCCCATTTTCTCAGATGATCTTTAGTATTGCAAAGGAGTTCTTGTATAATATCTGGTAACCTTATGCCAATATTTTCAGTATTATATATGAAAGTAAATACAATGCATGTACTGTATTCATATTCATAATTCCTAATTATATCCAACAAGTAAATTAACAGCCCAAATGGTCTTGCAATGTGGATGTCATTTATAGCAACTGTGGGTTGCTTAATTTTTATTAAATTTTTGATTTAGGTTTATGCATTTCATAAGTTATGCAGTGTCATTGTATGATGACACCAGTTTGGATTTTATATCAGTTTATTGAGAACATTGATTCACATTTTTAGACTTTCGTAGGGCTCATCCAAAGGGTTAACTCTTAAATGAAAGTGAAAATTAGAGTAAGGTGAAGAAGTAAAAGGCAGAAAGCAATGCAGCTATTGGCAGAGGGACACTGCATTGAAGCTTTGGTACCATCTTCAAAATGCCTCATAAGATTTTATTGTAGTTGGTACACTATGATGGCTAATGCAGGAAAAACCAGAAACTACATGTTCTGTTTGGTCTTGGTGCACTCTGTATAATTTTGGTATGTGAGCTGTGTGAACATTTCTGTTTCACCTAGGTAATGATTTCAAATGCCCATCCAGAGATGACAAATAAAATTTTTATACATGTTTAGAAACCAGCTTACTGGTATACTGTATTTAAAAGAAATTGCTGTTCATTTCTCATTTTGATGCACGATATACACAAGGATATCCTGACCTTCATTGACTTCAGTATACTGGTTTTTATTTAATGTTACCAATAAGTCTTACACCAAAAGATTGCCGGTTTCCTTTGAGTGAGACACAAATGACACTCAAACTTTTGTGGAATAGCTTACAACAAAAACCCCCCAAAGGGGGATGTTGCTGTCAGTGTACTTCATGCGATGCACTGTAGGCATTACATAAGGTTCTTTTCAGCATCTGTTTGGCCACTAGATGCAACCTCTTTCATTCCTTTTTATTGTACCTCTTACTTTCCACACTCTCTTAACAATTGTTTCACAGTGCAGCTGTGATGTTTACCTCCTGTTATATCTTTAAAATCTTTTTACTCTTAGTTTCTCTTTCAGTGCTGAATGACCTCATAGGTCCAAATGATTGGCCTTTGGCATAAATTTTTCATTCCATTCCATTTCATACAACAAAAAGCAGTTTTTGGAAATTATTTTGATAATTGTGAACAGTGACGTATACCTGAAGGGGTCCAGTAATCATACAGCAGAGGTTCCTGATTGTGCAGGCCTCCAAAAATGGTCCAGATCTGGACAACCTACCATGTCCATACCTCTCATTTTCCAAACTTAAGGTAGGAATTAAATTTAAGGAAGTCTGGTAGGGCCAAGGAGGCAAATTTTATCAGCCCAGGTAGGATTGTGCCTTAAGTGAGGTTAGATTAGGGGTGGGATAAACCCCTTCCATCCATGGTAGAACATATTGTTCTAAGTGAGGTAGAGTTATGATGTATTTGTAGACATGTCAGACTAGTATAGTTAGGGTAAACATGTACTTTGAAGATAGAGCTGTATCAAGCAGACTAGGTTAGCAAAAGTACTGTATGCTAGTAATAACCTTACTTTAGCTCCACCATGGCTCAAAAGTTTGAAAGGGGCTAAAATGTTGACTGGATATAAAGGTCTGTTCACAGTTTCCTGTATTTTTATTTTTATATAAGCTACTTACAAAGTAATCACATAGCTATTAGTTTTTATTATCGGCAGGTAGAATTTTGATATTCACGGTAGCACTACTTTTGTTTTGGCAAGGTGAGTGACCCCACCCACTTTCGGGGTAAGAGAGGGACCAGCTTAGCAAACGAACTCAATATATTTCTGCTGGCTGATGGCTGTGGTTACAGTGATTGGCAGCAGCGGTTTTTTGAAATTTCTGTTCTCAGTTGATCTTGGATCATTGGTATAGTATTCGCTTTATGGTAGCCTTTTAGGCACAATTAGTTAATGTCAGGTTTTCTTTGAAGACTAGTATTACCGAATTTGACAATTATTTGGACTTTCTTTGACTCGATTTGTCAGCATGTCCGACTCGGGCTCTCAAAGTGTTATGTATTGTAGTAAAGGCTGCAATACGAGACTGAATAAAGCATGTTATGACCCTCATACTGTCTGTGCTCTTGCAGGGATCAAATTTGTTCCCCTGAATTGACCTGTAATGAGTGTGTCTCTTGGGATCCAAAAATATGGAAGACCTTGAATAGTCATTTGACGAAATTAGACAGGGATAAAAGGAGAAAATCAACAGCTAGAGCTAGTAGTGAGGAGACTTTAGCAAGTCAGGTGTCGGCAAAATCTTTGTCTGATAATTCTGATTCTTTATCCTTTGTTCCACCTGATCTCATGTCTCAATCTACCGATTATTCCGCACCCTGGCTCCCTTACTCCTGATCCCAACCTCATTACCAGCCTTGAATCGAGAATTAATCTTAAGTTTGGATTACTTGTCGACATGATCGAGAAAATTGGTGCTTTTGTTAAAGTCCTAATGGACAAAGTGAATGTGAAAGGTGATAATGAAGTGTTAGTGGAGGAGGTGGCTGTCTGTCCTGCCGATTCTCCTAGGCCAAGAGCCCTGGCAAACTCCCCTAAACCTGGGAGGAGCCAAACTGGCAGCCCAAAGGAGGTCGGTGATGTCTACAGGCAGCTGCCCCCTCAGTCGTACCTGTTGCCGATTCCCAGGTTACGACAAAGCGCTGCTGGAAAGGTGTCTCTATGGAATTTGACTGTCTGTCTTCTAGTGTTTCCAGCAGACTCCAGTCCTAGGCACCAATGGCTAGGTGAATCTCGTCCCCTGAAAAGAAGCGCCGCGGGCACTTCTCAACCTTCTGCTGTTCCGATTAAGAAGGCTAAAGAGGCTTCTCCAGAACGTCTTTCTTCCTGTAGCTTCTGGGACAGTCCGGAACGTTTCTTCCAGGATCAACCAGTGTTAGTGGGACAAGTTCTACCTTCTAGGCACGCTACTTCTTGGAAGAGCTCTTGGGCATCGAGAACTCGTCTTCTTCTAAGCTTGCGTCTTTTGCTTCGGAGGACTTGCCGAGACAGGTTGTGATGTCGGAACGCTCTCCAGCACCCATACGCCCAACTCCTGTTCTTGTAGCGCCTGTACAATCTGCTGTTCCTGAATCTTCGTTGGCGGAGAAGTCGTCTGTGGTGCCCAGTGGCACCAGATCTTCCTTCTCCAGTGGTTCACGATGCTTCTTCTGTTGTAGCTCCCTCTGAGCGCCATTCATCTGCTGTGCGTCCATCATCTCCTGAGTGTCTCTTTGCTGAGTTCTCTTTGGCTCCCGAGCGTCCGTCAACTCCCGAACGCTCATCGGGTCCTGAGCGCCCATTGGCATCTGAGTGCCCATCGGCTCCCGAGCACCCACCGACTTCTGAGCGCCCATTGGCGCCCATTCCCCTCCTGCAGCAAGACGCTCCTTTGGTGCCCAAGGTTAGTACCGCTTCCAAGTGCCCAATTTTGTCTGTTTCTTTGGCAGAGCCTATGTCTTCTTTGGTTCTACCTGCTCCAGCTACGACAGTTGCGCCTTCTGTTTTGGATCCTTCTGTTCAGTCGACCCAATGCAAATTGGACAATATCCTGGGCTTAAAAGCCCATCGGTCCCCCAGCCCGTTGCGGATCTGTCGCCAATCTCTTCAGAAGAAGAGGAAGTAGCGGACCCTGTTTCCCTTCCATCGGTGTACGCCTCCTTACTCAGTTTTCTGCTGGTGACTTTTCCTGATCACTTCTCTCCTGCAGCTCCGGCTTCGGCTTACATTATGGATAACCCAACGCCTTCTTCAAGACTGCCTAAAATGATACTGCCCTCTTCAGCTAAGAAGAGTCTCCGTGAAGTGGAGAACTAGCTCTCCGTCTAGGCTGTCGCAGAGAAGATATCTTTCCTATGTGACTGGAGAGGCTCCTTCCATGGGAGCGCCTGCCTCCTCCCAGGGAGACTTCTCTAGTTCAGTTGACTCCTCCAGGCAGTCGGCGTTCAATGCAGCCAAGATTTTGTTCTTGTCCTCGGAATTGAACCATCTGATCAAGCATTTGTTCAAAGTCTTGGAAGTGCTCAGCTTTCTTGACTGGTCAGTAGGAGCTCTTGCTCGTAAAGTGAAGGAGTGCCCTCATATCCCTGAAGACTTCTCTTCAGATTTTTTGGGAGTCATCTCTTGCCTGGATAAGGGTATTAGAGACGGCTCTTTTGAGTTATCCTCCCTTTTTGCAATGGGTATCCTCAAGAAAAGGGAGCTTTGGTGTTCATACATCACGAAGGGAGTTTCTCCCTCCCAGAAGTCCGCACTCCTTTTCTCACCTCTGGACAAGAAGCACCTTTTCCCTCAATCGACTGTGCTACAGATTGCGACTGATCTTCAACAGAAATCTACGCAGGATCTCCTCACACAATCAAGAAGATGGCCTAGAGAGTCTCTGGCTTTTCCCCCCTAGGACAGTTTCTCCTGTTCAACCCCAGCCCTTTTGGGGTAGAGGCAGACAAAGAGGCTTCCCCAGACCTCACGGAAATGCTCATTTCACCCCCAGAGCTATCAAGAAGTCCTCCTAAAACCACCTGCACGTAAGTGAGGATCTAGTCCTCCGCACACCTGTAAGAGTAAGGCTCCTACTTTTCTGGGAGCGTTGGAAAGCAAGAGGAGCGGAGAGTTGGATTATCCAAGTTCTAAGAGAAGGCTACTCAATCCCGTTTCTGGAAAAACCCCCCCTTGAGCAACAAGCCTGTTTTATTGACGACCTATACTCTGCAAACTCTGAGAAGTTTTCAGCCCTCTCCCAAGAAGTGACAGCTGTCCTCATAAAAGAAGCAGTCAAACTAGTCGAGGACCCCTCATTTCCAGGGTTCTACAATTGACTGTTTGTATTCCCCAAAGCATTGGGGGGCTGGAGGCCAGTTCTGGATGTAAGTGCTCTGAACTTGTACGTACAGAAAACCAAATTCAAGATGGAGACGTCCCAGTCCGTCCTTGCATCCATTCGTCTGGAGGATTGGATTATCTCAGTATACATGGAAGACACCTACTTCCGTGTCCCAATCCATTGGGAGTAAAGGAAGTTTTTAAGGTTTGTGTTCCAGCAAAAAGTGTACCAGTTCAGAGCCCTTTTCTTCGGTTTGTCGACAGCCCCACAGGTATTCACGCGTGTTCTTGCCCCAATGGCAAAATGGTTACATCTGATGGGAGTCAATGTTTCATTGTATCTCGGTGATTGGCTTATTCGCTCCCAGTCGAAGGAAAAATGTGCAGAGGACCTTCACAAGACCCTTCTTCTCACCCAGGATTTTGGCCTCCTGTTGAATTTCCAAAAATCTCAACTGACTCCTTCTCAGGAGGTAACATATTTGGGGATGAGGATAAACTCTCAGAGTTTTCGGGTTTTTCCCTCCCCCCAAAGGATAAACTCCTGCCTTCAGAAAATAAACAAGTTTCTCGCCCTTCAGTCCTGTTCTGCGAACAATTGGATGAGTCTGTTGGGGACTCTCGTCCATGGAGCAGTTTGTGTCCCTAGGAAGGCTTCACATGAGAAACCTACAGTTCTTCCTGAAAGTCAACTGGAACAGGAAGAAACACAGATTCTTTCGTTTTTCCAATAACAAAGGAAATAAAAGAAGCTCTGACCTGGTGGAATTCAAGAGACAAGCTCTCTCAAGGGAAGTCACTTCTCCCTCTGAACCCCGAACTAGTGTTTTATTCAGACGCGTCAGACGTAGGTTGGGGAGGCCTCCTGGGAGACAAAGAAGCCTCAGGCCTGTGGACTTCGGAACAGATGAAGTGGCACATCAACATGAAGGAATTGACAGCAATTCACAGGGGATTGCAAGTGTTTGCATCGGAGGTGTCCGGGAAGACAGCGTCCGTCTATTCGGACAACACCACGGCTCTAGCTTATATAAGAAAACAAGGGGGAATTCACTCTTTCTCCCTTTGCCAAGCAGTAAGAGCCCTTCTCATTTGAGCGGATCAGAGTCAAACCCAGCTCCTGACCAGATTTATTCAAGGGAAATGCAAAGTTTTAGCAGATAAACTCAGCCGTCAAAGACAAGTGTTCCCCACGGAGTGGACTCTAGACCCTCTAGTTTGCATAGAGTTATGGAAACTGTGGGGAAGACCGATTCTAGATCTGTTTGCGACTGCAAAAAATCGTCTCCCCCTGTATTGTTCGCCAGCGCCAGATCCACACGCTTGGGCAACAGATGCGATGCTTCTGGATTGGTCGAACATGGACCTTTACGCCTTTCCCCCATTCAAGATGGTGAGAGAAGTGTTAAACAAGTTCCGAAGTCATCAGAACCTAAAGATGACGTTAGTAGCCCCATTCTGGGCAGCCCGAGAATGGTTCCCGGATTTGCTGGAGCTTCTAGTAGATTTTCCAAGACTATTACCTCAAAAACCCAGTCTACTCAGACAGCCACATTTCAGAAGGTTCCATCAAGGACTGTCCACTCTGGCTCTGACCGCATTCAGACTGTCTTCAGATTGGTGCGAGCGAGAGGATTTTCAAATGCAGTAGCGGACGCTATTGCTCGGTGTAGACGACTTTCCTCGAGCAACGTTTACCAAGCCAAGCGGACAGTCTTCCGTGACTGGCGCAGGAGAAACAACATCTCGTCTTCTAAGACGTCTATACATTAGTGGAAATCATTGATATCCTTTTATATTTGAAGTCTACCAGGAACCTTTCCACCTCAACCATTAAAGGATACAAAGCAATGTTGAGCTCTGTTTTTAGACATAGAGGTTTAGATCTCTCCTCTAATAAGGACCCTTCTGATCTAATCAAGTCGTTTGATATGACCAGCCTGAAAGATAATAGGCTAGTAGCCTGGAATTTAGACGTACTTTTGCAACCATGCTTTGAACCTATGCAGTCTCTCTCCTTAAGGGACCTTACTAGGAAAACTCTGTTCCTAGTAGCGTTAGTGACGGCCAAGAGAGTCGGTGAGCTTCACACTTTAGATAAAAAGGTTGGTTTCTCTCAGGGTAATGCAATTTGCCCATTTACCTTAGGATTTTTAGCCAAGAATGAGTCCCCTGCCAACCCCTGGCCTTGCTCATTCATTGTTAAAAGTTTAATAGATATCTTAGGTCCTGACGAAGTAGAAAGGACCCTTTGCCCTGTAAGGGCATTAAGATACTATTTACTGAGAACGGAAAAGATCTGCGGACCGTCGAGCAACCTTTGGTGCTCAGTTAAGGATCCTTCTTGCCCTCTTTCATCAAGGATTTAATTCTAGAAGCGCACTCACAAATTGACGAAAATACGCTGCCCATAGTGAAAGTCAAAGCGCATGAAGTAAGGGCAGTTGCCACATCCCTGGCTTTTAGGCATAATTTGTGTATTGCCTCTATCTTTCAAACAATATTTTGGAAATGCAAATCGGTTTTTACAACTCATTATTTGCGTGACATTGAAACTATCTATGAAAATTGCAGTACCATTGGGCCTATTTCGATTGCTGGTATGGTGTTGGGAGAAGAAGTATAGGAAGCTTCCTTCATCCTTCCTATTTTTTCGCCTTGATTCATGGTATCGAGTCATAGGGAAGCCTGGCGGTACTTGGTATTTGGAGTGCTCACCAGTTTTTATCCACAATGGTTGGGTAATGGTATGGTGTAATGTTTGGCTACAGGGAATTGTGTTTTGTTTTATTTATTCTCTGGTTGTGTTTTTTCTGGTACTGTGCCCAGGGCAGGGGCCGAACTGATTATTCTTTATATGTGATTGGACACTCCTTTGCAACAAAGGAATTCCGCTATGTAGCGGGCGACTCCTGGCTATACCACCATGTCGCTATACGTTGAGATGAGCACCATCCAGAGGCAGTACTTTCCTGTAGCAGCTCTCTCAACAGGTAAGGGACCAGCAAGCATTTTAACTAATGCTAGCAATATTCTGTTTCTTTACATTACTAATTTTAATGTATTAGGATAGATAACCCATGCATCCCACCTCCTATAATGATCAAAGCCCTCCCCCCCTCCCTCCCCTCGTATGGTTGGAAGGCATAAACATATTGAGCTCGTTTGCTAAGCTGGTTCCTCTCTTACCCTGAAAGTGGGCGGGGTCACTTGCCTAGCCAAAACAAAAGTAGCACTACCGCGAATTTCAAAATTCTAGCTGCCGGTAGTAGAAACTAATAGATTTGTAATTAATTGGTAAGCATATATAAAACTTTATTTTATTATAAAAATTTCTTTTTTTTTAAGTTTTACTGTTTATGGTTATATACTTGTTTGTTGATTTAGTTTTATTTATAGTTAGGCTTCTCATTTCTTATTTCTTTTCTGTTTTCTCTTTAATTAATTAAAATCAAGAGGTTTCTGATTGTTCAAACGCCTCAGCCTGAAGATAAAGAGTACAGCTCCTAATTGAAAGGCTCAGCACAAAGAATCTGTTAAGATGTGATTAGAAATCATTAAAATACAAATATTTAAGTATGTATTTCCCAGCTAAAATAAAAGAATGTTGTTGTGGCAAACAGATTTGCAACATTTATTCATGAATGCTCATGTGTGATTCCAAACAAATACAATTTATGAATGTTCAGGTGGGAACAAGTTGGGACCAATAGTGAAAGTTCTATGTTAAGTTTTCCATGGTTATTTTCCATTACTTTAATGTGCTCCTTAACTGTGATAATGATAGGTCTTGAAAGTACAAAATTTTATTACGCTAAATGGGTTTTATGGAGTATATGGCTTGCTGTTGATGTCTTAAGAATAGGCATATACTTTTTTCTTAGTTTTGAGAAAGCACCAAATGATAACATCAAAGTGTTAGAACCATCTATGAGCCACTAAAATGATAGAAAACTTATCCATAACTTCATTCATTGAGTTGTCATAGGGTAAGAAATAATCTGTACATGTGGGACATAGAAATAGTTCTAAATTTTTTATCTGTAGCTGTGAGACATAGAAATAGTTTTAAACTTTTATCTGTAAAGTTTAAACATGTGTGAAGCATTGGGTTGTAGGATATGAAATGGATTATTTTAAATTTAATATTTACATGCTTATGAACACAGTTTTCAGGAAGTATAGGTGTGCATTATGTATCAGAGGTTTATACAACATTTAAAGTATTGTTCAAAAGTAAAGGTGAGATACGAAGCATTGTCATTGTGTGAATCACGAAACTTTTGTTGTGGAGTGGTTAATAATAGCACAAGTGGAAAAAAAATGAAACCAAAACTGAATTATGAATATTTATGTGACCCTCAGAATTTGAGTCATATAGAAAAGTTAACTTTCCTTAGAAAAGGTGTGGGAGATATAAGAAAGATTATTGATTTGTATAACAAGGTGAAAAGTCTTCCAGCTGATGCACAAGAGAGGCAACTGTTAGAAGAAGAACTAGAGAAAGAAGCCTGTTTGATCCCAAATGAGGCAAGTCCTCACTTGTTTGAATATGGTGAGGAGGCAAGACTTATTGAATTCGTTAATAAGAAACCTGAATTTGATTTTGAACCCAAAGAACTGCATGAAATTGGCCAGAAACTAAATATCCTCCGCACTGAAAACCTTGGTCTCCTGAATGGATCTCGCAGTTATTTCTTCAGAGGAGCTCTTGCTGACTTAGAGCAGGCACTTATAAGGTATAGTATGCTATTTTAGATTTGTTAAAAATTGTTTCAACTCTTGTTGATTTTTGGGAGAAAAAAGTTAGAATCCCAAGAGGACAGCATTTCAGGTTTATACCAAACTTCTTGTAAGGTTTGGTTATCAGTTGCAAATAATTTTTATTCATTTATTATTTCCTTAATTTAAAGTTTCAAGAAAATTATTTTACTTCTTACCTGACGTTTTTAGTTCCTTGAATTGATACTGGTTAATGAAATATTTCATAGTTACAATAACAAGGGCATGTCCATACAAAAGTCATTTAGTTGTTGACAGATAATACAGGATATTAAAATGCCCTAATTTTAGTTTACATTGGAGTGAACACTTCTTTTTTTGTGTCCTTGTATATACTGTAGGTGGTAACTAAGAGTAGGCATGTATTATATGAAAGAGTTATAAACATTCAGTGCATAGGCTATCCAGTCAATACAAGGAGCACCTCACCCTCCACATTGCAAACTTCACATGTTGGTTTTTATTTTTTATTACCTGATTGTATTAGCTGCACTCCCTCTTTCCATATTTTATTTTTGTTTACTCATCCTTCAATGAAGAATTTACTGTATAATTATAGTAGTATATTGAAAGTTTTTTTTATAGCTTAGGATTTGAAGCAAATAGATAAGTTATATATCCAAGAGCACAGTTGCAGTGGAATTTTTGGGGAAAATAAACAGCAGGCTTTTCTGTAATGTTAATTTTTCCATTTGTTTTTGTTTATACAGTATTTGTGACTATGTAGGTATTCCAACATTAATAATTTCATTTTTAAAGATGTTCCTTACACAGTGAAGTTTTTTATTCAGCTTTTGAATTTGTATTTTGAAATACTTTAAGCATTTCTCTGAATTTATCATTATAAATTTCTATTCTATACTCGCCATTCTACATTCTCTTTGATAAGAACGTGGAATATAGGAGGGATGCAATATAAGAGAAATGAGCCAAAGACCTGTGAGAAGTTTGTGTAAGATATAGGTAAAATAAAAGGAAGGATCAGGATTGGGGTTTTCATTTGGTCTGTGCAGACAGAAGGATCATGTGTGACAGGTTACCTCTGTATGATAATACTATAGATGTCAATCTGTATGTGTGATTGTGTGAACCCATGGGTGGTGCCTGGTTCATCCAGTGCTCTCAGTATACAGGCAATCCCCGGTTTACGACGGGGGTTCCGTTTTTACGCCGCGTCGTAAACCGAAAATCGTCGTAAACCGAAAAATCGTCGAAAATCGTAAAAAATCCTAAGAAAACCTTATTTTAATGCTTTGGGTGTATTGAAAACGATGTAAACTGCATTTTTATTGAGTTTTTCAGCAAAGAAACCTCAAAATTTTGATTATTCTGCCATTTTGGAGCCATATTTCCTCTGTCGGATCGGCGTATGACGCGTCATAACCCTGGAACATGCGTCGTAAAACGGGAAATAATTTTTGATGAATATATTTGAAAAGCGTCGTAACCTCGGAACGTCGTAAGCCGGACCCGTCGTGAACCGGGGACTGCCTGTACACATATACAATTCCCAGATTGTACACTTGATATAGAAGATTCATGCATGGAAGGTCATTGTGCATTAATATAGTGCTGAGTAACCTGGCAAGCCAAGTGTCTTGGATCTGATTACCTCACTGTTGTGTAGATCAGAAAGTTCCCTTTGCTCCAGCAGATCTGGCAAACTGCTTTCCCATCCTTGACAAGCCAGAGGATGTTCTACATGTCCTATTCTTCCAAGCTTTTTGCTAAGAGTAGTTTTTGCTCAACGGAACAGATCATTCATGGTTTCCCATTTATGATTTCTGAAGAGTAAAATGGAGGTGGCAGTTGAGAGGAGGTGTTCTGATAGATAGGACATCTTGATCCACTGTACAGTCTCCTTAAAGTCCTCTGGGATAAAGGGAACCACAGCCAAACCTTTGGGATGCTGCCCCTTCTGTGTTCGGTGTCAGCAAGGGCCTCGCCTCCATGAAACAGAGACATGGAACCCAGACCTTTCCTCTGGGAAGGATTAGGAGTCTTTCCAGTCCTTTTGGCCTTGCCTTCCAGCTCTGGCTAGGAAGGGAGTTAAGGGGGAGAAGAAGGGAGGGGGATGCCAAAGTTGGCAATCCCTCTCTCCAGCTGCTGTAAATAGGGGGATGACTTTCATGCCATTGGGCAATGAGGCAGGGATGGGCCCTGTGTAGTCTTTGCCTTTCAGAACTGTTACAGATTGTCTTTCAAGAACTGACCCCATTCCGTATCTCATTTAATTGTACAGTATTATTCCCAACTTACCCTCCAGGATCTCTGGAGGATGTTAGAGAAGAATGTAATAGAAGGCATTGATGGAAAGAGCATATTCCATGTTTGATTCCATTAAAAAGGGTGACTTCATGTTTTTAGGGAATCTGGACTCTTACTTCGAAGTGTCTGCCCATCAGTCCTCCAGGAAGTACTTCCTCTTTTTCTGCGAGATTGTCTACCAGTTCAAAGCCCTGTGCTTTGGAATGCAAAGGTCCCCTAGGTGCACACATGGAGTCAGCTTGGGACAGTTTGCAAGGTATATGCTTGCTGTGTTACCCGGGTGATTGCCTAGTTCTAGCATCCTCTGAGGTGCAGTTGGGATCTCAGTGAACTGGGAGATGTCACAGTTCATGCTGATAGGGCAGCAGCAAGCCATACTGTCAGACTTGTGTCAGTCATCTCAAGGTTGTTTCAGCACAATTCTTTTGGTGTGCAGGTAAAGGTATGTCTTATTTACTGGTATGAAACTTGTTGAGCAGTGCTGAAACAACTGTGTTTTTCTATTAATTTGTGAAGGCTTGCCGAGTGTTTTTGGGGAGGAAGAAAGCAGTTGAGTCTGAAACTCTTAAGTTTCTACCTCCTTGATCAGGAGGAAGACTACTCAGTTGCCAACCTAGAAGCAGACAACTTCAAAGCTGAATGAACATAGAGGTCTTTAGTAGGGTTCTTTACCTGTCTTGACTTAAGTTTCCTCTAACAGTGAGACATCTGACTTGACAACCAATCATAACATGTCTCACTTGTAAGCGAGTAACCTGGGTGAGACAAGTGTATAGTGAAAACTTGTTGGCTTCGGATGGCCTGGATAACAAACCACATAAAATCCAGGCCAGGGTTTTCAGGGAGTTTCAGAGTGAAAAAATGCCAGTCTTAGAGTGACCTGCTGCTGCTAGCCTGTTCCACATCTGTGTCTGGTGACTGGCCTGTTCATTGGACTTACATGCCATCGAGGATTCCATTTTGCTTTTTAAGGCCTATTGTTTTCTTCAATTACTGATGCCATCTGACTTATATCAAAAGATTGAAGTTATGGTTCCAGTCATGCAGCCATCAAGAGTTTCTGCTGTACCTGCGGCTGTTGATTGCTTGTCACCTTCTCATGGGTCCAACTCCAAGTATCATATGAGCAGAGGTGCATTCTCTTCCACAGAAGACCTTGAGGAGTTGTTTCCTAGGAGTCACCAGCCTTTAGAATTTGTGATGATCTCCAAGAATGATTTTGGCAAGGCTCCGGGCAGTCATCAGCATCATGATTGACATAATGATGACCAGGCAGATCACTCAAAGCCCTCTTCATTTTCAGGTAGGGACTGTTCTAGCAGTTGTAGCAGTCCATGACTGGTCATTTGCAGGCAAGAAGAGTAAAAGCAAATTTTTTTGACAAAAGGCTTCTCTGCCTAGGAGTCATAATGAACATCCTAAAGTTTTACTTGCAGTAACAGTAGAGTTACTAGCGGATCCAGAAAAATTTCATGGGGGCCACCAATTTTTATATTATACACACACATACATGTATTCATTATTATTATTATTATTATTATTATTATTATTATTATTATTATTATTATTATTGTCTTATTTATTTTCCTAAAATTTTATTTCTATGATAGATTTGTTATTTTTTCCCCCCATTTTTATATTTCTCATTTATGTTATTAGTATCTAAATCTTCAGTATTATTATTGTGCCATTATTTTTCAAGGGGGCCACGTGCCCAGGTGTCCCCCCCCCGATCCACTAGTGAGTAGAGCCAAGGACTCAGTGAGGAAGTGAAATTTATCCATTAAACTGTTCACCAGCTGTTGACCAGCCATTTGTTGCAGGATAGAATACATGCCTTAGCTGACAGATGTATCTTTGTCCTCAGCTCCCACAGGAGCCATGAGGCAAAGGGAGAGATGTTTACTGTCTCTTGAGATCTCCCCAGCTATTGTGACCATCAACAAAAAACCAGCCTTATAGTTCTAAAGATGGTAACTGTTACTCCTAAGACTAAGTTCTCTCCAGTAACTCATTAGATGATTTGATTTGACCAGAGATTGTGTTCTCTTGAAGAAGAGCCAGAAGCATGAAAGGCTCTTTTTCCAAGGGTTCAGAGTTGGCCTGCAAGGTTTTTGATTTTTAGTGCCATAGTGATGCCACAGAAGCATCAGCTGTTGAACTGCTGCTTTAGCAGTTATCATGGATGTAAAGTTGAGGATGGAGGGACAAGCAATAGCAAGAGTTACAATGGGCGAGTGGCTGTCTTACACTCTTCACCGTGTAACCAAGTTGTTGCTAAATGTACTGTATTCGAGGCTGTTCCTTGAATGCACATCAAGAACTATAAGTTAGAGAGATTTGTAAAGTGGGCAGTAGCTTCATATGTGTCTTCTGCAGTCACCCCTCACACCTTTGGAAGCTAACATTAGTTTTATTGGAGAGTCTTGTCTATGGTGAAATTGCTTGAGTGAGTTTTAGGTTTTATTTTATAGTTGATGAAAAAGTTAAGTCTTCAGGGAAGGTTACTAAGGCCAGGACAGTTCTGTCACATGACAGGGCCTCTGATTGTGCTCATTTACATAATAATGTAGCTGCTGGCAATTAATGTAATGAAGAAGCAGGACAAGGTCAAAGGATCTCTCCAAACCCTTCTCTCAAAATTTAAAGAACTAAGGGTTTCAGATTTGATGGACCCATTTTTGTTTCCAAAAAGCTAAGTCAAGGAGCTCTCACTGAAGTTGACATTGATGATGAGAGAGGCAACAATTTTTAATCTCAGTGGTATGACCTTTTCCAGACAGTTCTTTACCCCTGCCAGGAGGAGTTATCAGAGGTTCAGGCAGCAGAGGATGCAAGCTGAATAAGACGGCAGTCTAATGGGAAAGTTTCCTGCTAAGGGTAGTTGAAAGGAGTGAGATTAGTCATCATAGTCTGTCAGTTCTTCAGCCTGTGGTGGCTTGTTCCCAGACATTTTAGGGATTCTGGCAGGAGATAGGAGCAGAGCTGTGGGTAAGAGGTCATCAGATTTACCTACTAATTTCCTGTACTGGAGACAAACCTCTCACATTCTTCACAACCACTGGACTCTAGGATATATAGAAGGGATTCTCAGAGGTTCCAGGTGAGATGAAGTCATGTTGCAGAAGCAGGACTGCAGTGCAGAACCTTGTGTTTGGTGCAGAAGGCAACAGGAGGATGGTAGCTGACAATCAATTTAAGCTTGCTGAGTGAGTTTCATTAATTCCATACAAGAGACGTACTGTAGTTTGCAGGTAACTAATATACACATCTCACATGAATGGTAATTGCAAGTCTGCTCAGTACTTAGAATTTACCAGTACACGCACCTTGTTTTACTCTCTTTGGGGTTTACCGCTCCTCTGAATAACCACTTGAGATCACTGATGCTTGATCTCTGACAAGTACAAATATCCAAGAGCTCTCCTGGAATCGACTTACCCTCACAAATAACCTTACAACATTCAGCAATTCTACTTCCTATCTAAAGTATGATTCAGACTAGTAGCGATTGATGTGGTTGTGGTTACTAATTATGATCGATATGGCTTTAGTCCAGAACCTTGACCTTTCTGGAAGCCACACCCAATTCAGGAAGTTGGCCTGTAGTGTAAGACGCAGCTCTGGGCTTCTCCATGAAAGGCGGCAAGAACGAAGAGGAACTCTTGGAGGAAGTCTTACACTGCAAGATCTTTTCTATTACCTGAAAATGTTCAAGGATCAAAGAGGTCAGTTGAAACACTACTGCAGGTTGTGTGAAGTGGCCCAAGCTGCATTTTTTACACAAGAAAGTATCCAGTCTGAGAGACTCGGCAAAAATAAAGTGGGAGCTTCTCCCTGTCAAAAGTTGTAAAAAAAACTGACAAAGGAGCGTATTCTTCATTGGGGTCTGAAGAGAGACCAAAGCCAAAGTGGCTCCTGAGGCGGTGATATTGGAATACTCAGGAGTAACTGACGGAATGAGGGCTGGAGCAGAAATGGTGGTTGATGGACAAAGAATCACTGATACATCATGCACAGAAGTCCAGGTTCAACTCTTGATAAGTATCAAGCATATTAGAAAAACTTGAAGATTGTACATCTTCTACAGGCTGGGTGGAAGCTACAAGGGTGATTGAAGTCTGAACTGTGGACAACTGCTCCTTACACTCTGCAGATACTGATTCCCACGAATGAGAAATTGAAGACTCCTAATGGTGCTTCTGCAATGGGGAAGTAGCTGACAGGGAAGAGTGACTTAAACACTCCTGAGAAGACAAAGAATGTGTTGCGAAGGTGAGTGGTGTACATTTGAAAAGTGATGAGTGTGCAGATGGTGAGAACTTGAGCTGCACAGTGATAAATGGCATGGGAAAGAGCAATGTGCAAGAGAACAGCACATATGAGTGGCTCAGTGTAGAATGTTTTGGTGACGAATGGTGCAGCAATGCATGCTGCTTATTGCATGCAAAGTGATCCCATTACTTCTCCTTGGATACAGCCAAAGCAGAAAGTACAGTAGTGGAGAACATAAGACTGTTGAACAATCTGTATTGCGATCTTCTGATTTTGAATGCAAACAATCACTGTTGGCGCCATGTGGAATTGAATCATTGTCTCCTCAAGGAAGTCTCAGCTATACATGGAGTGGAGTATTACACATAGACTTACTAACATCACTAGAGGATAAAACAAAAGAATCTAGCTACCAAGTTACCAACACAGCCACACTAAGGAAAGAAGCCGATAATGCTGACCAACTCTTCCCCCTAGCACAGCTGGAGTAACCCTTAGGTGAATGAGATCTGACACCTCCCCAGAGTGAGTAGAAATAGATTACTATGGGAACAGATCCACACCACTCCCCAGCTTACTGTGATTTCCAGGAGTGCAAGATTCAGAAGGAGCATGACTGAGCATGTTGACAGCAATGCTAGACAGTAGTGGAGGCACCATCCCATCTGCAGGGCAGTTACCCAAAATCAAGCAAGCATTTCAACTGACTGCTGAATAACCTTTTTAACTCCAGTTAATTATGTTTCATATCTATTCATCCAGCTATCCTGGTTGAAAAGGAAGCTTGCACTGAAGTTGGAGAACAAGAATACAAAGAGAAAGACTGACAGAAAGGCAGAGAAGGGGAATGGAAAAGGCTTAAACTGTCTGTCTTTTACCAGCAACAACCTTAGCAACATCATACTGAGAAGAATCATGCTTTTGTTGCTTTATCAGTCTGTCAGTCTCCCCCCATTTATGATAATTAACCCGTAAGAGGTTACATACTTGTAAACAAGTTTTACTCCCTCAGGTTACAAAAAATTTAAAATTATTTTCTTGGCTTAATCAGTGCCAAATGGTCCCAAAAGAAAGAAAATAGTATTTTAAAGGCACACAACCCACAATTAAAGGTCCAAAACCGGAAGTTTGCATTGGGGCATATCCCCTAGCTGGCTGCTGAGACATAATCCTTGTGGTATTGTACATTTTTGCTTTTTCTTGACTCTCCATGCCTCCCCTTATAGGTTCCTTAACCCTTTAATGCCCACTGGACATATTTTACGTCGACAAAAGTTGTCTGCCGGGTGCCGAGTGGACATAAAATACGTCGACTACAAAAAGTTTTTTTAAATATTCGCGGAAAATACTTACAGGCTTCGTTTGCCAAAAATTTTAAATCGCGCCTTGAGGGATGCTGGGAGTTCACGGATCATGCTGATGTTTTGTTTACAAGCGTGATCCAGCTGCGCATGCGCGAATTTCTTTCTTCTCGCACTACAAAGCATCAGTGACGCATTGTCAGAGAGCGATTTCTTGACGCATTCGTGTTTTGCCGAACTTGTGCAAGTGTTAGCGTATTTGTGACACAATAGGACGTACGCAGAGATGTTCCAACGTCGTCAGGACTCTGAAAGGTGCGTATTACCTGTCGGTAGTGAGCGTGTGAGATGCGTTTTAGACTTGGATGCTGGAGAGGGACCAAGCACCCAAGGTGATCCATCTTTTCAATGCCGTGTTGCGAAAGTGACCGTGGGCCCCAAGGGCCGTACCCTGTGCCTTTTATGACCCCTAGGAAACATCGGGGTGTCCTGAGAGGCATTCGTAAACATTTGGGAGGCCTCCAACAAAAGGACATTGATGAATACTTGTTGGAGCTTGATCGAGAGCAGGTGGAAAGTCCTCATTTTGATGGCAGTTGGTCATCTAGTGACGAGGACATCACGCCCGATGTCAATGATGACGAGTATTTTCCCCCAATGTCTGTACGAGAGCCAGAGCATGAAAGTGAACTCGAGTTCAGTGCTTATGAGGGAGAGTCTGAGGAGGAGGAGGCACCGATTGTGGCTGGTGGGGACAAGACAGAAAGTGATGGTGAAAGTGAGGGAGATGGGCCGGTGTTGGGGTGGGGTTGGGGGGGGGAGTGCGAAGTCGTGCCCGTAGAAGGTCGCAACGTCGCAGCAGCCTAGGTGAAGGCCGTTCGTCCAAAAGTGATGAGGGGTGGTTGGAGGACCCCACCACACCTAACATGCACCCAGTCACGGCAGTACCTGGACTGACCGTCCCTGTGCATCTCACTACACTGGGGTTCATTCAGCTCTTACTTACGCAGGAATTGCTGGAATACCTCATTGCAGAGACGGCGGATTACGCTCGGTACTGCCGTGAAGAACTGCAGACGACGTTGTTGTATCGATGGTGGGGCTGCAACCTCACGGACATGGTGCATTTTTTGGGGCTCCACATTTTTTTTGGAATGATGCCTGCTGCCGATGTCAGGCAATATTGGAGGCGGAATTTTTTTATTAAGTACGCCCAATGTGCCTGGCATTATGCCCTGTGATAGTTTCCTGGCATTGGACAGGTATTTCAACGCCTTCAACCTTGGCAAGTTACTTATATAAGAATGTTATTTTTATAATAAAATTAAGTTTTATATGTATTTAACAAGTACAGTAATTACAAAATCAGAGCCCACCCTCTTCCCCTCTGATGGACATAAGGCACAAACAGAATGAGGTTATCTGCTAAATCGTTCCCAGTATTCCTGTTAGTGGGTGGGACTGGTCACCTATACTAAACAATCAAAGTGCTACCGCGAATTTTGAATTTAAGCTGCCGCGCTAGTTAGAAACTATAGCTATGTAATTATTAGGTAAGTTTATATAAAACTTTTTTTTTTATAATGTCATATTTCCAAGTTTGAATGTTTTTTGTAGACATGAAAAGGCAGTTAGAAATACACTTATCTCCCACCTAACAATTAAATTAATATACTGTACTCTTTGCGAATGTCTCTTAGACATCAATATTCATAAGTAATCAATATTCATAAGTACAGGCAGTCCCCGGTTTACAATGGGATGACGTTCCGAGGTTATGACGCTTTTCACATATATTCATCAGAAATTATTTCCCGGTTTACGATGCATGTTCCAGGGTTATGACGCGTTGTACGCCGATCCGACGGAAGAAATATGGCTCCAAAACAGTATAATAATCAAAATTTGGAGGTTTTTTGATGAAAAACTCAATAAAAATGCAGTTTACATCATTTCCAATACACCCAGAGCATTAAAAGTAAAGTTTACTTAGGATTTTTGATGATTTTCAACGATTTTTTGGTTTACGACGATTTTCGGCTTACGACGCAGCATAAGAACAGAACCCCCGTCGTAAGCCAGGGACTGCCTGTATATGGACTTGCTGAACAACCAGCAAATTAAGAGAAGTGCTCTGCCAATATGTAATGAAGGATGATAAATTAGTGGATTTATTTAGGTTTCTAAGCTGTCAAATTCAGAAAAAAATTTAGTCACACCTTTAGTTCCAGGATCTCTCTTTGTGAATAGAGAAATTTGAATTAGCAACAAAGTAGACCATGAGCTAATATATTACTAGTAGATTATAGAATGTTGCATAGATCTAGGCAGAACCACCATCTAGTAAATCTGGATCCTTCAGGGTTTACTGTACTTATTAAACACGAATAAGGTTTAAAATGTTGTATTTCTTTCAGGTATACGGTTTCATATTTAGTGAAGCAAGGATTTACCCTTATGTCAGTTCCAGACCTCCTTTATTCCAGCATTATTGAAAGCTGTGGCATGAGCACTAGAGGAGAACGTACCCAGGTCAGTGTATATGCAAAAACATATGTTTTGAACTTAACTGTATATCTTTTCTGTTGTATTCCATGGTAAATTATTAGCCAAGTCTTTCCATGTCATGTGTGGTACAAAAATGCTTCAGTAGCGATGAAATTTCTTGTATGTTATCATACTAATGTTTATTTTCATACAAGTAATGGGGGTCAAAGATCAAAATTATGGCAATGCATAGAGGAAGCAGTGTTGGTTCTTCAAGGCTTTGGTAATCGAGGAATAAGTATTGTCAAAGATGATTAGTTTTTCTGACTTCAGCTTCCAGTTACAATTGAGCATTGCTTGGCCATTCTCTTGTAGTCAAATGTCAGATCCTTTCTTGATTATAGTGTTTGTACAGGACATAATTTTTCTTGATTATAGTGTTTGTACAGGACATAATTTTGTGTGGAGCCAGAAAGCTTCCTGTGTTTTCCATGCCCAAAGAGGAGTAGAATCCACTTAGGCATCCATAAAAACTTCCATGAGAGGAATCCCCATAATGCAGATTGTCAAAATTCTAATCTGCATTGAGTTTGAGATGATTTTCCTGGCTGCCATTGAAAACAAGAGTAAAATATATTATTTTGCTTATTGATCAAGGGAAGTAGGCACTCTTGTGACTTATAATTTTGTCTTACAGACGGAGTAATGAAGTTGGATCATGGTATTTATAGAGAGCTTTCATTTACTAAAAGGCAGCAAGTTTTGGTTGTCTGGGATAATTTTTGACTTGGCAGAACAAGTTTGTTTTCAGCTAGGTGAATGGCTGGGAGTCCAACACTAACTCACCTTGCACATCTGTAACTATCATATTAAAGCTTAAAGACAAACCCACTGTTACACAAAGAATACATCTTAAAGCTTGAAGGTAAACCCACTTTCACACAAAGAATACATCTTAAAGCTTAAAGATAAACCCACTTTCACACAGAGAATACATCTTAAAGCTTATAGATAAACCCACTTTTGCACAAAGGATACATCTTAAAGCTTCAAGATAAACCCACTTTTGCAAAAAAAAAAATACATCCTAAAGCTTAAAGACAAACCCACTTTTGTACAAAGAATACATCTTAAAGCTTAAAGATAAACCCACTTTTGCACAAAGAATACGCCTTAAAGCTTAAAGACAAACCCACTTTTGCACAAAGAATACATAAAAGCTTAAAGACAAACCCAATTTTACACAAAGAATATACATAAAAGCTTAAAGACAAACCCAATTTTACACAAAGAATACATCCTACAGCTTAAAGGTCAGCCCACTTTTGCACAAAGGATACATCTTAAAGCTTGAAGACAAATCCACTTTTGCACAAAAAATAACATCTTAAAGCTTAAAGATAAACCCACTTTTGCACAAAGGATACATCTATGTAAGCTTAACTGTTGTACATTTTTTTTATGATCAAATTGTAATTGCTCAACTATAGTTAGCAACCAATAACTAACAGCTGTAGCATGCACATACTGTGTTTTATCACTTGATAAATTGAAAAACTCCAATAGATCATTTTAAATGGAAAATTGACTAGTAGTTGCAAATCCTAGGGTGTAATCTTGAAAAAACCTTGAGAACTGTGTTAGAGCACTGCAGGAATATGGAAAACAAGGAATATTGAATGATAAATACTTGAGGGTCTAGGGTAGGGGTTGGCAACCTCTTGGCGAGTGTGGGCCAGATAGCTATAAAGTGTCTTGGAGGAGGGCAATGATATCAGAGTTACTATAAAGATTGCTCAACGCCTTAAACCAGGTAACAGCTGTTAGATAATTAGTGTCCTGGTGTTAATTTGGCGGCCAGAATGGCATCCTTTGCGGGCTGGATATGGCCTGCGGACCAGAGGTTGCCGACCCCGGGTCTAGACAGTTGCATATGTAATGAGACTATTTTCTGTCTAACAGACAAAAGGCAGGTGATACTGGTAACATTGTGGACTGCAATTAGGCATGATAGGAAGAATGGACTGTGATGAAACAGTTTTGATTTATGAAATGTAAAACAAGAAAGTCACATATTACATGCTTTCACAAAAATAAGTTTACTCTAACAGCTACAGACTGGGAACCTTGGCCAATAAAAATTTGTTACCTTTTCCTTAGGAAAATGGATCGCAGAAAAAAAAAAAGTGGCTACTAAAACTGCAGTTCACATTGGTAATACTGACTGCAAGAGTATTATAATCTTCTTGCAGATTGTGTAACAGAGGTGAACTGCAGCTTGCTTATTAGCCAGTGCAAACATGCAAAGGGAAATACAAATATACTATCATAGCAGGAAGTCTTCAACAGTCAGACCAACCAGCAACCTAAAGCCAGTATTAACCAGATAAGTAGCAAGACATGCTGTTGATTGCAAATAATTACAGAGATGATAAGGAAATGAGGTGAGTGTAAGACAAATAAGAAATATAGAACAAAGTTGTAACAATCTCGAACTGCTGTACAGAAGAAAACAATCTTCAAACAATGGAAAGTGTCGTGTTGATAGTTAACAATGACCAGTCTATTATGGGTTTGCAGATGAAGAATGATAAAGTCAGGAATGGTTAGTATAAGGATGATGATGATTAGATAATTTATTATGTATAGGTGAAGGATACTTGAGATTGGCTAGTTGCTGAATAAGAAGTGGAACAAATTACAGCATTGTTTCGGTAATTAACCTCTAATAATTGAAAGACAGCATTCATCAAATGATCACTATAGAACAGATACAAAAATCTAAAGATGCTTGCTGTCTGCAGCACAACTTTTATTGTCAATAAATAATTAGTTAACAACTAGTCAGTGATTAAATGACATATCTAATAGTTGATGAGGAATGCCATTGTTTGAGAAATCAAAATTATTGGAGAGATTGAGAGCAGTGCAGTACAATACTGTATGTTGCTAGACATGTTCAGATAAGATCTCGGGCTTTTAAGGACTCTGAAAGGACCAGAATTTAGTGCTGAATGACCAGAGTATGTCCCAGTGCTTGGGGTTGTCCCTAAATTTCATAACCCATCCATCCATGACCATGATGTTGCTAGTGCCAGAGCCGGTGTATGTATTTATTTGAAAATAAAAGCTGGTGTTCAGACTTGATGTATGTAAGATGGCAGTACAGAGTCATTGATAACTTATAAATTAAAAAGGCAGTACTGATGCAAATTTTTTAAATTTTTATTGGAGTGCCAGGCTTCCTAACCAAGAAGGTATCTGTGGCAACTAATAAAAGCATCTTATGGAGAGGAGAGCCTTTTCATCCCTTGATTGCATATGCCATTTGTGGACAGCTGCTCCTTCAGCATATAACTACTGAACTCGAGTTAAAATTCAACAGAACTTCATTTGAATTGGTTTGGTTTTGAGGACTGTTGCAAAACTATGTTTCAACAGAACTTCATTTGAATCGGTTTGGTTTTGAGGACTGTTGCAAAACTATGGTTTGTATGCTATAAACTACAGAAATTTTATAAATACATCTTTTGTTTACAGTTTCAGTAATACATAATGAATACCTCTGGTTTCCTCTTTGTATAGTATTTTTGCTTCATTACTTAACAGGTATACCGTATTGAAGGGTTAGATGATGTATGCCTTTCAGGAACAGCAGAAATGGCAATAGGAGGGTATCTCAGAAACAGACAGTATTGTCTTGATGATCTTCCTTTAAAAATGGCTGCTGTTTCACGGTGCTACAGGGCTGAAACATCAAATTTACGTGAAGAAAGAGGAATATATAGGTACGACCCCTTTTTAACTTTTTCTCAGTAACCAAGAATTTTAGTAGAACTTAAAAATTCCCCTGAAATTTATATTGAATGTGTTTATGTAAGCTGAGAGGCGTCTTTATTGGTTGTTGAATTCTCTATTTGCCAGTGCTCATGGATTTTTGCTTGGTCTTTTCTTCAGTGGTAAGAAGAGGTAGTTCTGTGCTTTCATTTATTTCATCCTTATAACATTAATGGTTTTGAGAGTTCTCTACTTAACCCTGTTGCTTACCTATGACTGATATAGACGTCATCCAAGTTTAAGTCATTTTCATTTTGATGGTGTATGCAAACGTCAAAAATAAAAAAGACTGCACAAACCGGCAGACAAGTTGAAGATAATTTTTGGCTAGTGTTTCTGATATTTTTTTTATACATATGTAACATGTATATTTGTTTTGTATAGTTTTAGATCTTTGTCTCATACCTGCATCATTTATCTTCTTTCTGAGAGAGAGCGAGAGAGGAAATATTTTTTGTATACAGTATGCATGTAACATGTATGTTTATTTGTTTTGTATATTTTTAGATTTTTATTTTACAGCAAAATAATTTCTGGATCGGGTCCCGTGTCAGCCGGTGAAAAAGTCCATTCAGCACTTATTTCTAGGTAATTCCGTTGCTAGATACCAGAGAAAGCTAAATGAAACGCTGGAGTTACTACCCCAGAGCAAGCTCCATTAGATGGAGTCGGTGTATGGAAAAGGGTGAACTATATAAACACGGAACCTTATCCTATAGAGATCCCAAAGTCAGAAGTCCCACCGAGAGGTGCCACATAAACCCATGCACCACTCATGGATTGTACACAAATCACCGCTAGCCGCATTCCATTTCAGCAAGCACCTTTGGTCACACGTGATTTTGTTGTGCTCTTTATTTTGTGCTTTTTTGCATCGTTATGGCATCCTCACAAGGTCTTTCTCCATCAAAGTTGAGTACCAGTGTTTGGTTGATGTTTGAGGCGATTGAGGCTCCGTATTTCCTTCAGTTTAGTAATTAAGGGGATTTATAACGCCTGCCTCGATCTCCTCCCTCTCGCTTCACGTGACCTCCTGGGAAGGTTCGCGGTCTTGGGTCGCTTTGTTTTTCAATCTTTTTCACTGTTCCTCTTCATGTTTAGGATGTATTTCCTATTCGTGATGCCTAATTTAAGTGATTTTGATTGATTTATTTTATTCTGTGTCCCTTTGCTTCGGGAAGCGAGGGCTGTCGTTTAGGCTACAGGCTACCCCCTCGGGCCTATTCGCCTCTTATCAATTCCATAACATGCCTTATTTTTGCCCTTCACTTCTCTTAGCTTCTGGGAACTTTATTTTCATTGGTACTGTTAAGATTATTTGTTAATTTTTACCCTTGTGTTCGGATGCATTTGATATATGTTGATTATTATGGATATTTCTTTTGTCGGAGGGCGGCCATTTCCCTTCACGTCCACATCGGGTTGGGTCTGGTCCTCCTCTTATATACATCTACTTTTAGTTATTTATCCATTTATCATGGGTTGGTTGTTAGCTTTAGTTTTCCTTCTTCCTAGTTTATCATGGGCGTTAGGCTATAGCCCCCCCCCCTTTTTCATAGAAAAAGGGGGGGGGTCGATCATACGTATTCGTACGCATGTCCATCATTGTGTTTTGAGTGCGTTTTTCCAGTATTGCGCTCTCCTTAAGTTTTGGCTGGGGTCTTTTCATCTTATGTTTTCCCTCTCCCTGTTTCGGCTTTTCGCGTAGGCTAATAAGCCTCTTGGTTAAGCTGGAATAGCGAGGATGCTGCGTAGCCTACCCTAGTTCAGTCATTTCTTAAGGTTAGTTTCCAACTTCTGGTTATGTCGACACACCCTTACCCTCCCCCACTCCAAATGCCTCCTCTCTCCCTTGATTCGCTTTCAATCTAGTTAACTTATCAAGGTTTGGGAGCATTTCTATCCTTTTAGCCTATAGCCGGTGTCCCCTTCCTCTGCATTGTTTGGCCTGCCCATGGTACGGTCTCTGACCTTACCAGGCTCTACCCCTCTAGGGGCTGTTGGTGGCCGTGGGTGCTTCCCCCTCTCCCGTCCACCATCTTTTGGCCTTCTTTGCCCCCTCCTTCTGACCATGGAGGTTGTTCCTCCCCCTCTCCTGTTTCTCTCGCGCTCGCTGGGTAGCTATCTCAGCCAGCGAGTGGACATGAGGGCCCGGAGCGCCCGGAGTGTGCGATCCCACTCTCTGGTCGCTTCTTTACGGTTCTTCCTCCTGGTCTGTTCATCCCTCCCTTCCTTGCGTCAGGCCTCTGTTCCTCTGGCGTGTCTTCTTATTAGACGGCACTCCGGTTTGGATGTACTTTCGAGGCCAGTTAGTGTTTTCCACCTGACTGTCTTCGTGTCCGGGCCTTTGACATTTCCCTGCTTTTAGCTAACTACTGTCCGCTATACTGTTATCCGGGGCGCATTCCTTGCTTCCCACTCCAGCGGTTCTAGTGTTTACCGGTCACATACCACCGTTATCGCTAGTCTCAGAATTTGATTCTCTCGTTGCCGGGAATGCGCCTACTCCGGACAGTTTTAACCTTCCCATTATGTTTTGTATCCGTCACATACTTTTAAGGCATGTTACTCCGGCTAGTTCCGGTGTGTTTATGTTTTATTATGTAATTTATGTATGAGGTTTTGTTTTAGTCCGGTTTCCTTCCAGGTCATTCCGGCAGGTTTCACGGTTCTATTATACTAACGTGTTGCTCCGGCACACTACTCCGGCACCTTACACGGTGTACTCATAATCTCATACTTTTACAGGTGGTGCGCTGCCAAGAACGGGTGCTTCGCAGCCCTGCATCAGGCCAGCGGCCACGAAGTTTGTAGATCCCACTCCGGGTGTGCGGTCCACGTAGGGGATCTCATAGTTTGGCACCCTGACGGATGTGATGTTTGCTACGCTCTTTACGAGCAATCTATCGATGATTCGGTAGGTTTGTCGTGCATCTTTCCTTTTAGCCAAACTGTATTTTATATGAATTACCTATTTTCCCTTCGGTAAACTGCAATAATGTTATTCTTCTTCCGCAGGCTGACCACCAAGTCTCGCAATGCTTCGCCAGGCCCTTAAAGTCTGGGTCAGCGGCCGACGCAACGTAGGGCTGGCAACTCCTACATACTCTCGAAGGACATCTGCAATGTCCTTTTTCCCGCGCCTGGATCACAGCACCGGTTTGCCGGCGATGTTGCTGCTCTGTTGATTGCCGGGATTCGGGAGTTGACCCAGCCCTCTCCAGACAGTTCGGCCTTGAGCGGAGGTGTTTCCGAAGACGCGGCGGATCTTGACCTCGGCCTTGAATCTCCGAATGTTGTCCCGGAGTATCAAGCAGGTAAGGGGGTAAGTGAGGCAGGTTCTTCCCTGTTTAGCTCTCCTTCTTCTACCGTTTCCTCCTTCAAAGGTTTCACTAAATCCTCATACCTTACGGACGGTTCTAGATCTGCCGTCCCTAAGGTAAAGTCTATAAAGAAAAAGACTTTAACAACTCTAGCAGGTCGATCTGAGATTCCCTCGGCGGCATCGGGCGGCAATCCCGTTCCGTCAATCTAGTACGCCCTCCTCCGGGAAGCAAGCAGGGTCACAGTCGCGAAGGTGGTTCCCCCTCCTCCTCCTACCTTCGGATACAGACTGTTTCGTTTGCTTCTTCTTGAGAGGATCGCAGAGTCGACAACAAGCTTTCTGGTCTTTCCGATTCGGTACAATCTCTTTCGAAAAAGGTAGATTCACAGCAGGAATTAATCCAAGGACTTGCCGATAGCGGACCTAAACTCAAAATCCCATTCTGTTCCTGACCCTCCACTCTCCCTCCCTTCGACCTGGGGAATCTTTGGCGTCTTGCCCTTTATGCTCCCGAGCACGAAGGTACTCTTACCATAGAGGGTTTGGGCACAAGGAGACTGGAGGAACTAGAATTCCATCCTCCGGACCTGACATCTCCCTTCACAGGTTTTGCCAGGCTGAAGGAGGAGGTTTGGAATAGGTCTGACAAAGTCCCTAAGGAGTCCGTTATCTATCCTAGGGACCAAGCCCAGTTGTCTTTGATGAGGACGCTTTCGGAGTGGCAAGCGGAGAACACTAGGCTCACACCAGCCAAGGGAGTGTTCACTATGTTCACTTTAGGTGATATTCTCCTTCCTCCTTGTACTTCGAAAGTGGCCTCTCTGACTAGTCAGGCTTGCTTAGAAGGTAAACCTCTTCCTCATCTCCGGGAGACGGACCCAACATCTCTCATCGTTCCCGGAGGCACCGAGTTCTGGAAGGGAGCCCCAAATACGTTTACGGTGTCTCGTCTTGACCCAGACTGCGCTTCTGACCTGTTCAGTGAGCAGCTCCCTAAGATCCCGGAGTCGCTCCTGAAAGCGGAAGCTGAAAGTAAGGATAGGCTCGCCAGGTCCTTGAACTCCCTGACTTTGGCAGAAGCAACTTCTTTGGTTTACAGGGAAGATTCTTTGTTCCAGGTCTTGACGAAATCTCTCTTGGCGAGTTTTCAACAAGACCTGTTTGACTTTATAACAGCTCGGCTGGCCTGCCGGAAGCATATCTTTTCGGCAGCCACAGTTCGACATGAACCGAATAAGCTTCTGAAGAGTTCTATCTGGGAGCTAATCTTTTCCCCAAGAAGAAGTTGACGCAGTCTTATCTAAGGCGGCTAGGGTCAATCAGAGTCTCCGTTCGTTGGGGTCTGCCCTATAAACGAAGCAGTCAGATCTTGCCGGGCCTTCCCCAAAGCCCGGCAAGAAATTTAAGTGATTCAAACGCCTCCCGGCTCAGTCTTTTGTCCAGGCTGTCCAGGTTCCCTTTTACATGACCAACCATCAACCTCTTCCTCCCAGCCTCCGCCTCAGTATGTTCTGTTTCAGCCGGCACATCAGTCTCTTGCTGCCCCTCCCCTCTCCTCCCGGCTTTCAATGCTTCATATGAAAGCCAGGGGAAATTTCGTGCACTGGGCAGTCAACCAGAAGCAACAGGCCCCGAGGCTATTTTAGAGGAAGGGGAGCCCCCCGCTCCTCTCCCAGGAACAGAGGAAGTCGAGGCTCCAGAGGAAGGAAGCAAACACCAGACCAATGACATACCTCCAGTGGGCGGGAGGCTGTACCATTTTCGGGCCCGTGGACCTTCTGTCCCTGGGCTCAGAGTATAGTCTCCAAGGGCCTAGGGTGGAGTTGGATCGACGGTCCCCTCCACCAGTCAGGGTTTTACCAGACACCGACCAAGGATCTCGAGGACTTTGTGAAGGATCTATTACAGAAACAGGCCATCAGAAAAAGTGAGACACTGAAGTTCCAAGGCAGGCTCTTCAGTGTTCCCAAGAAGGGTTCCGACAGCGGAGAGTACTGGACTTGTCCCGTCTGAATTCCTACATTCGTTGCGACAAGTTTCGGATGCTTACAGTCTCCCAAGTTGGACCCTACTGCCCCGTGGAGCCGTAACCACCTCTTTAGATCTTTCCGACGCCTATTATCACGTCCCGGTTGCAAGAAGGTTCTCCCCTTCAGGCTCGGGAGGCAGGCATACTCTTTCAAGGTGATGCCTTCGCCTCAATGTAGCCCCAAGGGTTTTCACCAAGTTGACAGACACGGTCGGCAACAACTCCGGTCTCATGGGATAGCGCTGGCCGCGTATCTGACGCACTGGATCATCTGGGCATCCAGCGTCGAGGAATGCTGGAGGGTTACAACCCCTTGTGGTCAGCTTTCTGGAATCTCTGGGCTTCCGTGTAAACAGGAGAAGTCCCGCTTGGTTCCGAGCAGTTGTTTTCAATGGCTAGGGATCCAGTGGGATCTGACTTCACAGGCTCTCTTCCACCAACCAAGAGGAAAGAGATAGCCAGAGCAACCAGGCAGTTTCTCAAGTCCAAACGAGCCTCTCGACGGGCCCAAGAAAGAGTCTTGGGCTCCTTCAGTTAAGCTTCAGTGACAGATCTGTTGCTGAAGACAAAACTGAAAGATATAAACAGAGTATGGCGAAGTCGAGCAAATATCAGGCTCAGAGACAAGGTGTCTCTGATTCCTCCCATCTTGAAGAAGAGACTCCGGCCTTGGTCAACTGTCAAGAGCCTGTCCAAGTCAGTTCCCTTCAGTTTCCTCCTCCGGCGTTGGTTATCCACACAGACGCCTCCCTAAAAGCGGGTGGGGAGGATATTCTCAACACCAAGACGTGCAGGGGACTTGGTCCACCATGTTCCGCCAGTTCCATATAAACGCTCTGGAGGCCATGGCGGTCTTCCTTACCTTAAAGAAGCCCTTCCTCCCAAGAAGGTTCATATAAGGCTGGTTCTGGACAGCACCACAATAGTCCACTGCATAAACAGGGGTTCAAAAATCCAGCCGGATCAACCAGGTAATGATTGCACTTTTCTCCCTGGCGTGCAAGAACAAGTGGCATCTGTCTGCCACTCATCTTGCAGGGTCCGGAATGTCGTGGCGGATTCTCTATCGAGGACGACTCCTCGAGTCGGAGTGGTCCCTAGACAGGGACTCCTTCAATTGGATCTGCGACCAAGTTCCGGGTCTGGAGGTAGATTTGTTTGCAACCAAGCTCAACAACAAACTCCCTCATTATGTGGCTCCCAACCTGGACCCTCAAGCTCTCTCCACGGACGCAATGTCATTGGATTGGAACAGGTGGAAGAAGATTTATCTGTTCCCTCCGGTAAACTTGTTGTTAAAGGTCCTTCACAAACTCAGGACATTCAAGGGTCAAGTAGCTCTAGTGGCTCCCTACTGGCCAAAGAGCAACTGGTTTCCACTTCTGCTGGAACTGAAACTTCGCCACATCCAAATCCCCAGTCCAAAACTGACACAGGTAGTACAAACTCAGACTGTGTCAGCTTCCTCAAAAATTCAAAATGCCCTGGCTTTGTGGACTTTATGAAATTTGCGGCTCAGAGGGATGCTAATGTTGATCCTATTAATACCATGTTCTTGGAATCAGATAAGCGGGTCTCTACTCTACAGCAGTACGACTCAGCAGTTAAGAAGCTAGCACTCTTTTTGAAGGAATCTGATGCTACAGTAATGACCACACATTTGGCAATCTCCTTTTTTAGGTCACTGTTTGAGAAGGGTTTAGCCTCCAGTACTGTTACTACAGTCAAGTTGGCTTTACAGAAAGTATCTTTGTCGGTTTCAAAATTGACCTCACAGATCCTTACTTTTCTTCCATCCCTAAGGCCTGTGCACGGCTGAGACCAGTAATCCGTCCACATACGGTTTCCTGGTTTTTGAATGATGTGTTGAAATTAGCTTCAGGTATCGACAATCAGTCTTGTTCTTACCTTTCCTTGTTGAGAAAACGTTGTTCTTAGTCAGCCTAGCTTCGGTGCTAGAATTTCAGAGCTGTCTGCACTCTCTAGGAAACCAACCATGTTGACTTCCTTCCATCAGGGAGGTTTTGCTGATTCCTCACCCTAAATTCCTAGCCAAAAATTATGATCCATAAAATAGGTGGTCGCCTTGGAAAATTCTCCCCCTCCTCAAGACCTGTCCCTATGTCCAGTTCATACATTGAGGGCTTATTTAGACAGGTCCTCTCACATCTCATCTGGGCCTCTCTTTATCAGAGAAGGGGGGGGTAATATCTCTATGCCTGCTATTAGACAGCAGATCCTATACTTCATCAAACAGGCTAATCCTGACTCAGTCCCAAGAGTTCATGATATTAGGGCTGTGGCCACCTCCATTAACTACTTCCATTACATGAATTTCACGGATCTTACCAAGTACACTGGTTGGAAGTCACCCTTAGTTTGCAAACGGCACTATTTGAAATCTTTAGAAGCCCTTAAATTCTCAATATTGCGGCAGGAAACATTGTCCCTCCCTCTACAACCCTTTCTGATTCCTAGTCAATTCTTCCTCCACTGCCTCAGTTATCCCCTTACAGTCATTTCAGTCAGGCATGCCTTGATCTTGTCCCCTGACCGTGTTATCTGTATTTTTGTCCAAGTGACACATTTATGTTATAATGTTTACAGTTTTGTATAATTAATTTGTTTAAGTATATTTTTACATTGTCATGTTAATTTTAAGCTCCCACCAGTTCCAATTGTACATTTCTTGTTATTATTGCTAGCAATTAAATTGTTCGGTGGACCTTTGGTCTTCTGTTCCCCTTACATTTTGTTATCTCTTACAGTATAAGAATATTTATTTCTCTGTTAATTTTTCACTGGCTGACACGGGACCCGATCCAGAAAAGGGATTTTGACAAAGGAAAAATCTATTTCTGGAGAGGGGACCGTGTCACCCAGTGACCCACCCCTATCGTGTGTTGTCTCCCCCCCATAGTAAACATCATTCTAGTGGGGTGGTGCTTTCATGGAATGCGGCTAGCGGTGATTTGTGTACAATCCGCGAGTGGTACATGGGTTTGTAACGGCACCTCTCGGTGGGACTTTTGACTTTGGGATCTCTATAGGATAAGGTTCCGTGTTTATATAGTTCACCCTTTTCCATACATGACTCCATCTAATGGAGCTCGCTCTGGGGGTAGTAACTCCAGCGTTTCATTTAGCTTTCTCTGGTATCTAGCAACGGAATTACCTAGAAATAAGTGCTGAATGGACTTTTTCACCGGGTGACATGGTCCCCTCTCCAGAAATAGATTTTTCCTTTGTCAAAATCCCTTTTATCTTTTTCTGAGAGAGCAATGAACACTTTACTGAGTGCTACTTATTTTACCCAAAACATGACACTAATTTATCATTAATTTTTTCATATTTTCCAGGGTATAATTACATCTTTTGCATTACAATAAGCAGATAACTTCTCTGGGTGTGCTGTGGATAACCAATGAAGACTTTATCCAAATAGTTTTTTATGGGTAAATTTTTGGGGGGGTGAGTGCAGATTTTTCCGATACCATAAATTATACTCTTTTTCTCCTATATAAATTTATTTTGTGGACCTTTTTATGCCATTGTATAGAGCAATCATTCAGCTGCCAAATGAAATAAAATTGAACGGTCTACCAGAAAAGGTTAGAGGTACGCATCTTTGAACAAAAAAAGGCATAGGGAGTTTTATGTGCGTATTGCATGTGTTACTTGCTTTTCTTATGAAAAACATGATGCAACTTTGTCATTCATTTTTTCATATTTTCCTGCTATAATTACAAATTTTTTATCGCGTTGTCGCATGTTTCGTCCTTAAGGAGTTTCCTTTCCATGGTCTGCCAGAGCTCCTTGGTGAACACACGAATATCAAAGAATTTTCTTTTAGTGGTCTTGTGGCCGGGTATTGTGTCATAATGATAAACACTATAATGCATGATGGAGTATCTAATGGATTCAAAGATAAGGGGCACTTTCCCAAAATCTTACAGCGAGGCTGTATACCCAGGTTCTTCCATCACCATTACTGTTTTGTGGTCAACACAGTAAAGTACCAGTGCTCCAAAAAACTTGGCTTTTTTCTCCATTTTCATTAGTGAGGATCATGGAAACATCTAATGAAGCAAGTTAATTGCTTAATTTCAAGTTCCAGTTAAAGTTTTCGTTATAAACTTTTGGAACTTTTAATTAAATTTTGTGTTAAAGCTGGAAACTCAGTGTTTCTTGCAAACACATGGCCAGAGCTTAATCATGGATTGGTAGTTTTGAAAAGTGCAAATTGTTTTAAAGAATTTGTCAATCTAATTAGATGTTTCAACTAAAAGAATTGTTCCACAATTTGTCATTAATATAGAAAATCCTTTCAGATTGTACAATGTCTAGAATAATCTAGGCAGTAGCCTACATCAGATTAATTGAGAATATCTTAGACTACATTATTGGTGGATGTTGTCGGTAGCCTGTAGCCTAGGATTACATATCCTTAAGTGTGACCTAAATAACCTGGATTAGGTAGTAACCTAAACTAAGGTAAGAACCTTTTAAAAATTACCCTATTATGGTCCTAGGCAAGAGCCTAGCCTAGACCAAGGACCCTAGGATGAGATAATAGCAACAATCTGGGCAAGATAAAATGGTAGTCTAGCTATAAGGCTAAATATCAGTAAAATTTTTTATTTTATATACCCTGTTCACTTGAGCATGATCTAAATAATCCAGTGTATGCAGTACCTTATATTAGGTTAAGTGATATCATTTTACGAAACATCCCATGATTGGATTGATGGTAATTGTGTTTTATGTAACCCATACCCTAAGTGTCAATTAACCCTTAAACGCCGAACCTCTATTTACAAAAACGTCTCCCGTGTGCCGCTTCGGTGAGTTTGCGCTGAAGCGGAAAAAAGTTTTTTCAAAAATCACAGCACGTTTAGTTTTTAAGATTAAGAGTTCATTTTTGGCTCCTTTTTGTCATTGCCTGAAGTTTAGTATGCAACCATCAGAAATGAAAAAATATCATTATCATATATAAATATTGGAATATATGACAGCTAAAAAAACATAATTGTATACAAATCGCGCTGTAAGCACAACGTTAAAGCTAATGAGTTAATTTTTTTTAGTTGTATTGTACACTAAATTGCGATGATTTTGGTATATAACAAATTGTAAAATGATCAAAGCAACACAGAGAAAATATTATCACAAAATGATGCATGAATTAAATAACAGCGGACGTAAAAAAATGTTTTTTAAAAAATTCACCATAAATCGAAATATTGTGCTAGAGACTTCCCGTTTGCTGAAAATGAAGCTAATTGATTGAATATTACTAGACTGTAAGTGTTTTAGCTATTACAATTGCAGTTTTCGACCATTTCGGTCGAGTTAAAGTTGACCGAAAGTCGAATTTTTTCTATTTATCGTGATTTATATGAAAATATTTCAAAACTGATAAAAGCTACAACCATGAGTTATTTTCTGTTGTATTGTAAAATTGCACACATTTTCATATATAAAACTTTATGTAACGACTAATATAAAATGGTGCAAATATTAATGACAACGAGACAAAAGAATTTCTTTAGAGCGGCGTCATTTTTGAGCGATGTCGTTTTGAGCGATGTCATTTGGGCTAAACGGTTTTGAACGATACAATAAGAGCTAATGGTATTTTGAGCGGTTTATTTTAAGCGAATACTTGATGATGTTTTTACGTTACTAGAACAAACGGTTATTCAGCTTAATGGCTGTTAAGTCGATTTACATTATTATTAGGAACAAATGGTTTGTTTATTTTTTATTTATTTTCTTATTCTGAAATTCAACACAGTTTATTATTCAGTTCAACCCATCATGGAGATTCTAGTTTCTAGTCGTTTTAAAAACAAAATTGCTTATAATGGATTTATTTATCGAAGGATAAAGCTACACAAACGACGATTTCTTGGCGGTGTGAAGTGAAAGGCTGCAAAGGGCGGTTGAGCACCACGTTGGAGTATGAAAGAGACAGAAATTGCAGAGAGAGAGGAGAACACTTACACCCCAACCTGTTAAAGTCAGTGAGGAAATAGTTAAAGGAAAAATCTGCAAAGCTGCTGAAGGCGTCACATGATCCACCAAGACGCATACTCCAGGACGCTATTGCTGGTCTACCAGATGAAGTTGCGGCAAAGATTGGTTCTGGAGAGGAATTGAAGCGCACCATATCTAGGAAGAGGAAAGCTAAAGGGGATTACCCACCACCTCCTCAATTTGCTCAATCCTCATTGTACCGAATCCTTGTGCTCTACTTTCACTGGCGATAATTTCATTCTATATGACAGTGGTTTAGGTGATGAGAATAGAGTTATCATTTTTGGTACTAAAGAAAGTATTACATTGTTGAAAGACAATCGTCATTGGTTAGCTGATGGAACATTCAAAACAGCTCCATCTATATTTTTCAGATTTTTACGATTCATGCATTGATAAAAGAAAGTATAATACCATGCATATATGCTTTACTCACTAATAAATGCGAAGAAAGTTACAGGGTAGTATTTAATTTTGAAATCCATCGAGCCTTCTCTTGATCCTATCACCGTTATGATAGACTTCAAATTGCTACAAAAAAATGCTATAACATCGGTATTCCCAAGTTCTAGCATAGCAGGATGTTTCTTCCATCTAGGACAGAGTGTATGGAAAAAGGTTAACAACTTGGGATTGAGAGAAAATATGTCAGTGAAGAAAAAATTAGAACGCTTAATTAAAATGATGACTTGCACAGCCTTCCTCCCTACATGTGATGTCATAAGAGGCTTTGAAGCCATACTAAATATGGAAAATTACGATGAATGCCTTGACGATGTTTTTATTATTTCAAGATAACTATCTTGGGCGCCATTGACAAACAACCATTAAATTCCGTTACCTTGGTGGAATGTCTATAACAGAGTTTCAGTCGGATCTCCGCTGCACAAATAATTCTGTGGAGGGGTGGCACAATGCTTTTCAAGGCAGTCTGTCTTGCTGTCACCCGATAGTTTGGCTCTTAATAGAGGCTTTAAGAAGGAAAGAGAGCCTACAAAGAACTAAATATTTTGGAATAATTTCCTGGAGAACCGAGACATAAGAAAACAAAATATGATGCGATGGAAAAAAGAATTAAAAGCATAATTGATTCTAGAGATACCTTAGATATTACTACTTTTCTGAGACACCTTTCCTACAATGTTACATTTTGATTAAAAGCTTCCAGAATGTATATACAGTATTTTCTCCATGGATTATATATCCCTTAGTTTTAATTATCACAAAAATAAGTATTTGTTATTTGAAATATTTTAATAAAAATCACCTTATATCTCAGTTATTTGATATATTTTAATAAAAGTGTTATTTGAGAAAAATGTAATAAAAACGACCTTATCTTTTATTTATCGAAATATTATATTTTCATGTAATCTTTGTAAATGGTTATTAGATAGTTGTTAATAAAAAAGACGAATGAAAAATTCTATTATTTATTATTTTCAACTTTGTAAATATTTAACAGTGCAAATCAATCTGACATCGCTCAATTGGTATCGCTCAATATGACTTATTTGATACTTCTCCCAAAATGACATCGCTTAAACGACATCGCTCAAAATGACTTCGCTCAAACGACTGGGCACGGTTCAGCAGAGTTACCGCGCAGACGTAAGGAAAATGTTTTTTTAAAAAATTCACCATAAATTGAAATATTGTACTAGAGACTTCCAATTTATTGCAAAATGAAGGTAAACAATTGAATATTACTAGAATGTAAGAGTTTTAGCTTACAATTGCGATTTTTACCATTTCGTCGATTAAAGTTGACCGAAGGTTGAAATTTTGGCAGTTATCGTGATTTATGTGAAAATATTTCAAAACTGATAAAAGCTACAACCATGAGCTATCTTCTGTTGTATTCTACATGAAATTGCACATTTTCATATATAAAATTTTATGTAACGACTAATGTAAATGATGCAAACATTACGACAACGTGGACGAAAGAATTTCTGAGATGTTCGCAGAGTTACCGTAAAAAAAAGTTTTTTTTCAGAAATTCACCATAAATCGAAATATTGTGCTAGAGACCTCCAGTTTGTTGCAAAATGAAAGTACATGATTGAATATTACTAGAATGTAAGAGTTTTAGCTTATAATTGCGTTTTTACCATTTTGAAAGTTAAAGTTGACCGAAAGCTTGAAATTTTGGCAGTTATCGTGATTTATATGAAAATATTTCAAAACTGATAAAGCTACAACCATGAGTTATTTTCTGTTGTATTCTACATGAAATTGTGCACATTTCCATATATAAAACTTTATGTAACGACTAATATAAAACAGTGCAAACATTATGACAACGTTATTTAAAGAATTTCTGGCTGGACGCCAGGAAAAAGTTTTTTCAAAAATTCACCATAAATCGAAATATTGTGCTAGAGACTTCCAATTGGTTGCAAAAAAAAGGTAAATGATTGAATATTACTAGAACGTAAGGGTTTTAGCTTACAATTGCGTTTTTCGACCATTTCGGTCGAGTCAAAGTTGACGGAAGGTTGAAATTTTGGCAGTTATCGTGATTTACATGGAAATATTTCAAAACTAATAAAAGCTACAACCATGAGTTATTTTCTGTTGTATTGTACATGAATTTGCGCACATTTTCATATATAAAACTTTATGTAACGGCTAATATAGAACAGTGCAAAAATTACGACAAAACGATGAAAGAATTTCTGAAATTTTCGCCGAAGTTACACAAGCGGGCGTAAGAAAAAGTTTTTTCAAAAATTCACCATAAATCGAAATATTGTGCTAGAGACTTCCGATTTGTTGCAAAATGAAGGTACATGATTGAATATTACTAGAATGTAAGAGTTTTAGCTTACAATTGCGTTTTTCGACCATTTCGACGAAAAAGTTGACCGAAGGTTGAAATTTTTGTTGTCGACGTGCGGTACGTCCACTTGGCACCCAACAGACAATTTTAGTCGACGTATGATACGTCCAGTAGGCGTTTAAGGGTTAAATGAAATGGATCAGGCAGTAGCCTAGATTAGAGTAAATGATAGCCTGTCTATAAGGTTACAAATAGCCTAGGATTAGATATAGATAACAACCTGCATTAGACAAAAGTGGTAGCCTAACTATAAGATTACAAATTTCTGTTATTTATATACCCTATATGTACGGCTAACATTGTTTTAAAATAATCTGGACTAGGCAGCACCCTATACCAGGCCAAGAGAGAACATTTTAAGAAATATCCTATTGTTGGTCTAAGCGGTAGTGTAGAGCAAATAGCCTAGGATTAGATATAAACAGTATCCTAGGCTTGATAAAATAACCTAGTTTTATGCCTCTGTAGCCTGTCTGTAATGCTACATATTACTGGGGTTCTTATGTAGTCTATGTAAGTTTAGAATAGGCAGTGGCCTAGAATAGGTTAAGCGAGAACCTTCTAAGAAATTCTCTGTTCTTAGCCTAACATAGTCTATGCTAGAAGCATTAACCTAAGCCATAAAACAGTAGCTTGGGTTAATTAAAACAAATTAGTTTATAGCAGTTGGCCTGAATGGCATTACATTCAAAATTAAATTTCACATACCCCTTGCAAAAAGACTAAGTAATACAGCCATATACTGGTGTCAAAACTAACCTAAATCTTAGAGTGTTTAATTTAACTTAGATATTTAATACACTTCTGTTGTCATGTTCACTTTCTTCATTTGTGCTGGGGCCATCATTTGAATTCACGGTTCTATTGGTCTGTGTAGACTTGTTAAATGACCACGCTTTCTGCAGTTATTGCATGTCTGACCTGAGGCTGGGCACTTATCCCAGTCATTGCTATAATGTCCTGTCTACCACATCTATAGCATGACGTCTTTTGTGGTTTCTGTGTGCCTATGTGACTCTGATTTTTCTGTGATTATGCAGTTTGTTTACCCTTGTTGTATTATACTTGGATATACCAGAGCTAGGCTTACTTGTCTGATGTGTTTGCCCTTTTTTTTTTGCATATTGGTACCTCTTTTTATAGGTTACTTGACTTACCTGGCTACTACTGTCATTATGACTCTTACCTACAATGACATTTGATTGATAATTAGCCATTTTTAATAATTAGCCATTTTTAATGCTCTTGCTATTTTCAGAACCCTTTGCAAGGTTAGCTTCTTTTCTTGTAGCAATTTCTTTCTAAGCTCTTGTGAGCTACTCCTTCCTATGACTTGCTCTGTTAACCTCTCTTCTAGATCAGCAAATTCACAAGTAGCAGTTAATTTTTTTTAACCTAGTCACAAGAGTCTATTGTCTCACCTGGTTCTTGTGATGCTTGTGTAAACTGGTGGCATTCAAAGTACATCATGGCTTCAGGAGCAAAATATTTTGTGAGCCCTTCAATTGTGTCCTGCAATGAATCATCTGTTAGACTCAGAGTATTGTATACTTCCTGAACTTCTAGACCTGCAGTATGAAGCAACAAAGCCTTCTGCTGCTTTTCATTAATTTCTCCTAGTGCTCTTAGATATACCTGGAAGCTTCCTTTCCGCTTTTTCCATCTTGTACCCACTGATTTATGATCATTATCGATACTAAAGCTGTCTAGACTTTGATATCTAGTGGCATATTTACTGTTAGATACTGTACTTAGAAGTGTGGGTTAGGCTAGGAGCATGGAAGTCTTGGAATTATGTTACCAATGGGAGTTTTGACCTAGGGTAAGTCAGTTTTCCCTTATATTGCACACTTTTGTTGCTTACACTCATAACTACTGCCTTGTAGGCTATACAATAAACCTCCCGTATTCGCGTTCTCACAATTCACTGACTCACCTATTCGCGGATTTCTCTATGGAACATATATGCACATCATTCGTGGAAAATTTGCCCATTCACAGTATTTTTCACTGAGAAATATTCGCCAGTTACTGTATTTTGATATCATATTCATGACTAAATGCACTTTTTGTAATAAAACTATTAAAATACTTATAAGCTTTTTTTTTTTTTTTTGAACTATCAAAATAGGCAGTTCTAAGTGTTTTTAGAAGGGCTTTAAGTATTCACAGATTTTAGCTATTCGCAGGGGTGTGTGGTACGCATCCCCGTGAATACCAGGGTTTACTGTACTTTAATAGACCTACCTTGAGTCCTGATGTAGGCTACATTTGCATAAACCTACCTTGACCCATTTTGCTCTCAGAACTAACCTAGTATTTGTCCTTTTGGTGCTCCTGACATGGCACAGCGCAGTTTGGTGCTGGTTTGAGTGTGATGAAGGCACACAGTTGAGATTGTCTTCAACATAGGCTAAACGTCGTCTGCATAGGCTAGGAGGTTAGGTGCAGCATTGTAGGCGTAGGCTAGGCTCCATTCATCTGTTGAATTTGTCACCTGCGTCTCTATTTTGAGTGTTGTGTCATAACTACAATTGTTTTTTCTTACCTGTGTTGTAGAGAATGATGCTATTTTAATATACTGTATGTTCAATGATCCCATGCTTCGTCGCCAGTGTTATGGCATCTCTGTTTTGAGTGTTATGCCGTAACTACAATAGTTTCTTCTTACCTATGCAGTAGAGGATGATGGTATTTTAGTATATGTTCAACAATCCCAAAGTTCGTTGAAGGGGTCCGAGGATGAAGGGCGATAATAAAGCGATATCTTCTTGCTTGTGTTTTATTTGCTCAGCTACATGTTATGAAGGGTATAGAAGAACACATAAAATACATAAGTATATATAATAGAATCATAACAAACAGCATCGGAGCTCACTACACGAGGAATCATATCCTACACACGAGGTAGAATTTACAGGATTGAAGCCTGTGTTTCGGATTCAATGCTAACAGAGTGATAATTGGTTACACTTATACATGAAAGCATGATGCAATGCTAGTGCAATAACTCTGAGCTGAACGTGTCTACCGATGACGTTATATAACATGTCTTGCACTTTCATTAAGACATACAAGACAATAAGTCCTCACCCTCATGTTCTTATTGGCATCCTGGAGACATAGACTTTTGGGGTTACTAGTTTCAACATTTAATGTGAATGTGTGTTCCTGCTTCAATCCAGAAGAAACTTATCAAGTACAGGCAGTCCCCGGTTTACGACGGTTCCAGCTTACGACGTTCGAGGTTACGAAGCTTTTCACATATATTCATCAGAAATTATTTCCCAGTTTACGACGCATGTTCCAGGGTTACGACGCGTCGTACGCCGATCCGATGGAAGAAATATGGCTCCAAAACGGCAGAATAATAAAAATTTGGAGGTTTTTTTGGTGAAAAACTCAATAAAAATGCAGTTTACATCGTTTTCAATAAACCCAGAGCATAAAAGTAAGGTTTTCTTAGGATTTTTTACAATTTTCGACGATTTTTTGGTTTGCGACAATTTTCGGTTTACGACGCGGTGTAAGAACGGAACCCCCATCGTAAACTGGGGACTGCCTGTACTGTATAGGCACATTACTTTACATTCTAAATGGTTTGTCCTGGCTTAATAACCTTCTGAATTTTCACAGCTTTGGTCTCGGGTTCAAGAAAGTCTACAGGTATTCACCTGGATCCTAGATTTTGTGGGAGTGTTTGGCAACCTGACAATTCCACTAAAGTTCAGTTTTCATATATATACGAGAGTTGAGTTATGATGAATCAGACTGAATGTTTATAGCACAGAACTAGTTTTTCATATATACTCATTACAGTACATAGTTGTAAGCACCATCCTCTTGGCCCCATTAGTCTTGCAGCCTTGTTTCTAGAGTGTACAGTACACAAATAGAGAAAATTGATTGTTGGGTACATGAGGATCTTAGGTGAACTGTACAGTAAAGGACTATCATTCTTTTTCTCTCTGTTAAACAAAAGTCTGTTGAATCTGGGAACATTTGGAGACCACTAACTTGGACATACTTTTGGTTAAAAAGGTTTTGTATGGAAAAGATAGTTGTGTTATAAAACTGCATTACTTTAAAGGTGTGTCCACACTGGTTTTGTATGAAAAAGATAGTTGTGTTATAAAACTGCATTTCTTTAAAGGTGTGTCCACACTGCAGTAAAACAATACAAACACACATCAGCAACCTATTGTAAACACATCACATAGGTTGCATACAAGTCAGTAACTTACTGGTAGACCTAACCAGTCCTTCATGATTGTTAGCCAAAGGTTAATCTCAATACAGTCGTTGACAGGCTTTGAACCTTGGATACTTATTCTAAATCCCAGGTGTTCTAATGGAGCCTACAGGCCAAATCAGCTTTATAGGGCAATATGCAAAGTGACCTTTCCACCTAAATTAATATTTTAAAAAGTACTTTTACATTTTATCAAGACACTCTGCACATGCAGAGTACTTCACTTAAACTGCCTTTAAGATACAGTGTATTTTACTCATCTGTCTTTGTAGCAGTATCAGCTAGAAAGACTGCCTTGAGTCTGAGGAAGTCCCAGTTCTGAGAAAGCTAATGAAAAAAGAATTTCTTGCTCGCCACCTAATTGGCTGAAATCATTATGTCAGCACTGGATTGGAGCACAAATATTGAGATCCAGAAGCTCATGCACAGTTTTTATGCAAGGCAACAACTACATCCACTGTTTTAATGGGGTGAAGATTGAGTTGAGATATAGACAATTCCCATGTTTCCCTATGTTAATCAGAAAATCTACCTTATCATCAGCAACTTGTCCTTATTTATATTAAATAAAGAAAGATGCTACAGTTATAATAATGATGTTTCATTTGTCCCTATTTCACTCTATCATGATGAGAAATCATTTTTTCACCAGAATGACATACTCTGGAATTGTTTACAAATTTTTGTTAGTCTAATTTACTAGCTGATATTTTGTTGTAGAAATGATTATAATAAGGAGAGCTCCTTTGAATGGTGCTGTTGCTGGTAGTTTTAGGAGTATAAAATGTATTCCTTCACTGGATAAGTCCTAGAAAACTTGGAAGAAATTACTGTAGTAATGGGGGTGACTTTCATAGCCATAAAGAGTTTCATAAGTGAGGATAAATCACCCTAGATTATAAGAGATGCATACTGGTTATGTGGTAATTAAAACAACGCAAGGTGTATGGTGTGTCACTGTCTGATGTTACCTACTATATTTTGTATCTTTGGCAGAGTGCATGGCTTCACTAAAGTGGAAATGTTTGGGGTAACAGCTTCAGAAAGAGGAGATGAAAGTAAAGATCTTTATAATGAGATCATCCAAATCCAGAGAGAGTTGTTTTCTAAATTGGGAATCCATTTTCAGGTATGTTTCTTCATGTAATTATATTGTTAAACATAACATTTAAGACTGGAATAACAAAGTCTTCAGGTTATTTTATAACTAGAATTTTAATCCTGACTTATTTTAGAACAGGAAACTGTTTGTTGTATAGAGCCTCATTTCGGTAATCATTAGGGTTGAAAGAGCAAATACTGTAGCTGTCTTTCCAGAAATTTGGGCTGTCAGCCTAAAACAGGGTTTAATTTACAATACAGTATATACAAGTAACCTGTATTACTGTTACTGTATTAGGACACAGATACTACATTAAATCTCAATTTACCCACACTTATTTTATGTATAGAGTTTTTCTTTTCAGAATTAAATTGGAATGGATGATATATAGTAGGAAGACACTTACTCAACAAGTGAAATTCAAAGGTTTACATATGAGGGTGAAGTGAGGTTAATGTAACCTACAATGCCACCTTGAAAGTTTTTAGTTTCATGGATTCATTGCTTACAGAAACAAGAATGCCCCAAAAAGTGTGAGAACTTAAAAAGGTTGAGAAGCCTTTCTTCTTCATATATACAGTAATACCTCCAGCATTTTTTACTTTACAGTCATTTTTGTTAATAATAGGGAAATATAAAAGGTTTTTTTACTTAAATTGGTTTGTTCATCTTTATGTTAGTCAGCAGCAAATGTTCAAATGCCATAAAAACACAGAAATCAGTACAAAAGTGCTGAGTCACATGTTAAAATATATACTGTATACAGTAAGGGAATGTACAGCATAAAATCATTGGAAAGCTTAAAAAGGTAAAAATATTGTCTTGTTTACCTGACATTGAGCTATATATTGCTATACAGCTGTAAATACATGGTGAATCTTCCTTCACTGACTCTCCTTCGTTCCAGTGACCATCTGATTCTTATCCCAGTCACGTACCTATGCCTGGCTGTTGTTGTTCTTCCTCGGAGGTTTCATCACAAACCTGCCAGTGTGTCTATGAATGCAATTTAGGAGTCACTTGAGCCCAGTCGTCTTCTCCAGTATTTATGAAAAGATCACCATCTTCAGAAAAAGTCATAATCTCTCAGGGTAACAGTAACAGCTTCAAATACCATCAGTAGAGCAGGGGTAATCAGAAGAGCACAGCTGATCCTTAGTCACTGCACTGAAGGTACAAAAAAATCTGTCTAATAAAAATAGTGTAGAAGGAAGACAAACAAAAGGCAACTTCTCAGGCAAGCCCAGTGGTACAGGAGGAATTGAGATAGTAGACAGCAGTGTAGGTGAAGGAGAGCTGGCTATCCGGTCAGCAAGATAACAGGACTGAAGCTTGAATGTGTAGGTGGTACTTACACTGAAATCAAGCATATGCACACTTAGCAGACAGTTGGCATATTACTGGTTCTGCCAATGTGGGCAGGTAATAAGACCTTGGGTGGGATAGGCATGTAGTAGTCTTCACATGGGGCAAATGCCAGTACAGTGCTATATTTCAGAAAAATGCAGTTTATTTAAGAGGCAGACCCCTAATATGTATAAAAATATGGGTTTTACTGTTCTTTTCCTTTACATTAATATCTAGATACAGTTAGGTAAGAAGCTTTTAAGTAACCTACAATGGGAAGGACCATGTAGATTAGGAAAATGAAAGGCACTGTATTTTCAGTTCTTCCGGAATGTTGTCCCCAGAGTTTGGGTGCATCTTAAATGAGGGCAAATACAGTAATCATCAGTGTGAGGGCAGGTTGTATGGTTACTCATGCAAATTTTTACAGTAGAGTCCTACCTCAAAGAAAAATATTTCACCACTGATGCACTGTACAGTATTATTAAATTTAATCAAATATATTTTAAGGTATTTTTTCTTCCCCAGATTTTAGACATGCCTCTAAATGATTTGGGTGCACCTGCATATTCTAAGGTAGACTTTGAAGCTTGGATGCCTGGAAGAAAAGCATACGGAGAAATATCTTCAGCTTCGAATTGCACAGATTACCAAAGCCGTAGACTCGGTATAACTTATATAAATGACCAAGGAGAACCAAAGTAAGAATTTTTAAAACTTTTTATCTATGCTTTTTGGCCTTCACTGTAGCTTTCTACTTGATGACCATAATCCTTGAATATCAAACAACATTTGGAGTTTGGGACCATCTTTTTGTCACTAATTGTCATTACAATATTATTATATATTAGTTAAATCATAACTAACTACTTTCATATCAGGCACAAACAAATTCATAGTATTTTATTTCACTATTTTAAATCAAGCATCATTAACATCTCAAGTAACAAGCCTTAGGTTTCCCTTATTATTATCCATAACATCCTAACAGAATTTGTTTTGAAAGTTTAAAAGGTGTTCAAAAACTTGAGTTGTCCCTCCAAGTTCATGAGGGTTTGGATACCAGCCCTTCATGAAATGAAAAAAGTGCTAATAATTCTTGGTTCTCTAAAATGGGCAGTTGACTAGCATTATAGGCTAGGCTAGGCCACTCATAACTGGTGGTTTCAGTGGTGGTAAACTGAGCTCAAAACACTTTAGATTCGATTAATTATAAGCAACCATTTAAGTTATTAGATAATACTTAAGGTAACGATAAACACAAGAAGTCTTGTCTTGTCTTACTAAATTTGCTTAAATGTACTGTATAGTATTTTATAGTGACAAAAAAAGAGGGTTTCAAAATTGTTATTATGCTATAATAACAACTGTAGTATTTTATGTACAGCATCTGAAAACTTCCAAAGTTGAAAGGCCTACAGTTTTTTGCAATAATTAGGGTAATACTATCTTCAGAAGGGTTACTTTTATAATAAGTAAATATGTGTAATTTTGTTTAATAAAATAAACATATTACTTCACAATCTTATTGTGTTTGTTTTTGCTTGACCAACATCTTATATTTACTTGTCAATCATCCATGCATTTCAACAGATTTAGTGACAGACTGAGTTGATACTTAAATGACTAATAATAAGTTATTTTATACATTAATAGCTTATTAAACTTATTTTTTTAGTTGTAATTTGCATCTTGATCAGTCATCTTAGGTTTAAAATAAAAGACAGAAATTTTCCTGTAATAATTAAATAACTGATGATAGACATGCAAATTTAGTGTTCCATCTGTATATAGTTATCTTCTTTGTTGTTTCAGTCAAACACACTGGATAAAACTATTGAAATATTGTTTATGCATTCAAACTTCCATTTCCTTTATTTGAATCAAATTACAGATTTGATGTCTGTGTAGATGTGCAGTAAACTTTACAACAACCTCTATGTCAAGCTTTTACAATTAATATGAGAAAGAAAAAGTCTGCTGTTGTTGCCTACCCAGATACTTTTAGACCTAATTGGATTTTTTTTTCTTTTAGATTGAAAGACAGAAGATCACATCACTAATTGTCATATCCTTTTAATGGCAGATTTCCTTGTCATCCTTAGACAAAAACAGAACTAAGTCCCAGCAATTATTGGAAGACATTCTGTGATCTCGCCTCACAGGATCACAGAATTACAACTACTCATTTCATTGTTTTTTTCTTTTGAAGCCCCTAGCTAAAATAATGTATAAAGAATTTTATGTTTTGCTCAGCAATTGAGAATTAAAGAGAACATAGCTTCCTAGTTTTAGAGAGGAGAGTTAATCCCTAGATTGTAGAAACTACTTAGATATGGGAGGAGAGAGACTGGGAAATCATTTTCTAGCTCCTCTGGCAATCCATCAGAACAAACATCCAGTTTGACTTTGAGTTTTCCCCATACTTGACCCTTGTATGTGCCCTTTATTTCATTGGTAAACAGTATTGATATTTAAACATTACTTTACCCAAAATTATTGATTGTCACAACATTTATTTTTGTGCCATTTTTTAATCATTGAGCTTTGACTTTTAACACACGGGAAATACAAAATTTTAATTTGTAAATCCTTTTGAAAAAATATTATGTAAATTTTTAGTGTGGATTTTAGAAATAACAAGCCTGTTCATAACGGAAAACAGTAGAATAACATTGTTTTCTATTGCCGTCTGATGAATAGAGATTTATTTTGTTTAATGATATCCACACACAGTCTTTTAGAACAGCATGTGCCATTCATCTGAGAAATTCTGATTACTTCGTGTGAAACATTTCAGTCAAAAGATGGGACAGTTTTCCTCAAATCTAAGCCTTTTGTTTCTGGATTGCAGATTTAAATATATGATCATAATTTGCAGATGACATTTTAAACAGATTCTAGACTAAAATTTATAATGGAAATTATGTGTTTCTGTAACAGAAAAAATTGAAATTTGAATTCACAGAAATCTAACTTTTCAAAAACTGTATCTTACAGGCGCTTTTTCCTTGACGACAAATGTACAGCATCTGAGAAACTTCCAAAAGTGTTTGTTTAATTTTTTAAGGCCTTGGTTTTTCAAGCTTTAATGTAAATTAAATAACATTAAATAATAAAATAATAATCTTCAGAAGGGTTACTTTTATAGATGAGAATAAATACATGTAATTTGTGATTTGTCAAATAATAAAATAAACATGTTTGCCACAGAGAGCAACCAAAGCTTCCCTGTTACGTTTTCTGATCCTCTGGTTATGCCACAGATGCAATGACATCTTTAGAACAGGTATTTAAGGGTCTATCTGTTCTTAAATTTGCTGATGAAAGTTTTGCATCTGAGATCTTCAGAGGCCGAGTTAGCACTGGTGGCACCTAACTGAGTTGGTTGGTTACTTTTAAAGTTAAAGACTAATAACCTATCCCCAACCCATATTTAACACATTAATAGTACAAACTTATTTTGTCAGCTTTCATTACATTTCTATCTTGATGTCAACTTTATGGTTTCATGAAATGATTGCAAAGACGCAAAATTGACTTCCTCTAATATATTATTTATTGAGTGATAGACATGAGAATTTAGTGTTCCATCTCTGTTATGAAATTAGCCTTGTTTCTGAGAGAATCAAATGACACAGATGACCAAAACTATTGCAATATTGTTTATGCATTCAAAGGGTCCATTTCCTTTATTTGAATCAAATTACAGATTTTAAAAGAATAGTCTGTGTAGATGGCTTTAGTAAATCTTTCAGACTCATAACCATCTATGTCATAAGCTTTTTAGACCAGCAACCCAACACACGTGTTTCATCTTTTAAAAAAAAGGGTTTTAGAGTTGGCATCAGACACTGATAATTTAGACCCAGTTGGATTTTGAGGAAAACTTTGTTTAGCCTGAAAACAGAAGATCAACTGTCTGCTCTTTCTAGAGAATCAAATCATGTTGATTTCCTCCCGTCATGGTGAAGTTCTTTCCCCAGATCCTTTTTTAGCAAAAAAGAACTAAGACCCAGAATATTATTGGAAGATTGTCATTCTGATTGATCTCACCTCAGTCAGGATACACTTTAATTACTTAGATAACCTCACAGAATTTCATGGTCCCATTTTTGTTAGGAAGCCCCTCATAAAGCCATCAGAGAGCAAATTTATTTATTTCAAGAATTTTCCGAATCAGTTTTGCTCCATGATGTTAATTGAGGTTAAAGCAGCAAACATTTTCATTATATGTTTTACACAACTCAAGAAATTAATCCCTGGAAATAGTGTACTAAACTACTTAAGTCTTTAGAGGCCCTTAAATTTTCCGCGTTGCAGTGGGTGGTGTGGTCCCCTGGTCCAACTCAAGTTTAGTTTATATGAACTGACTGGAGTCTTCACCTGCTTCTGCCCCCATGCCTGTCCATTGGTGCCTCCTTAGCCTAGCAATTTTTGTTTTGATGCCTCATTGTCATTTATTTTGTTAGCTTTTCTACAGTTGGGTTAATACTAGTATTAAAATTTTTGAGTAGTACGGCAAAATTTTACAGCATTTATAAAATTTTTTACCTGTGTGTCTGAATCGTTTTTCTTGTGATAATTTTGAATTGTCAATATTAAAACACAGTGAAGTTTTCTTTAAATGTTTTATTTTAGCCTGAGTGTACTCTCTGAGGCGGGCCACCAAGCTCGTGATAGTTAATTTTCTGCTCATCTTTCACTGGCTGATACAGGCTCGACCCAGAAAAGGATTTTGACAAAGGAAAATCTGGTTGGGGGAAGACCTTGTCCCAGTGACTTGTTTTTTCCCAGCTGAAATGTCTTGGCTTGGTAGGGCTAAATTTGGAATGACGTGTCAGTTTAGTATGACGCTTTTGGCTGTCTGAGTATTCCGAGTTTAGGTTTTTCCAATTTTTCTTTGAGAATTGAGAAGTCTATTGGACGGCTTGTTTGTGGGTTAATTGTTTTTCTGTATGAGATGTTGTTTAGTAACGCTCCAGCATCCTTGGCTTTTTTCTCTGGTATATATGGTCTTAAACCTTTGTGCTAATTGAACTGACTCACTGGGTGAACAGGTCTTCCCAGAAATAGATTTTCTTTTTGTTTTTTGTATGATTTTTTACCTAATAATAAGTTTAATTTTCAAATAATAAGATTAAATATTAATAATAATAATAATAATAATAATAATAATAAAAAGTAATAATAATAACAATATAACTGTAGTTACAAAATTCATATGTGATAATGATTTTAAAAAAATATTTTTCCTCATCTTCTGTAAGAAGCTGGCAAAGGTAAGTCATGTCACTTTAACATGACATTGGAGGTTGATTATGGTTGTGTAAAAAAAAAAATAATCTCTCTCTCTCTCTCTTTTTTTCTTTTCTCTCTCTAAAAGGTGGTCATAACGTTAAAAATTGATGGTTTCTTAAGTAAGGACAACTGTTCTCTCTCTCTCTCTCTCTCTCTCTTGTTCATAGTTAGTGCAACTCCTTGACCTTGTTTTTTCTGTTGTCTGTAACTGTTCAGTAAATAATTTTAACCCGTTTTGTATAGTTATCACATCACTGAGGGTACATGAGTCCCAATGTGTTTGGAAGCGTAGTGCAAAAATAATTATTTCGAAAAATTCAGCAAAAACAGAAATTTTATGCCAGCAATGTTCATTTTGCTGTCCTTTTTCAAAATGTTCATATTTTATGGTGCAATAGTCAGAATAAGAGTCCCAGCCCTAAATACGAAAAATGTGAGTTATTTAACGAAAAAAAATTCTTTACTTATTTTTATATTTGTGTTCAGAACCCAAAACTATGAAAGTCAGGCTCATGAATTATTTTTTATGAGAAAGCCAACAAAATTCTAAATATCGACATATAAAACAGTGGTAAACGAATAAGTCTAGTTTTGAAAAATTGATAGAAAAGAGGGTGAGAAACAGAGCGCTCTGCCCGGCCTATGGTGAGAATTATCACTAGAAAATTTTTTTTAAGATCCCTATCTCTGTTATTTTTCATTTTTACCTTTTAAATATACGAAATGTAGAGCAAAAAGTTGAAGAATAAAGGAAAGTTAAGAAAAATGGCTTTGGTAACGCAACAGTTTCATTTTGACGTTATAAGTTGATCGAAAAAAAAAATGTTACCAACATTATCGTTCAGAGCTCAAAAGCTATAACAGTTAGGGTTTTGAATTTTTATGAAGAAGCTAACATAATTTGTAAATATTGACCTATAAAACAATGAAAAACGAATTCCAGTTGGTGAAAAAATTGATAGAAAAGAGGGTTTTCTCAGAGCGCTCTGCCCAGCGTTGGTGAGAATTATCGCCAAAAAAAATCTTCATTTGAAGAGCCCTATCTCGGTTATTTTTCATAGAAATTACTTTTTAAATATACGAAAATGTAGAGGAAAAGTTGAAGAATAAAGGGAGAGTTAAGAAAAATGGGCTTTGGTAATGGCAACAGTGTCATTTTGACGTTATTTGATCAACTGGAAAAGTTACTTGTCAACATTATTGTTCAGTAGCAAAAACTATAACAGTTAGGCGAATGAATTATTTTTATGAGAAAGCCAAAAAAATTTCTAAATATCGACATATAAAAGAATGAAAACGAATGTCCAGTTGGTTTCAACTTGATAAAAATAGGTAAGAAACAGAGCACGCTGTTTACATACGTGAGAATTATCGCAGAAATTTTTTTTGAAGAGCCCTAGCTTGGATGTTTTCATAGAAATTACTGTAAATATACAAAAATGCAGAGGAAAGGTTTATATCATTGAAAATGGCTTTGGTAACGGCAACAGTTTTATTTGAATAAGCTTTCGAACTAAAAAAATGTTATATTGTTAACATTATTTTAGAGTTCAAAAAAGCTATAACAGTTAATTTTAATGAATTATTTTTTAGAAAAGCCAACAAAATTCTCTAAATATCGATAAATAATAATGAAAATGAGATTCAGAGCCCTGTTTTCAAATCCAGATGTCAGTGATGCACTAACGATTTATTTTGTTTTACCGTGATTTTCAGGTTGGAAACTGTTCTCTATTGACGCCACTGTATGTAAACAACCACACGTATTTACCAACCTCGCACGCATGGTCTCTTGTGACAGAAGTGTGGCCTGCTGATGGGATCAGTTGATGTCATTGTGAGAATTTTACACGCCAGGGGATTTCTGCACAGTACAGTAACTAAAAATTTATAGAAAGAGGTCAAACAGAGTGTTTCAATAATGTAATCCTGGATTTTATAAAAAAATGCAAGATATGAGAGAGAAGCTGGGTAGGATCAGCTGATTTAATTGGAGAAATTTTTTGATGTATTTGTAACATGCTAATAGGCTGGCGTGTTGATGCCTGAGTTACACGGTCCAAGGTATGCTTTAGCCTAGAAACCACCAACTGTCCGAAAATAAAAAAAAATTATCACACGTAGGAGTTTTTTTATGTGTAGACACACTGTCAGAAAAGACGGGAGGTAGGGGTGATATTGAAATTACGCCAATTGGATAGAAAGTGTTAAATTGATCTAATTTTACCTAATTTAAAAGTTAAAGACAAGCATTTCAGAACAAAGAGAAAGAGACAGAAAGTTCTTAAAATGAGGTTGAAAGACTTCTAAAAGTAGATTAATGGAATGGGGGAGAGAAATTTTTACTAATCTTCACACTGTATATTTTATTTAAACATTTTGTTTTATAAATAAATTTTAACTTTTAAAATGAAATTACAGTAACTTTAATTTCACTTAAAAGTTAGTTTAACCCTTAAATACGGTTAATGTATCGATGTGCAGCACCCCAGACCGGGAAACTTTGAGGTTGGCAAAATAAAAAAATCACATCAATGGAAAGAGAATGACACGTGATACACTATTTTAAATAAAATATTTTCCCTCCTTCCGTGAGAAGTTGAAAATGACTGTTTACATCCCGTCAGTCATGCCTCACTTTAAGACAATTGACCTCAGAACCAGAAGGTTGTAAAACTGATTTGGAGTTAGGTCCAGTAGATGTGGCAAAGTTTCCTCTGTCTATTCTGGCATTTCTCTCTATTCAGCCATTTCAGTAAGGTCGAAATCCCTAATGGAACAGTAGGAATTATCGATTTTAGATATATGAATGAACGTGATGTCGCGAGGAGCTTACAGCCTCATAAGAGCTCAGTTACAACCAGAAGGTTGCATCTGCAGCAGCTCAGAGCTCCAATGAGAGCTCCACTCGGTATTCAGTTCTAGGCCAATCTATTTTCCCTCATAAGGGGCTGATAGTTCGCCAATCACTACTTAGTTTACATCTCCGCTTTGTTTACATTCCCAGTCTAGTGATTTTCGCAGAAATTGAATGTCCGAGAAATTGATTTGATTTTTTTTATTATTATCCTGTGCCATTATGTCTTCCTCTGATAGTGAAAGTGATCACTGGCATTTCAACGCAAGAGGAAGAAAAAGGACAAGGAATAAACGTCATGGAAAAAAAAAAATAATGTTGAAGTTACTGCAACGATGCAGGCCAAGAATATGTTTCTCGTGTACAGACAAACTCTGCCTGCATATACTGTAGGCCAGCCGTTTTAATGGTTAAACATTTATGATGATGGAAGGTTATCATCACAACATCATTATTACTAAATTAAATTATTATTATTATTATTATTATTATTATTATTATTATTATTTTCCATCACACTATATTGATTACTCATCAGTATTATTATTATTAATATTATTATTATTATTATTATTATTATTATTATTATTATACATCCATTTTTGTTATACCAAGAATATAATAACACTTTATCTTAAAAAAGAGTAATGGATGCTAGACTTTGAGGGAAAATGGCTCATTTTTTTAAAAGTGGCTTGTTTACAAACCATTGGTTCTGAGGCCCTCAATTGTAAATTTTACCAACTTATATATGTTTTTTCTAATAAATAAGTTTTTTAGATTTTGTAAAATTATTATTACTGCTCACACAATATCAAAACAGATAAGAAATAAAAGCAGTAATAAATTTTTTGCATATTTGTAAAATATTCGCGTAAGTTTCATAGAAGGAAGATTCAGTAATTTTTTTTTTAATTTACATGCTTTTTCTAATATTTCTTTGCAATTTTCTTTGTAAAATTAAATTTACAACCGACATAGTATCGTAAAAGACAAAAACAAAAAACACCAGCAACCCCTTCGTATATTTACAAGCAAATTTACAAAAAGACTCATGAGAGAGAGAGATGCAGTACCTTCCCCCTTGAAGTCACAAGCATTACTGATACTGGCTTAACTCTAGTTTCTCACGTCTGTATAAAAGTTGCCATTAGTGAATTTATAGCATATCGAAGTATTGGCACCTTTGTTTCGAATCATTATTACCATAACAGTGGTGCGTAATTCTGCTTCTCACTGAAGCGCAATCCGTCCACCTCCCCAAACCTGTTTTACTTCACACTGAAGCTCAATCCATCCACTAAGGGTTAATACTGAATTTCAGTCTTTTGATATCTGACGTAAGAATAATCTCTCTCTCTCTCTCTCTCTCTCTCTCTCTCTCTCTCTCTCTCTGTTCTCTCTGTCTCTGTAATGATTCATAAATAATTTAACTTGATATTTCAAGTAAGGACAATCTCTCTCTCTCTCTCTCTCTCTCTCTCTCTCTCTCGTGTTATTCTTTCAGCCTCCGTTATAATTGATAAATAATTTCACACTCTTAAGTAAGGACAACCCTTCTCTCTCTCTCTCTCTCTCTCTCTCTCTCTCTCTCTCTCTCTCTCTCATAGTTAGCACTCACTCATTTTTACAACTTATTATTTCTCTGTACGTCTTTACCTCTACAGTAGATCATTTAAATTGACCTAATTTTACGTGTACAGTCTACGAAATGTAAATGTGCTAGTGTGGCAAATATGTTCTAAAACATAGAGACAATAACTAAGAGTTGAATTAGTCAAAATAAAAACACTGTTTGTTCATGAAAAAGCATTTCAGAACAAAGAGAAAGAGATGCAGAATAAAGAAGTTATTAAAAAGGGGTTGAGGAGACTTCTAAAAATAGATTGGTCAGAAGGGGAGAGAAACAGAAATTCTCTTCCAACTCTCTATGTCAACCATTTGTTTCTTAAGTGTAATGTATTAAGCTAACTTTTAAATGAAATTACAGTAACTAATTTCATTAAAAGTTAACTTAATGATTTGGGAGCATGATTAGGGTCATATTTAGTGTTTAAACTTTAGAAATAAGCATTTATTAGCATTTTTAGACCATGCCAAACTTGTGCGAAAATTCACCTTGCACGAGGGGTTCTGGAACCTAACCTAACCTGTAAGTTCAGGGTATGACTGTACACTGAAGTATTCACTCATATTCCATTCATTTTTCTCTCATTTTGTACCTCTGAATAAGTGTTTTGTTTCTGAAAATAGTCATACTCATACAGTAAGTCTGGATATTATCCACAGAGTTATTGTAGAGTTCACTTGCAGCTAAATTATAAGTGCTGTTGAAATTAAGCACTTGTGTTTATTTTCTAATGAATTTACTGGTAATTTGAATTTAGGCAAATCCACAACCCCTAATTCTGCTGTACCTGAAAGGATAGGCAGCAGTGAAGAGTGTCATAGTTGATCCAAGTACAATATCTATTCTTTCTTTGTGTTGTAGCTAATTTTTGAAAACTTGAACTAGTTACAATATTCCTACTCCAATATGCTCTCCCCTGTTCTTATTAATATTTCCAAGTACATGTCCAAACATCTACCAGATTATGTAGTGTGGACCTGCAATAACTTGTTTATTTACAGTTAGCACCATGCTTAGTTTTAAGTAAATTTTATAGCTGAAGTATTAGTATATTTTGAAGATATTTGGGTTTTTCCATGGGTCAGCTCAAACTTTTGTTTTAGATAGTTATATATAAATTGATGCAGTATTTATTTTCTTAAGGAAAAGGTTTGAAGAACTGCAATTTTATAGTTCATGTGATTACTTGAGTCATTCATATGGGGTTAAATGATGGTTTATTCTGACCTAGAAGACCAGTTTCTCTAACTTTATATTTCTTCAGATTTCAAGAATAAATCAATTTGGCAAGCCCTACAAGACTCAAACTGTGGCTCAGTAGTGTCATTATACTACTGTAAGATGATGATATTGTATCTATTTTTTGTGTAATTTGTCCAAATTCATGGCTTCTTTTGTGCCCTTTCTCCTTAGTTTTCTGAACCTTTCACTGGTTATCATATTACTGGTATTTTTCCCAGTCTTCCCCATAAGGGATTACTGCCTAAAGCGTGCTTGTCAATGTAACTGTAAGAAGTATGCGCTAATGACTTTTCTGTAGCATTCTTTCTGCCCGGCTGCCTTGCTTGGTAGCATTCATTCAGATCCATCTGCCATGCTTTCCAGCTTTTACTTTCATCCATTTCATGTGGTCATTTCTCATCTCCCTGTCCTTCTTTTTAATTTTGTCCTGTTCCAGTTTTCATGCACTCACTTAACTGTATATCTTTTTGGCCACCTCTGATGGAATGAAGAGTTATTACTCATTGCTCTTGTTAAGTACTGTAAGGTGATAAGTCCCATTCTCATCACATGTCTTAGTCATCTCCAACTGTATCCAACCTGTGGATACCATGTCTCACAGCTACTAGCTTATTTCATATGGTTTTTGCCACGTTGGCTATCTTCCGTTGCCACCAAAATCTGTGCTATTAATAACCGGACTCCAGTAGGTGCTTGAGAAAGTCCCTTAATTAAAATTTGTAATAACTTTGCAAATTATTATCATTGTCAAATGGCATAACTCCTCTTTATGTATAAAGGCTTTTCTTTAAATTTGTTTGAGGTATCCATATTAAAAATGAGCTTTTAATGGGTTATTTAAATGGAGTACCAGCTTTCTGTTATCACTCTTGAGTGTCAGATAATAATGTATTATCATTATGAACTGTATACAGCTGTGCATGTGTAGATTACTTTATCTTATAGTGGCAAGCCTCAAAATGTATATTCCCAAATATATGAGATTAGTGAGTTTTTATTTATACCATTCTACCTTATATTTAGCCTAAAGAGATGCTGGAGAGCAGTCCTTGGTAATGTACAGTATTCAAATAATGTAGTCCTCCTTTGACAATGTTAAGTATTGTAAAAAGTACTCGGATAAATAGCCATAAGAAGTGTACTTTGCTATTTATAATATAATTGATTTAAGTTTAGAATTAAGCTTGTTTTTCAACTAAAATTGTAGTCTGGATAAATCCTGAATATAAATATACCAGACTTCAAGTATAATTTGGTATCATTATAGTCCATCTATTATTTAGTTCAAACTGTCTTTTATAACTATAACACCTATTTAGTAGGAGTGCCATTTACTGTGTTTCTTGCATGATGCACTGTAGATGGTACCAAATGCTCTTTGAAGTATCCATTTGGTCTTAGCTGCATTCCTTTTTGCATTTTACTTCTCATCCATTTCTTTCAGTCTTCTGGTTTTCCAATTTTCAGCTCTCATTTCAGAAGAAGAAACAATTTATTGTGCAAAAAATACTTTTAAAGTACAGCACAACAGGCAACCCAGACACAGTATGAGTATAGGGGAAAGCCCTCTCAAATGAATGGCATTGGCTGTGGTGTTATACATACCTTTTCCACCCTATTGATTACTAGACAAATGTCATTCATCAGGGCTGACATGATACTCAAGTAGTATTACAAAATAAAAATGCTTACAGATAACTATATACAGTAAACCCCCCATGTTCGCTGTCTCACGATTCGCTAACTCACCTATTCGTGGATTTCTCTGTGGAACTTATACACATTATTCTTGGAAAATTCGCCCATTTGCGTTATTTTTCACTAAGTATTCAATAATTACTGTATTTTCATCATTTTTCATGACTAAATGCACTTTTTGTGATAAAACTATTAAAATACTCAGTTAAATGCCTTTTTGAGATTTTTTTGTTTGAACTAAAATTGTCTGTTAAGTGTTTTATGGGTTTTAAAAATTTCAACCTTTTCAATTTTGATTGACCGGGGAAAAATGCAATCGCAAAAACTCTTACATTCTAGTAATATTCAATCTTGTACCTTCATTTTGCAACAAATTGGAAGTCTCTAGCACAATATTTCGATTTAAAGTGAATTTTTAAAAATTTTTCCTTATGCCTCTTAAACATTATAAAATATTTCAGAAATTCTTTCTTCATTTTGTCGTAAATTTTGCACTGTTTTATAAAATAGCTTTACAGTAAGTTTTATATATGAAAATGTGCAATTTCATATAAAAAAAGCAAAAAATACAACCCATGGTTGTAGCTTTTATCAGTTTGGAAATATTTAGATATAAGTCAACACATCAAAAATTTCAACCTTTGGTCAATGTTGACTAAAAATGGTAGAAAACAACAGTTTTAATGATCTTACATTCTGCAGAACAGGATATTCAATCATTTACCTTCAGTTTGCAATAATTGGAAGTCTCTAGCACAATATTTATTTATGGTGAATTTTTGAAAAAACATTTTCCTTAAGTCCGTAGTAACTTGGCATTTACATCACTGGAAATTCTTTAAAGAAGTTGTCGAAACATAACAATTTTATATTAGTCATTACATAAGTTTTATATATAAATGTACTACAGTTTGATTTGTACAATAAACAGAAAATAACTCATGGTTGTATTTAGATCAGTTTTGAAATATTTTCATATAAATCACGATAAAAAAAAAAATTCTACCTTCGAAAACTTTTAACTCGACCGAAATGGTAAAAAACGCAATTGTAAAATAAAACTCTTACAGTTTAGTAATATTCAATCAATTAGCCTCATTTTTCAACAAACGGGAAGTCTCAAGCACAATATTTTGGATGGTGAATTTTTGAAAACTTTTTTTTAGCATTAGGTTGTATTCATGCATCATTTTGTGATAATATTTTCTCTGTGTTGTTTTGATCGTTTTTACAATTTGTTATCTACCAAAATCATCGCAGTTTTAGTGTACAATACAAAAAAAATAACCCGTTAGCTTTAACTTTTGCTCACAGTTTGCAACATGTTGTATAAAATTGACATATGAAAAATTTTTCCCAAAGTCATATATTTGCAATATTTATATATGATAATGATATTTTTTTTCATTTCTGATGGTTGCATACTAAACTTTGTAGTAATGACAAAAGGAGCGAAAAATGAACTCTTAATCTTTTCTTAACTAAGAGCTGTGATTTTTGAAAAAACTTTTTTCCGCTCATTGTATCTTTATTCCCATTCCATACAATGGTTTTCTTGTAAATAGAGGCTCGACGTTTAAGGGTTTAAATATTCAGGTATAAGCATTTTTAGAGCACCTTTGTTTGTGTTTGAACTCTCAAAATCTCAGTTCTAAGTGTTTTTAGAGGGGTATTAAGTATTTGTGGATTTTAGCTATCGTCTGATGTGTGATAGCAGGGCTATGTAGGAGTTCTCACTGATATTTGAATTCAACCTTTCTTGGGAATTACTCAATAAAGGCAGGGCACTGCAAAATTTGTTGCTAAACATTGTCCTTATTCAACTTTTATATATACAGTACTGGACATAAAGAAAATAATTCTGACTGCTCTAAAATGGACACATTTCATCTGATTTGTAATTGTAAAACAATCCTGCAGGCAGAGTAGCATGTGGTATAACTCTAGAATGTTAATGTGGTCTTGTTAACCATATCATACTGAAACTAAATAATTAACTCCTGGAAATGAATTCATTTAAATGAGGTCAATAATGTAAATTTATATAAATGTTATAAAAAAAGTAGAAATACAAGATTTTTTCTGATGCTAAAGGTAGCTGCAGAACAGGATGCATCAATTGGTAGGAGGCCAGATGAGATGGATTAAGAACTGAATGAAATATTTAGATTGAGGTTGAAGGGATCACTTTTATATAAAACCTTATAAGAAAAAAATTTAGCTTCATCAATTTTAATGATGCTAACAAGTATTCCAGAATAAGATGTACTAAGGTTGATTTCATGCACGATATGCAAACAGTTACTCAAAATCTGATTGAATTACATTTTTCTGATCAGTTCATCCAGACTTTATATAAATTTATAAAAAATTTGGAAACACAACTGTTCTAATAATGCTAACAGGTAGCTGCAAAATAAGACGTACCTTTTAGTTTATGCAGTTTGATACAGTACTGTTGGCTATCTGCAAGAAATTTTGGATGAAAAGTCAAACCCTTGTCAGCATATTAGGTTGTAGAAAATCTTGAGAGATGCTAGTATTGTTGTCTCCATGTGGTCTGATAATTAGTAAAACTCTTCAGTGGCATATCCAAGCCTTCTGACTTAAATCCACAGGTCTTAACTTGCCAACAGTTTTCCTTTTCACCTCTGGACTGAGAATGGCAGAGTACTGAAACAAATTTTTGCGGCTTGATCAGTCAAGTCTTGAACATACTGTTGTTTGCCTGTCTGTCTTGATACTCCAGTCCCAAGTAGTTTGTATCTGGTGGTTTTCTCCCTCAGGTTATTTTCTTATTGATGCATGAGTTTTTTTAACATGCTATCTCTCATATTTCTTGACAGACTCCCCAGTGGAACCAGGTCCTTTGCCACTGCATCATGTCACTGTAGATTGATCTTGTACTTCCTGGACCTTCTTGCAATGCTCGTTAGCTCTCTTCCTTAAATATTGGAGGCACTCATATTGGTTCCATTCTGCCTGCTCATTAGACATATCTTTTTTTCTGGGCTATGATCTTCTCCATTATTATCGCTTTGATTCTGTTTCTTTCTCAAGTTAGTGATTGCAGGCTCAGGCTCTGTTGCTGTTGCCACATTTCATTGTTTACATTTCTTTAGTACGTGTCTAGTATGTAGTTCCCTGACTGTTTCCCTCTGCCATTCCTTTATTGTGATGATTGTAATTGTTAAAAATCCTGCAATCAAGGTCTTCCTCCTCTAAATTTTTTGTTTAACCATTTTACAGAAATAAAACCCTCTATGGACAGAATTCATTAGAGGGTGTAATGTAAATCATTGCCTAAGAGAAGGCTCTGAAGATTTTGTTCTAAATTTTAGAAAGAGAGAGATAGTGAGGAGGCAAACAAATAAATGTGAGGAATAGAAAAAAAACAGAAAGAGTGCAGATTGAGATGTTGAAAGGGAATAAATTTGCCCTCACTACTGCTTAAATATGTGTTAAATATCAAAAGTATTCCCAACTGGGTTTGTGGTGTAATTTCAGTTGCATGTCAGAAAAAATATATCAAAATTCTGACTTTTAAGTAATTTTTTTCTGTCAAGTGTTATCCCAACATTGTGGTTTTATTGTTGGCCCAATTTTACCTGAAGTAGTCCTCACTTTCCATTTCTATATATGCTGTTTCTGTCAATAGCAGTAATCTGGTATAAGGCACTATCTTTCTAACTTCAAGTTTATTTGGTTTCTCTTCAGAGATTATTCCATTCCACTGCCTGTGCTCTACAATAATTAGGCTAAACAACTGTACCAGTGGTGGCATATCCCATCACCTTGTATTGAATCAGTCAGTCTTGATACTAATCTGTTTTCCCTTTTCACCTACAGCTGAGACAAGTGATGTTGGGCTAACAAATTTTTTCTTTTGTGGATCATGAACTTAGAATAGGTACTGTATACTATTGGCAAGTAATGTCTGTCTTGATACTTAGTCCCAGAGTAGTTTTATCTGTTTTCTAATTCTCCCTCAGGTTGTTGTTCATACCACGTGTTGCAACATGCTATCTGATATTTCTTGACAGACTCCAGTGGAGGGCTTTTGCCACTGCATCATGTCACTGTAGATTGATCTTGTGCTAGTGCTGGACATATGCTTGCAATGTGTTTATGATCTCTTCTTAAACATTGGATAAGATATTGGTTCCATCTATGCTCTTTAGACATATCTTGTTTCTATTGCTTGATCTTGTGCCACTTTATAAATTTCTTCTGTTTCTTTCTAGTATGAAAATCAAGAGTCCCACCTCCCTTGTAGCCATTGCCACATTTCATCGTTGGATATTTCTTTAGTTTGTCTAGTGAATAGTCCCTGCTTGTTTCCTGTGCCATTCTTTTATTGTGTTCTTTGTTGTTTTATCCTCCTCAATACTGGTCTTCATTGGATTTAAGATTTTAAATATGATTCCCAACCAAGGACTTGAGTCAACAGACTATCTTTTTCAAAAAAGACTGAAATCAGCCTGAAGAGAGAGGAGAGGAGAGACTTATCTGGTGATTAAGACACAGAGAGAGAGAGAACGAGAGAGAGAGAGAGACTATAGAGAAATAAGTCAAACAAATAAATAATGAGGGGAATAAATGATAGAAAAATAAAACTCAAATTAGCTTTAAAATTTAGATGTCACTCAGAAAGCAGAAATAAATTTTGGTCGCTTAAATATTTGGATGATCAAAAGATTACAATCTCAAATGCAAACTATTGTACATTTCAGTTGCAGCCAAGATAAAACTCCTAGCAAACTATCCACTCATGCTCATGGGTTTTCAAGTGTTGTCCCAACATTCTACTTTTTTGTTGACCCAATCTTCTATGCTGAGTAGTCCTCTCTTTCCATTTCTATATGATGTTTGCAGCCTGTCAATACAGTAATTGGTATAAGTCCACTATCTTTCTAATCTTTTGGTAAAGTTGTGGAGCTCTTGCTTATTTCACTCCACTATTCCAGCACTCTACCTGATTACTGGCACTGGCCAGGTAAATTATTTATAGCTTTCATTATGTTTCCAAAGTTGAGTTTTAACTTGAGTGATTCCCTTAGTCTCTGCATGTATTCTGTCCTGATCTTGTCCTTGATTCTCCTTCTGTTATCCTCAGATATTTGTATCCTGCTTCATAGAAGTCTTGATGGCATTTCCATCAGGCAGTAGTGTCCCTTCTGTTCTTGTCATTTTGCCTCTATGTTGACTGTATTAATTTATTTTTATTTTTATTTATTTATTTATTTATTTATTTATTTTTTTTTTTTTTTTTTGGTACCTGCCCCAAACAGCTTGCTGTCATCCATGAACATCATATGGTTAATTCTGCTGATTCCTTTCTAGAGTTGATACTTGACCTCCATCTCCTGTCGAACTCCCGTTGTAGGAATCTGGCTTCTACAGTGCAGTAGGGATAGTGAGCTCCCTTTAAAGGTTTGTCTCCTGATGTTTACCTCTGCTAGCCTTATTCCAGAATTGTAAGTATTGTCTTCCAATTTATTATTGTATTCTTGAGAAAGTTGATAAATGTTCCCCTCAACACTATATATTTGTTGTGTTGGCCTTCTACTAGACATAAGTATTGTTTTATGTTGAAGGCTTCATAGTCTATCCATGCTGTACTCAGGTTGATTTTCCTTCTCTTTCTGTTCTCCATTACAATACTATATCTATCAGTAGTTGCTCTTTAGTGCTTCTGCATTTCCATCTGCATCCTTTCTGCTGGTGGGGATAGTGTTTTTTTCTCCAGGTTGAAGTACAGCCTTTCACTGATGATGCCTGTCAGTAGCTTCAACAGTATTGGTAAGCATGTATTTGTCTGGTAGTTGTGTGCTATTTTGCCTTTACATACTGTATTTTGTTTTTCTGTACTAGAGATGCCCTTCCTGTGGTCATCCATTCGGGTGACTGGTGGTTTCAGATACCATGCTAGAGTTGTTCTACCATTCTTGCATGTAGACTGTTTGGAACCATGGACTTGGTCAGGACCAGGGGCTTTCGAGTAGGGGATGTTCCACAGTTGGATTTTTGTTACTGCATTGTACTGAGCTCAAGAGATCGTTTGCTTTATTCTTAAATTTTCCAGAATGCTTCCTGTTGGTTGTCTTTGCCTTTCAGTGGACTGTGTAGGTGTCTGTTTTGTTTCAAAGAGTTTGTTCTGCTGATATTCATTATTCCTGTTTATGTACCTCTGGATCTTGCACACTTTAGTCTAGTATCTGCTTTGTCTTCTAATATGTTATTTTGGCTTTTCTCCTGCTTTTCCTATTTTTCATTAAATTTTTTTCTTGTCTGGCTCTTTCTCTGTTCATTTTCTGCCATTGCTTTTAGTTTACTCTATTCTCGTATTTGTTTTACTAGGCACTTTTTCCAGGAAGGCTGTTTTGGATTTCTCATTTGGTTGTATTATTGATATTCATATCCTTATGAGCTCCTCGACCAATCTTGATTCTTCCATGTATTAAGTTATTTGTTTCAGTGATGTTAGTGGTATGGACTAGTCTTATTATTTGGATGACATTCTGTTTTTACTTTGTATCTTTTGAATCTAGACTTTCAGGATTGGGATGCCTGTCCTGTGTCCATCTGTATGCATTCATCCAGTTGTTCTGCTATCTCTGTCCAGTTGAGTTCATTTGGTTTAGGGATCATTGCTGTGGTCTGCCTGGGTGGTTTCCCTCTCATCTGTCTGGTGATGGTTCTCTTAGGCTTCTTATCTTTCTACGTTGGGTGTTGGTGCTTCTCTAGATTTCTTTCTGTTTTGTTTTTGGTCTACCAGCGTTTGTTCTGTCTGTGGAGGGTTATTTCTATCCTGGCAGACAGTTCCATAGTCCTCTGTGTGTTTGGGTCATTCTGTAGCATCTTTTTTATTCTGGTACTTGCGGGCAGAATTTAAACATGGCATGATGCTACCGTAGAGTCTCAGGTTGTCGGTAAAAGGTAACTAAAATCTTGAAGTCATTCTCGGGTGGTAGAAAACCTTTGCAGAAGTTTTCCAAGGGTGTCAATGTTTCTGGCATCTCATCAGCTATCCTCAGGATGGGGTGGATTTCTTCATCAGTTTGTGTATAAAGGGTCTCAGATTGCTGGTGGGAGGGGAGCTAAATTCCATTTGACTGTAAGGGGATTAGTGCCCCTGAGTGATGCCTTCTCCCCGACATTGATGGTTGCACCTGTCTCCACATGTGGGCATTGGGAACAGGGTGGGTTGGTGGTACTAGAGGATCGCTCACTTCAGATGGAGGGGGCCTCCTGACTGGTCAGCTAAAGTGGAGGAAAGTTTCCTGGGTGGTGTATAGAGCCTCTAGGAGGCAAAGGTAGTGATTGTCTGTTGCATTACCAATAATTTCATTGTTGGGAATTATATTGCTCATTTTTATATCAATATTATGGCCATGCTTAGTGTGATTACATGGCGCCTTCCTGAACGTGGCAGGAGAGTCCTCTTGGAAAAATCTCTTCATGGCCATTCCAGCATAAGTGCCAAGGCATTCTTGGACTGAGGATCTGTATGGGTAGACTATGCTGGTTCTCTTCAGAGGGTCCCATGCCCAAGGGACTGGGTTGTTCTTCATGAACAGGCTGCTAGTTTTCTTGCTTTTATAGTAAATTACTAGGTTGATCTTTATCTGTGGGTCTGTAGGGCAGATGTTCCCTTCTATGATGTTGCAAAGGTGTGCTCATCCCCATTATAATTCATGTGAACACCCTTATAAAAGAATGTGATGTCCTCTAGGGTGGCGGGGTGAGGTTCCTGCTGGTATTATTTATCTGTGGCCCTATGGATGCATTTGGTGACTTTCTGGTTGGTATGCCCAATGTTAATCAAGGGCTAGGCAACATGTTCTAATTTGGTGTGTCTTTCTGAGAAGAGCGAGAGAGAGCTCTCCTAATGAAGGCACCATGGCATACCGACTGGGAAGTCAGCAGATGCATCTACAGGACCATAGATAAATGGTACCAGCGGGAACTTTGCCCCACTGTCTTAGGAGACATCACTCTTGTATAAAGGTGTTTCACACAAATTATAAAGAGGATGAGAGCACATTTTGCAATGCCATAGAAGAGAATATCTGTCCTATGGACCCAGGGAAAAGATAAAACTAGTAATTTACCCTAAAATAAAAAAAACTAATAGCCTGATCATGAATAACCTGGCCCCATCATTGCAGGACCCTCTGAAGAGAACCAACAGAGTCTACCAGTACAGATGCCCAGTCCGAGAATGCCTTGGATCTTACATCAGTATGACCACGATGAGATTTTCCAAGTGGATCTCCTGCCACATTTAGGAAGGCACCATGTGTAATCTTGCTAAGAATAATCATAATATTGAAATAAAAGTGATATAATTCCCAACATTGAAATTATCACATCAGGAAAGGAAAGGCCTAGCCTTAACACCACCCAGGAACCTTTTCTTGTCCTGACAGTGGCACATAAAATGCTGCCTGCTGGCACTCTTGAGCCAAGTGAGCGGACCAGTCAGGAGCCACCTCCATCTAATAGGAGCGACCATCCCAGTAACCCCACCCACCCTGCTCATAGAGACGGGTGCAACCATCAACATCTGGGAGAAGGCTTCACTCAGGGGCACTGATATTGACTGGTGAGCCCATTCTAACCAGAACATATTCACCCCGTCCTGATAGCCAACAAGATGGTGGAAACATTGCTGCCCTGAAAAACTTTTATGAAAGTTCTCTGCCACCCAAGAATGACTTTAAAATTTTTAGTTACCGTTTACTGACAACCTGAAACTCTATGGAAGCATCACACCATGTTTAACTTCTGCCTGTGTGTACCAGAATAAAAAGTGACTAAATTCAGAACTCTTGCCTTTCCTCTTATCCAGATTATGTACATCGGCCATCTTCTAACAGATATTAGCCTTAAGAAAAGATAATAGTAAGAAAAATTGAAAAGACCTTGTGTAAAATCAATTCAACTGATGTTGCCATTCTTTTGTAACAGAACACATTGCTATTATTATTATTATTATTACTGGAAGGAAGTAGACCCTCTCTTAAGCATATCTTGTTAAATAGGATGGCTGCATCTTGTGAATTAGTCTTATTGAGTCTTCTCAATTTTTGTCATGACTGACTTCTCTTCTAGGTTAATATTGATCAACAGCTGTTTAATGTTCATATTTCAGCAAAGAGAAATATATAAGCAGCATTTATACAGCTGTTTTATTCTCTATATAAATGCAGGTATTGAAATACAATGTGGTAAATCTGCAGGCTTGCCAGCAGATGGATTCTGGATACTTCAAGGGATTCCTTTCGAAGTTTTTGTCACATGACGTTTCGACCAGCATGTTGTCACTTTCGAGGCGGGTAATACTGATTCTGGAGAGGGTATGAGTGAAGGTATGTGTTGCAGTCGAGAGAAATGCTGAATTCTTATTGGTTGCTAGTCGTCCCCAAGTGAAGCCTTGTCCCAGTCACCAATGATCGTACCCTTTCACGTGTGTGAGAGTTGGACAAAGCGCAGGGGTGGAGGTAGTGATGCTGCCATTACCACTACCTCCACCCCTGCCCATCCTCCAACACTCATATATTGGAAAGGGTGCCACCATTGGTGTCTGGGAAAGGCTTCTAGTCATGGACAATAATCCTGTGGCAACCAATAAGAATTCAGCACAGCTCTCGACCACAACGCTGGCCCACTATATACCTTCTGTCGCACCCCTTGTCTCCAGAATCATCTCACTTGTCTCGAAAATGACCAACGGGCTGGTTAAAATGTTGTACTACAAAAGAAACTGAAAGAATACCTTGAAGTATCCACAATCCATCAGCTTGCAAGTCTGTGGATTTACCCTATTGTATTACATTATAATACCAGCACTTTTATAGAGAATAATACTGCTGTATAAACATTGTTTATATATTTCTCTTTGCCAAAATATGAACATTGGTTAGTTGTTGACCAATATTAACCTATTGGAGAAGCAATTCATAAAGAAAATTGAGAAGACTCAATAGAAGATTAATTCATGTGATGCAACCATCCTCTTAACAAGACATTTATTATTATGAGCAATAATTATGGGTATGATCCTGATGTGAGGTAAAAATTTATTTTTATTACACACTACAGTATTATTGATCATTAAGAGAACTTCATTCTGTTTTCCTTTGAAGATAACTACATTTTTCTTATTTTAATTTGTAAATGTATTTGAGAAAAGATGTGAGAAGAGCATATAAACAGAAAGTAGTTGTAGTCTTAGGTGAATAAACATAACTGGTGTTATGCTATATTTATTCATTTAGTTCAATCATTTACCCATTATTATTTTTATTATTTTGTTCATACAATACTGGGATACAAACACTTTGGCTTTCACATATAGAGTATCTGTCTACACATGCACTGGACTGACTATGTACTGACTAAACAAGGAAAGTGCCAAGGTGGAGATGGGAGAGAGGGGTCACCTAGTCTCACCCAAATGCTCTACCCATTGTTCCTTCGAAGGGCTGTGACACAGAGTACATGCGTCTCTTGTGTTCTGTATTTCTACCATGTGCTGAATGGCTATGGTTTGTATACTTAGGAAAATGCAAATTACTTTGAAGATCTGGCAAATTATTATTCTTGTCAAGGATCTCTGCACTCATAAGGCACCAGACAGCTGGAGTTATTGCATGTGTTGTATAGGATTTACCATAAAACTGTATTAATTTTGAATTTTATTAATTGACTGCTTACAGTAGTCATAATACAGTACATAATACTATTCTAGTTTTAAATATACTCACATATAGCAGCTATACAATTCAACAGTGTTTACATCAGCAGCCATACAAGAAAGATAGTTATATACAGATCTTATCCTAAGGCAAATAAAAATTTCTAACAAATCAGTAAAATAGAAATTTCCTTGGATAAGTTTGCCATTAAATAAGTGTTCTTTGATAATATAATTTATGCTTTTATACAGATTTGATACATTTCATATTCAGTTAATTTCACTGGATGTAATTTTACATACAGACCTAGGCAAGTGATTGGTATATATACAAGAAAATTATGTAAAAAAATAAGTTCTATGTGGGGTGTATAAGGTATAACTATACATTGCTTACATTTTCATCTGTATTGTATCTACACCCACAAAATTATGGTAAAACCATCTCTTAAAATAAAAAAAATATTCACAATCATCTGTGATAACCAGCTTCACTATGATAACAATGAATACGAATTTATTTGATAGCTTGCTATCGAAAACACGAACCTGAAATTAAGAGTCATTGTTTTAAGAGCTATCTTGCCTGCAATCAAATTGTTTTCCTCATTGCTATAACCAATGCAGTGTGAAAAAATTTGAAAAAGTAGCCATCAATACATTCGTATTGAAAATGTTCTTGCGAACCTGTTGACACCTAAAAAACTAGACATATTTACTCCTCTATTTTTGCTTTCACAAATAAAGCTTCAGAAAAGTAACAGGAATGACTGAAACAAATGAAATCACGTATTTGCTAATACATACTTTAAGCTTGAAGACTGACCAATTGTAAGGATACTAGCACAGATCACACAGTTAAAACAAAAGTACAAGTACTGTACACATTACTTGGGAAAGACTTTTTACACATACTTAAAAGTAACTAATATTCAAGTTTCATACTTAAGAGTATTTTATGATTCCTGGAAAAATTATAAATTAATAGTGCTTCATTTAATGTCACCTTTTTCTTAAAATGTAATTCCCAGTCATGAAATGTGTTACTTAGGTATCTTATCTGAAATTATATTGTAACTAGAAAAAAAATGTTTGGTTTGATTTTGCCATCTGTTAGTCCAGCTCTATCTGAAAATTATTTTTAAACAAATGTTTTATGAAGTGAAACTGGTAATTACGTCCTGATCATATCACCAGTGATCTGAAAGTACTCCATAAGCTTGGTTTATTAGATAAAATATATACCATGTTGAGAATGTATACATTTGTATCAAATGAACAAACTGTCAGTTCAGGATATCTGCAGAATCCTGTTATTGAGATAGAAGGTTCTTTGTAATTAGAGAGCATTACCATATGTGGATCTGCCTATGGTGTATAGATTCACTAGAAATCTTCCTCTCCACTGACACTGTCAATCTTGAGGAAGAATATGGTGTGTCACCAGACTTTCCTGGGTTTCTATAAATTGGAAGTTTGTTGATTTGATATTCACATACATACACATTTTCGCATTACGCTATCTTGCAGTGTCCCTGAACATAAGAAATAGCAAAATTGCTCTTAGGAAAACACTTGAAACTTTATGCAGTATCAGGTGACTTCATAAATAAGTAATTTATGTATGTATAATACATTTTCACTTATGAATGAGGTGTATATATGTATGTATATGGTGTTTATAATGTTGTGTACACTGTGCACAAATCTGAAAGTGATAGTCCTCATAATTCCACAAAGTTCATAAGTGACATTATTAAATACCTTTCACCATTTTGTGGTATAAAAATTGGCTCCTGGGATGCATGAGGTAAGCAAGTCAAACTAACACTGCATTTTTTTTTATTTTAAGGCAGCAGTGACTTAAGCAACTCTACATTATAATGAGTGTCTTTAACATCACACATACTCCATTTCACAACAGTCAATTACAACAGTACAGTACATTTATAAAATGCATCTTTTGGGAAGCATGATGGAAACTGAATTATGATGGCTGATGTCTGAACACAATGAAGTAGATATCAGTAGAAATACATACAGGTACAATATACATTTAAAGGGTTTAAAATGCATTTTAAGATTTAATTTTTCAGTATTGTAATCCATGCAACAGTTATTGAGGCCATTAATATGAGATTTGACTTTGTCAAGAATCTGGTGTACACAGATACTGAGTTTTCTAAGATGTTCTTAGTATATCGGTTATTTGTATTTCTGATGGTACATTATTTCTTATGATGAGGATGGTAGGAAATAATGAACAGCACTGTGTTTGGTACTCTGATCATATTTATAGTGCCTAAATATCACAGTCTTTGAAATTAATAAATAGTACAAAATGTGGAACTGTTGCATAATATTTACTTCATGTGGTTGGACAGTTATATCAAAATCCAAAAATTTGTGGTTGCTTTACCCTAACAGCCTTAAAGATTGTAGAATTGTGCTGAAATTTAGCAATTATGATGTATGATTGCACATGACTTAAAGCACTGAAATAACCTTATTGAAATAAAAAAAAATTGCATTACACCCAGTGTCATTATCAATAGTTTAAAGAAAATCATATGACTATTACTGACATCTGTTCACAGTGCAATTCCCACAGTCCCTTAGAACATTCTGCAATGTTGCCATGGCACACATGTGCAAATGAATACTGTTGCCCACAATCACATTTTTTAGAGCAATGCATAATTGCAGTATATTCTATAATTAAGTACTTCACAGACACTAGATAACAACAGGGCCAACGATATTATATAAACTGATTGTAGCTTTTCTCTTGATTAAATCTTGGTTTATGTTGTAACCAAGAAAAGCACTTCTCTTCAGTCCTAGCTGAGTATGATTATGGAAGTGTTTAAATGCACATATACACAAACAGTATTTATATTCAGAGCAGATGTATAGACATAACAGGCACCCCAAGCTTTTATGCAAAATTAGGAAAATGCCCAGAAAAATTGTCAAATGGTTTTTTGCACACTTGAAATACTTTCAAATCTTCTACTCTTCAGTTTCTTCATCTTCTTCTGGGAATTCAAGAATAGCCCTGCCAGATATCAATCCTCGGCCAATTTTGGCTAATGCTTCATTGGCCCGATCTGCTGAGAAAACTGTGTGTGGTGGTGGTTCAATCTGAAAATAAGGAAAGAGAACAGTAAGACATTATCATATTTCCTTAACCATTTCATTATTCCAAATATCCTTATTCTTCTTAATGTACTGAATATTCATTCTATTCTCCTAAAATAATCTTTGCCTTCCACCTGCATCTTAACCACTCATCTGTTTTGTGTGTGTATATCTCTCTTCCTAGCTTGTCATTCTTGACAGTAAATTTGGAGAAATGATGTTGAAGGTAAGGATGATCAACCAAGTTCATTTATACTCGTGCCAGAATGCATGTGTCTCCCAAGGCTCAACTGAGTTTCTCAGGTTTTTCAGAGAAACCCAGAGTTACCTTTGGGAGATATGTGCTTTCTGGCAGAAGTATAAAACACAGAACTTGGTTGATCATCCATTACAGGTACTTTCTCAATTATTTCTCAAAATTTACTACAACGAATAACTGTGGTTTTCAGCATTAACTTTGACAACAACTTATCAAGCCTTTGTTCCTCATGCTATAAGGGGAACTTCCCCTTTTTATATGGAGTCCTTGAAAATTTCAGTAAAATGGAAACCTCTCAACATTATACCTGAAGGAAAAAGCTTCCCAATAAACTTGCACCTGATGTTAATGAGGCATCCTAGGTTCACAAATTTGAAAGTTTTCTAGTTCTCAAAGTCCATTACTTGTTTACCAGTGTGATGGTTTGTCCAGTGTTTCAGGCTCATTTAAATTAAAGGAACTCTACCACATGGGTATTTAAACGACTTGCTAATTCTTGTCTTCATGAACAGTTGTGTGAAGATATGATGGCTATTATCATCCTAAACTAATCTGTTAACCCCATCTTCAAGCTTCTTCCATAGGTAAATGAAGTGCACACAACCAGACCAAGGATAGGCAGGCTCTTGATATGTCTACTCAATTTCTAGGTATGCAGACTTGCCCAGGAATTATAAAGGAGTCTTTCTAGGACATCTAGCATTACTAAGTAAAGAAGCTAGGAAGAGGATGCAGGTTTAGGTCATGGGTGTTGCAACTAAGACTTGAAAGTAACAGCGACAGAAGGGTCACAGAAGAATCTGTCATGCGCACTAGTGCAGCAAGGACAACTCCATCACAGACAGTCAAGAATTCCTGGCAGATGAGAATGGCTTAAATACATTTTTAGACCATTGGGTGTGGAGAAAAACTGTTCAAAAGGTTTGTTAAGGTAGCAAAATTTAGTTGGAAGTAGCAAAATTTAGTCGGAAATAGTCTCGGTACAGACTGACAGATTTTATTAACATTGGTCCCTGATGTTCATCAAACAGCAATGGGGTACTTCCAGGTCTAGCTGCTTGAAAAATGGATGCCTTCTTGCATTTTTGTGACATTTTTGGTGCACCTCTTCCTTCATTCTCCCTGATGACTGGGGGCTGATCAAGGTACTGGCATCCAGATGATATTAACCTTTAACGCTGAAGCCCTATTTACAAAAAAACGTCTCCCGTATGCCGGCGTTCGGTGAGTTAAGCGCCCAGCGGAAAAAGTTTTTTCAAAAAATCACAGCACACTTAGTTTTTAAGATTAAGAGTTCATTTTTGGCTCATTTTTTTGTCATTGCCTGAAGTTTAGTATGCAACCATCAGAAATGAAAAAATATCATTATCATATATAAATATTGGAAATATATGACAGCAAAAAAAAAAAAACTCGTATATAATTGTATACAAATCGCTGTAAGCAAAACGGTTAAAGCTAATGAGTTAATTTTTTTAGTTGTATTGTACACTAAATTGCGATGATTTTGGTATATAACAAATGTTAAAACGATCAAAGCAACACAGAAAAATATTATCACAAAATGATGCATGAATTAACGAGCGGACGTAAAATTTTTTCAAAATTCACCATAAATCGAAATATTGTGCTAGAGACTTCCCGTTTGTTGAAAAATGAAGCTAATTGATTGAATATTACTAGACTGTAAGTGTTTTAGCTTACAATTGCAGTTTTCGACCATTTCGGTCGAAAGTTAAAAATTGACCGAAAGTCGAATTTTTTCTATTTATCGTGATTTATATGGAAATATTTCAAAACTGGTAAAAGCTACAACGATGAGTTATTTTTTGTTGTATTGTACATGAAATTGTGCACATTTTCATATATAAAACTTTATGTAACGACTAATTTAAAGCGGTGCAAATATTACGACAACGAGACGAAAGAATTTCTGAGATGTTCGGCCGAGTTACCGCGCAGACGTAAGGAAAATTTTTTTTTTTTTAATTTACCCTAAATCGAAATATTGTGCTAGAGACTTCCAATTTATTGCAAAATGAATTTAAACGATTGAATATTACTAGAATGTAAGAGTTTTAGCTTACAATTGCGTTTTTTTACCATTTCGGTCGAGTTAAAGTTGACCGAAGCTTGAAATTTTGGCAGTTATCGTGATTTATGTGAAAATATTTCAAAACTGATAAAAGCTACAACCATGAGGCTATTTTCTGTTGTATTCTACATGAAATTGCGCACATTTTTCATATATAAAAGTTTATGTAACGACTAATGTAAAACGATGCAAACATTACGACAACATGACGAAAGAATTTCTGAGATGTTCGCCGAGTTACGTAGCGCAGACGTAAGGAAAAATTTTTTTTTTCAGAAATTCACCATAAATCGAAATATTGTGCTAGAGACTTCCAGTTTGTTGCAAAATGAAGGTACACGATTGAATATTACTAGAATGTAAGAGTTTTTAGCTTATAATTGCGTTTTTACCATTTCGGTCGAGTTAAAGTTGACCGAAGCTTGAAATTTTGGCAGTTATCGTGATTTATATGAAAATATTTCAAAACTGATAAAGCTACAACCATGAGTTATTTTCTGTTGTATTCTACATGAAATTGCGCACATTTCCATATATAAAACTTTATGTAACGACTAATATAAAACAGTGCAAACATTACGACAACGCGGCGAAAGAATTTCTGGCGCGGACGTAAGGAAAAAGTTTTTTTAAAAATTCACCATAAATCGAAATATTGTGCTAGTGACTTCCAATTGGTTGCAAAATGAAGGTAAATGATTGAATATTACTAGATCGTAAGAGTTTTAGCTTAAAACTGCGTTTTTTGACCATTCCGGTTGAGTCAAAGTTGACCGAAGGTTGAAATTTTGGCAGTTATCGTGGTTTATATGAAAATATTTCCAAACTGATAAAAGCTACAACCATGGGTTGTATTTTGCTGTATTGTACATGAAATTGCGCACATTTTCATATATAAAACTTTATGAAACGGCTAATATAGAACAGTGCAAAAATTACGACAAAATGACGAAAAGAATTTATGAAATTTTTCGGGCTGAGTTACCATACGTGCGTAAGAAAAAGTTTTTTCAAAATGCACCATAAATCGAAATATTGTTACAGAGACTTCCAATTTGTTGCAAAATGAAGGTACATGATTGAATATTACTAGAATGTAAGAGTTTTAGCTTACAATTGCGTTTTTCGACCATTTTGGTCGAGTCAAAGTTGACTGAAGGTTGAAATTTTTTGTAGTCGACGTACGGTACGTCCACTCGACACCCAACAGACAATTTTAGTCGACGTATGATACGTCCAATAGGCGTTTAAGGTTTAAGTTAATTGTGGTCAGGTCACTGCTCCCCAGTAATATGGGTAGCTGTTCTCTTGGTACCCTTAATAGCTTCACAAGAGATTTTCCCTCCCATGCACCTTCTATTACACGACAAAAACATTCAGGCACAGAAGTGTTTAATGGGGTAACTTCTGCAAGTACAGTAAGCAGTCTCTGGGTAACAGCAGCTCCAACTTAGGGCATTCCAAACTTACATCACTTTTTCATTTCAAATATATTCATAAAAAAATTGGTTCCAGGTTACGGCTGATGTTCCAAAGTTACGGTGCCATAACGAGGATTCTGAGTGGTGTAGCTGTAGGCGCTATAAGGTGAGAAAACCAGTTTAGGTCTCTCTCTCTCTCTCTCTCTCTCTCAGAACAAACCCTTGGTGTTAACTTAAGGGGATTTTGCTCAAGCACTTAGCTGGAATCAGGTTAGTAATAGCACAAGGTTTTGGTAGCAATGGGAAAGAGGTGGGTAGAGCCCGACCTGGTTTCCCCCTAGCAGATGCTGTGAGCTTCAGTTCTCTCTTAACCACCTTCCAAGCAAGACAAGCACTGTCTTTTTCACTAAGAAGCCTGTTGTTTTTAGCACTTCCTGCCCATTTTACACCTTGGCGTCCTGTTTTTCATTCTCTTTTTTTGTGTGTGTGTGTTTCTGTTATAATGTTCTATCTGCATGTTTTTTGCATTCCCAGAAAATGCAAACCCATGAATCATCTAAGCAATCCAAGCCTCAGAGAAGATGCCCGGGTGTTGGTAACAACCCATGCTCTCATTATTTAGCCGACTTGGATAAGACCCACATACCACTTGAAGCAGATGCAGATCTAGTGATTGTAATGTAAGTACAGGCAATCCCCGGTTATCGGCGGGTTTGGTTATCAGTGATCCAATTTTACGCGGCTTGTCTAGTAATGAAAATGGGCAATTTTCAGTGTCAAAAATCGCTGATTTCTGCTTGTTGGGGCCGATAATCAGGTATTGGTGCCGATACATACCTAAAGAGGTGCCGATAACCGAAAATTGGCAATTTTCGGCACTTATCGCCAAACATCGCTGAAAAAGCAGCGATTTTTGCCTATCGTCACGCCATCAGAACAGAACCCCCACCAATAATGGGGACTGCCCTTATCCCCAGTTATGAGTGTTGTAATTGGTCTCCAGAGCAATGGAGGATAACCAAAAATCGCTGATAATTATGTAAAAAAAATGGCATTTACGATGTTGTCAGCGCCAATAAACTGGTTTGGGAGATCTTGTAATTGATGTAGCTGCCTTTGTTCTTTTGGGAAGGGAAGCTTCCCCCATCTCCCATGAGGGAGGAAGCAGCTCCCCATTGTAGTCTTATCAGGCATGGATGTGCAGAAGCTTTCCAAGTGTTGGGCGTCACTAGGCCTTCCAGGGGTACCCTCCTTTAGGGGACTACTGTCTTCATGTCTTCTCACACCCCAGTGTCTACCACCATGATAGTTTCCAGTGCTACAATTTTTGTGAGTTCTTCCCACATTTCTACGGCTGTCTTCCCTCGTCCTACGCTGTCCCATCGTTGGCCATGTCACTTCCATTGGCTTCCATTCCTGGGCCTTCTATGTCTGCTGCTTCCGACTCTATTGTTCAAGCTCTGTTCGATAGACTTGAAGGTGCTCCTCCGAAGAAGTACGGCACACTGAGTTGATGAAATCAAAGAGAGATATTGTAGATCTTCCTTGTCATCTGTTCGTTCCATCCCTATCAGATGTTGCAAGAAGAAAGATTCACAACACCTCCAAGCAAGAAGATTCACAGGCCCTCTCTGGATTCATGCTATCCTTCTCCCGTAGCCATTCATCATTCGTCTAGACACAACTGTTTCGAACCTGTTCCTGTTTCATCATCTAGAGCTACCCCGAACTTTCTTGCTTCGCACAGCCATGCGCCTGTCAAGTCACACAACCGTGTCTCTTTTGCTTTAGCCGACAAACATCGCCCAGTTACTGACTCCCATGAGGCAGCACACATGTTGAGAGAAGTCTCCTCTAAGAACCACAAATCTGCAGATCGGACTTTTCCACAAGTCGTCACAGTTATCTCGTCTCCTTCTACTCATCCTGCTCAAGGAATGAGTGTCATTACCACAGCTGTGAAGAAGGATGACAAGGCTCTCATAAAGAAGTCAATGTTGAGGGAATGTTCTTGGGATGGGGACCACTCTCATCTCATAGTCCAAATTCTCGCTCGCGAGGCTGTGACCGTTCTCCGTGTAAGAAGAGCCCTACATGGTCACACAACCATCCACAGCTGTCACCTCCTCATCCTAATATGCACTTCCACTCTCATGGAAGGGACCGTGATCCATATCTTGCTCACTCAGCCATGACCGCTCTCCATGTAACGGGAGCCGTACATGGGCGCATAACCAACCGCGGCCTTCATCTCCTTGTCGTAATACACACTCCCATTCTCGCGGACGGGATCGTGATCAAAACAGGGCACCTTCTCGTTCTGCAGAACTTTATGCTCCCAAGGTCTTAGGCCCTAAGTGAGCTTATTGCCTCCAATTCAGTTGACAAGACGGATCGAGAACCTGTGCCCCCTAGATGCAGACAACCAGTTTGGCTGAAGAGACTGTGACTACCACTTCAGACAGATTTTTCTTCAGGTCTAGAAGCACTGGTTGGGCCCAAGAAAGAAATGAAAGCATCTTGGGGTTGCCATGCTCTAATTATGCTGGCTGCATTCTCAACCAGGTTAATTCTCTTGTCTCTGGACAGGACAATTCACTTTGATCTAGTGGGTCTTTTAAGTTGCTCCCTCCAACATTCCCACCACATCGATGTTTCTGCATTACAAGCAAGACAAGTGGATCCAGACCTGGTTCGATTAGGCCCAGGTCTATCAGTAGACCAATTTAAGGCGGAGGGCACCTTCTTCACACACCAAGAGTAGGCTATAACGGAGATAACCGCTTCTACAGCGTTTTAGGCCGTTTCATGGCTTGACCTATGGTCAACAAGAGTGGGCAAGATATCTTCTGCTTCCATAGTTAGTGACAGTGAGGAGAGTGCCACGTTCCTTAGGCTGTTGCTGTCTGGTGGCAAGACTACAGCTGTATTTCATACTTGGCTCACTTAAGAGCAAGTATGTGGGCCAATTGGTTACTGAAAAGGAGAGATTCTGCCCTCTCTAAGGTCTCCAGATTTGTTGGCATGGATTCCAACTTGGCATTGAGAAATGGAAATATTCTAAGTTCCTCAATTCTCTTTCCTAAGGACCAGGTTGACACATCACTTGACAGACGGAGAGTAGACAATGAACTTCTTGTGCACCAAGCCGTCTCTAAATTGTTTGGTTCTTCTCATGCTAACATAGCTAAGCCCAGACTTCAGGCTACGTACACTTTGCCTAAAAGACCTCAAAGCACGACGGGCCCTCATAGGGGCTGCCAATCTTTGCCTTCTCCAACTAAGAAAACTCCTCAGCAGCGTCCCTTTCAGCCCTGATCTTCCAGACCTAGGGAGGAGGCAGAGGCAGGGCTAGAGGAGGAATATGATAGGGGGGTCCACCACTCCCCACTTGCTGCAACACTCTTGGGACAGCCTGGACATTGACCTCTTCCCCCCCCCCCCCCTTTTTTTGCCAGATCCATCAAGTAATCAACAGAGTAATGACTTCTCAGAACCTCAGGATGACCCTAGTGGCTCCCTTGTGGCAACACAGTGGTACCCCAATCTTCTAGCTCTGCTGACCAAGGCACCAAGGGAGATTCCCCCACTGGCACAACCTTCTTTGCCAACCACACTTCAAGAGATTCCACCATTCGGTAGGGTCCCCATCTCTTCATGGCTGGAGACTATCCAGTATATCTGCGTGTGAAAGGCTTTTCTCGCAGAGCAGCAACAGAGATGTCTGGCTATCTCAGAAGATCATCTACAGCCATGTACCATGGAAAATGGGCCATCTACTGTTATTGGTATCGTTGACGGGGTTTCTCTCCAGTCGGAACTTTTATTCAACAAGTAGCGGACTTCCATCATATTCCTACGTAGGGAGAAGCTACTCTGTGTGTCAGCCATCAAGGGCTATAGAGCTGCTCTAGGATAAGTTCAGCATTTGAAAGGTGTAGACCTTTCCGCATCATGGGAAATATCTATACTTCTCAAAAGTTTTGAGCAGTCCTGTTCTGCGAGAGATCTTAAGCCTCCTAATTGGGATTTGACCATGGTACTTAGCAGCCTCACTCATGCTCCATATGGACCCTTACAGGGTTCACCAGGCAGAAATTTACCCTCAAAACAGTCTTCTTACTGGCCTTGCCTTCATCAGAGAGAGTAGGTGAACTTCATGGACACTTTTTAAAGTCAAATGCTCAGGGGGTTGGGGGTCCACAGCCTTCAAATTTGTCCCGGAATTCGTAGCTAAGACTCGAAATCCCTCAGTTCATGATGACAGATTTGAGTCATTCTCGATCCCCTCCCTTGGAGGTTTTGTTAGTAATGACCCAGACGAATTACTTTCATGTCCTGTCAGGGTACTGCGTAGCTATCTATAAAAAGGACTCGACATCTCCGACCCGAGCGTCGAGGACTTTTTTTTAGCACAGGCCAGAGCAAGAAAGAAAGTGTCCAAGTGTACCATCTCCTTTTGGCTACATGAAGTGATTAGACAAGCATACAGTACCTCTTCACATACAGATGCCAATACAGGCCAGAGCAAGAAAGAATTGTCCAAGAACACTATCTCCTTTAGGTTACATGAAGTAATTAGACAAGCATACAGTACCTCTTCACATACAGATGCCAATACAGTGTATGCAAGAGCCCATGATGTTAGGGGCCTTGGCCCTTCTATGGCTTTCAAAAAGAACTTGTCGGTTCATAGGATATTGAAGGCTGGTACATGGCTTTGCCAAACAACCTTCACATCCTTCTATCTGTGGGACGCTGCCCATAGGTCCTTGGATACTTTTTCCTTGGATACTTTTTCCCAGAGTACTGATGGCATCACATAATTTATGCCTTAACATACTGTAAGAAAAGGAGAGTTTGTTTTAGTGAGCTTAAAGATATTTAAAAGGGAAGCTGTCATAACGGCATTTTATGACCATTAATCATTTTTACGCTTCTTGACGTTATAAAAGGTAGAACCTATGGTAGGCCACCCTTACCTAGTTAACTTTATAGGTAGGAAAACAGAGTTATTTTCCCTCTCAGGCAACAAGTTCTGGAGTGGAGTGCAGGTCCCAAGGGTGATGTTTGCGAGAAGGGCAGGATTCCTAATAATTGTCTAGAGAGAACCACGCAACGTGCAGCAAGACTGCCGAAGAATGAAAGCATCTCACAAAGGTATACCCAGGATTCTTGTCAAAAGGTGTCAGTGTAAGAAAATGTTTGCTGAGGTAAAGGTGGAGTGTTGAGAATTGGTGATTTTGAGGATGCCTGGGAATGTAGGCTAAGGTAAACCAAGTCACGTGTCTGAGAAATTGGGTAAGTTGTTTGGTGGTAGCCTACCTTTGGAGAAACTTGATGTCTTTGATACTGCCTCAAGAGTTTTTTGAGTGGTGCTGTAATGTAATTTATTTTGTCTGGGGCCATCATTAGGTTAAGGCTGTTAATTTCAGTAGGTGGTACTGTGATCAGTGCTAGGTGTATATTTTACTAAGTGAATGCCATTTATTTTGTATACCTTTGGTTAAGTATATCTTAGTTTAACCAGACCACTGAGCTGATTAACAGCTCTCCTAGGGCTGGCCCGAAGGATTAGACTTATTTTACGTGGCTAAAAACCAATTGGTTACCTAGCAACAGGACTTACAGCTTATTGTGGAATCCGAACCACATTATAGCGAGGAATGAATTTCTATCACCAGAAATAAATTCCTTTAATAATTCATTAGCCGGCCGGAGACTTGAACTCAGGCCTAGCGAGTGCTAGCTGACAACTCTACCAACTCGCCCAATGAGGAACTAATGTATACCTTTGTTGACAGTAAAGGTGTTCTTAGCAAATGTAAGCCTGTTTCTTTTGTTACCCACAAAGCAGTATCAAGGGGTAATAGTATAAACCTACATGGCAAAACAGAACCCACCCACACCTCCTTATAACCCGCTACTGTACATTCAAATGCATGTGGTATAACTTTTTTTTTTCGTTGCTGTTGGTGTGTTACAAACACCACAGCTGGTGGCAGCCTACCCAAAAGTGTATTAAAGTAAATATAAAAAGGAGTAAGTTGTAGAAGAGACTACCACACCTTAGAGTAGTCATAATAAAATAAAATTGTATATTTTTATGTGCTGCAGCCCGGGGCCCCCCCCTGCAACGGGACAGTTTGCATCTTACCCAAGATGTTGGTTATAAAAGTGAGAGTGAATGGGATGACTGGCCTCCTTCCTTTCTCTTTCTTTTTCTCCGCTTCTGGCAGGCAGCAGGGAGATTTGAACCATCATTTGCTGGAACTGTGAGCACCCATTCTATTTGTCATATTTGATTGTTCATACACAATACAAATTCTGTAGTAGAAGGAAGTCCCTACCTCTCTCTTACAAGGGGAGAGAGGAGCCGACAACAGAACAAGGTTGGTAACTAACGTAAGTTTTGTTGTCTCCGACAATTACAGGTTCTTTTCCTTCTTCCAAGACAATGTAGACGAGTTCCCATTGTTTCTTAGCCTGGATTCTGGCTGTTGAGTAACCCTTCGCTTAACAGATCAGAGGCATATGACTCCTTCCTATGCTCTAACAATTGGCCAGGAAGTGAGCCCAGGTGAGCCAAACCACCAGTCTGTTCTAAAGCTTACTTTATCCTCCGACCAAAAGTAATTCTTGCCTTACGTTAAGACCAAGGGTTGGTTATGTATATGAACAAATGGCAAATTTTTATCAATTTGTATTTTTCATAACTAACAAACCTGAGGTCTTCACATACATGGCCCACCTCAAGCCACCCTGAAAACAGTTACCTTGGTTGGAAGAAAACTGAAGAGTCACACAGCATTTGCTAGGGGGAAACCAGGTTGGGCTCTGCCCACCTCTTTCCCCACTGGCAATCTCCCATTGCCACCAAAACCTTGTGTTATTAATAACTGGACTCCAGCTAATCGTTTGAGAATATCCCCTTACATATATTTTGTGTTGGCTAGTAAACATTTCAATCTCAAGTTGGCAACCAACATTTTTCTTTTTATATGTTCATCAGTAGGTATCTGTAATTTGTGATGATGAAGTGTGTTAATATCTTAGGGTTGTTCAATGATGAGGTCTTGCCTTACTTGTTACAGTTAACAAGGCCATCTGCTTTCTACCAGGTGTCTGTATACAGTGCCACCTCAACTTAATAGAGCTGGGTGATCCGTCCCTTCCAGTAAGTAATGAAATCACTAAGTAACGAAGACTGACACTTAACTACACAATAGGGTACCCCAGGGCTAGCTCTCATACCTTATAATCTGGCACAATTCCATATAAAGTATCTAATAGCCTATCCTAACTGGTATTTAGTAATTATCATTTAATTTGAAAGTATTGATTTAACTATCATTCGAATTCAGAGATATAGGTTATCTGCAAAATAAATAACTTCTATGTGTATGTATCTATCCCTACTTTTGCTTACAAGATATGTACTGTATACAAAATCCTTACAATATAAATAAATCATAAACATTGTTTCTTTTTTTAAGATAATTACCCCAGATTTCTTCATAATAAAAAACTGACAGAGAGAGAGAGAAGGCATGAAAGGTAAGTAAACACATTGTACGTGCATAGTTTATCCTAATTACATAGTGGTAAATTGTGTAATACACAAACTGAAAAATGTATAACACTGCACTCATGTACTGCATTACTGTGCTTACAGCACCATTCTGTATTAAATAATGCCAATAAGAATAATGTATAAGAATAATTTGTGTCAGAGTCAGTTTTTTTTTTAATTTATATGAATAGTTGTTTTTCATGAATAAACACTTAAAAATGATCAAAGTTTTTTATTTTCATTTTTATACAGTACCTTAGCTCTGATAAGATTGTTATAGCTCATTTCCAGTTTATGATTACAATATCCCTGTTCAGAGATATTGATCTAATTTTGCACACTTCCAGTTTGATTGCAAGATCCCTGTTCAGAGGTTTTAACCAAATTTTGCATTCCTAATTTTTACAAAAAAATGTATTCAAATACAGAATGTTGATAATTTATTCAGTGCTACAATTTAACTCTAGGAATTGTACTCTTACAGTGCTAGCAGCTTTTATTACCATGACATTCTCCTCGTTTTCATGTTATCTTTTGGGGTGTTATTTGTTTATCAGCATATCACGCAAGCACTATAAATATATATATATATATATCAGACTAAAAAGACTGGAGATGGTAAAGTTATTGTCAGGGATTTTATAGGTTCCTAAAATTAGTAAACCTTCTTAGCCAGGATAGACCTACTCCTCCAGTCCATGCTTAGTGTTATGAAGATACAGTAAACCCCCTGTATTCGCGTTCTCACGATTTGCGGACTCACCAATTCGCGGGTTTTTCTGTGGAACCTATCTAAAATTAATTCGCGGGAAAACTCATGTATTCACGGGTTTTTCTGTGGAACATATCTATAAAAATATTCGTGGGAACCTGCCTATTCGCGGATGCAGATTTTGTCTTTTTCGTATAGCAATATTCTGTATTTTCATATTTATTGTATAAGAACATTAAATAATCAAGTACATTAATAATAATAGTACAGTACATATAATAGTAACATAAATTAAATATTATGTAATAGTACACTGGGTACCTGTAATAATAAATAATAAAGTTAAATCATATGGGTAGTAACTGGTGATGAATGTTGATTGCTGTAGATGATGATGAATTAGCTGTGCAGTACGATGAATGATGGGAGGCGCTGTCATGTTAAGGTATTTGAACATGGCAACGAAGGTGGTATGGTAGGGCTGCATGAGTATTTTACCTTGTTCATGCTCAATGCAGGTGACCACAATTAATGTCATGCTGTAATGGGCTGCTACTTCTCCGTGACTTGTGCCCTCTCTTAACATAACAATCATGTCTACTTTCTTCTCATCAGTCATTAATTATAGGCTATTTGCCAGAGGCCTTAGAAGAAGCAGAGCATTCAGAGGACATCTTAATGCACGATTTCAAAAAATATTCTTAGTCCATAGTACTGTACACGCAAAACAAACAAACGAGAGATAGCAATGAAACGAGTTATATTGGGTCATTTGCCGATAATTTGCCACTATGGTATATGCATGGTACTACTGTATTGCGCGTACATATACTAACATTGATATTCTGCACATACAGTACAGTACTGTACATTTTATTAAATGTTTTGTTGTAGGATGATTTTTAAATATTACATACAAAAAGTGTTTTAGGATGATGCATAGTACAATACTACAGGTAGTACGTAGAGCATATCTAAAATATGTAAGACAACAGGAATAGCAGGGTACGTATGTTTACATCTGCGATATGTAGCATTTTCATGTACGTACTACTGTAAGTACATTTTGTATGATAAAAACGATTTACTAACTTTCAAATATTACAGTACTGTACTATAATAATGTAAACACAGCAAAATTTCAATAACATATATTTGTTTTTCTTAAAAGTGCTTCACCCAAGCCACCTCTCCACAAATATAAAGAACTCGCTGTGTACCCAGGACCAATGATACTTGACCCACTATTGGCTGTCATCTGCAACGCAGCCAATCCAGAAGCGCCATTCATTTTCCTTGGCACTCATTGGCTGTTCACTTGGCGCTGATTGGCTGAATAGTCGTGACCAACTTGTGAACATGGAATTCTGGGAGACCACATCCACGGCATCCTTCTCAGTTCATGCGTAGTTCGCAGCATCTTCTTACCGTGTGAAATCGCGCATCTTTGTGTTTGGTTTCTTAATCTGTGTGCATCAGCAATATTCGGCCCTAAAATGCCTCCTGAAAAACGCCCTTCTCCTTCTAAGACTTCTGGCAAAGAGTCTAAAAGAAAGAAGACTTATGAAACTCAAGGAGAAGGTGAAAGTTCTTCACATGTTAAGGAAGGGCAAAAGTTTTGCCGTGGTTGGCTACCATTTTAATGTTAATGAGAGCACAGTGAGATATATCAAGAAGAAAGAGGCAGAGATACGAAAGTCTGGTAGTATGAGCTACTTTAGTAGTGCAAAGACAGTTGCAACAGTGCAGGATAAAACAATCATGAAGATGAAATCTGCTCTGGCATTCTGGATAAAGGACTGCCGTAAGAAGAACATGCCCCTCGACTCCAACATCATTCGTGAGAAAGCGCAACAACTCTACCAGCAGTTATCAATGCTACGGAAGGCGACGACATAGTACAGGCAGAGGAAGGTGCTGAAGAAGGGGAATTAGAATTCTTAAGCTTCAGTGAACCAGTGCCTACAGAAGCAGAAGAAGAAGAGGGGAAAGAGCCCCAAGCAGGACCATCATCAGCGCCTCAAGGTTTCCAGGCCAGCAAGGGGTGGTTCCACCAATTTCAAAAGCGGTTCGACCTAAAGTCTGTTACTTTGCATGGGGAATCAGCTTCTGCAGACATTGAAGCAGCCACAAAATATCCGAAGGCCTTCAAGAAAATCATCGAGGAGAAGGGCTACCATCCAGAACAGGTGTTCAGTATGGATGAGACTGGCCTGTTCTGGAAGAAGATGCCTTCCCGGACATACCTCATGAAGGACAAAGTTAAAGCCTCCGGATTCAAGGCCCAGAAGGATAGGGTTACCCTCATCATGTGTGAGAATGCGGCTGGTTTCATGCTTAAACCAGGTCTCATTTACAAGGCTGCAAACCCCAGGGCCCTCAAGAATAAGAACAAGGCTTTGCTTCCTGTGTTCTGGATGCATAACCCTAAGGCCTGGATCACCAAAGTCCTTACAGAGTACTGGTTCCATCAGAGCTTCATTCGTCAAGTTAGGCAATACCTGAACGACTTGGGCATGGAGTTCAAGGTGTTGCGGATTATGGATAACGCTGGTGGCCACCCTCTCGATTTTTATTACAAGGGAGTCCAGCTTGAGTTCCTCCCTCCCAACACCACTTCTCTCCTCCAGCCTATGGACCAGGGCGTGATCCGTGCCTTCAAGGCACTCTATACCGGGAACTCCCTCCAGCACCTTGTGAATGCAATGGACAATGACAGTGAATTTACGCTAAAAGAATACTGGTGTAAATTCACAATCACCACGTCTGACAATCATCAGCCAATCACTGAATGACATGAAGAAGGAGACCCTGAACGCGTGCTGGAATAAGTTGTGGCTGGAGTGTGTTCATGATTACAGGGGCTTCTCTCCTGAAGAAATTCAACATTAGGCCATTAATAAGGCTGTCCAGTTGGCGAGGATTCTAGGTGGAGAAGGCTTCGAGGACATCACCGAGGATGAAATCGGCACCCTCACTGATGCCCACTCTGACTCCCTGACGGACCAGGATTTGGAAGACCTGACGAAGTCTGCCAGTGAGGAAGAAGATACGCCAGGTTCAGGGGAGGAGCAGGAGGAAGAGGAGGGCGGTCTGACTTTGGAACGTCTGTCCCACATCAAGAGAATGATCAAGGATACGCAGGAGTATGTTTCAACATGGGATCCTTACGTGGAATGCTCCCTAAAGTTTTCAAACATCCTTGATTTAGCATTGGAGCCCTATAATCAAGCCCTCACCACCATGAAAAAGCAGCGACAGCAGCTGCCTATCACCATGTTCATCTAACGGATGAAGAAGGCCCCTCCAAAGCTTCCCAAATCATTTTCTCTTGAATCACCTGAAGTAGTGCCTCCCCAATCACCTGAAGTAGTGCCTCCCAAATCAACTGAAGAATTGCCTCCCAAAGCACCTCCTGAAGGTGAAGAGGCACCCTCAGATGAGTTGTAACTCCTCTGCTTTGCTGTGCAGTCATATCTTTGTCATTCATCGGACTGCACAGCTAATTCATCACCATCATCTTTAATCAACATCCATCACTGGTGAGTACCCGTATGATTTACATATGTAGTAATCTTAATATAAGTGTAGTATTAAATTTTTTTAAATGTGCATACTTTTTAAAATTTTTTGTCTCTCTTTTTTTGTGAATTACTTATAAATACCAGTGGTTCCCTCTAAAAGAAAACGGGATGGCTTGAAACTGTATGAAAGAAAATGTGCGTGGCTGAACACGTAGGGGGGACTGGATTATTTTCACCTACAGCTGTAAGCCATACAGTACGTACACATAAATGTAATGATAAAATGTTTAAGATGGCTTGGAAATTTTATATTAATAATATCATTTCAAAGATTAATAAAGTAATAAGGTAATAGTTTAATGTATATTTGATGTAGGCTGGTATTTTTAGGCATACTTTGGTGTTTGACCTTTCATGGTAGACAGGTATAAGCATTTTTAGAGGGGGTTGTAAGTATTCACGGATTTTAGCTATTCGTGGGGGAGTCTGGAACGCATCCCCCGCGAATACGGGGGGTTTACTGTATTGGTGTTTTAGAGTGCACAGACTAATTGTTTGTCACAGCTCAACCTTCGAACCGGTGTGACTCACTGACTTCAGCTTTTTGGATGAAGAATTCATCATTTCAAAGGAAGAAGTTTCTCTTTGGTTGCTGTTATGTGTTCTGGTTCCCTTTGCCACCTACTCAAGAGCAGCTTTCAACAATCATGGCTAGCATAGTTACTGTCCTCGTGGATACTTCCTTCAGGTTGTTGCTGCTGAGGTTTGGGTTTCAACTTGTGCCTCCCTGGTGTTCCTTCAAGTGTTGGGGTTTCCTACATAGAATTACTGCATCATTACATTAACATTCAGTCTCCCTCTCTTCATGACTTCCCCTCCTTTATGCGTTCTCTAGGAGACTATGGTGTTCAGCCACTCATGGGTGAACCAAGCACTGCAGGTATGGTCTTACTGAGAATGCATGGTATCTTGTCACAGTCCACTTGCTATTGGAGAAAAGAACTACTCCCAGCTCATCCACCAGTGTTTTGCCTGTAACATACCCTGTTGAGCCAGTACTACCCTGTCATGCAGTACAGTATGTTCACAATCTCTGACAATATACATACACAGAATAGGGGTTTGCCTGTGACAGGTTTCCACTCAGTGTTTACCAGTACAAGGACAATCTGCTCCTTTTCCAGCCTGTGACTTGCCACCAGTCCCACAATTGCATTCCCATGAAAGGGCATGTACCTGTTCACCTGTACCCTTTACTAGTTCAGGCATTACCAAACAAGGGAGCTGTACTTGTTGGCTAACCAAGGTCCAGAACTCTTTCCAGGTGCAGGTCTTCCACAGCCTAGAGTGCATTAAACAGTGCTGACTGTACTGACTTTGGTGCCATGGCCCCATGAGCACACACTGGAGTAACTGGTGTAGGACCCAGGAACTGCCATCACTTTGCAGCAGGAAATTCTACCAGTTCAAAGCTCTATGCTTTAGGCTGGGGAACAGCTGTCAGTTTGGGCCCATTTGAGTGTACATATGTGCTGCAGAACAATGATCACTGGTCTCATCTCCTGCACAAACAAAGTACAGGCAGTTTGTTACACCTGGGGATCGTCGTAAGCCGGAAAATCGTCGAAAATCGTCAAAAATCATAAGAAAACCTTACTTTTAATGCTTTGGGTGCGTGAAAACGATGTAAACTGCATTATTGAGTTTTACATCAAAAAAACCTTCAAATTATGATTATTCTGCCGTTTTGCCACAAAACAAAGATGAATATATTTGAAAAAGCGTTCGTAAGCCGGAACCGTCGTAAACCGGGGACTCTTTCTTTCTGTGAACTAGCTCATTTTGACATACCACTTATCATCTTAAGGATGCACACTGAGAATGATCCTTGTCTGCTCATCAACATTTTGAAGTGGCAAACAGTGTTGCTAGCCCTGCAAACATTCAGTGTTTTATGAGTCACTCAATACTGTTAAGGGGTGACAGTACATCCAGTAACTTGCATCCACAATCTAGGGGGGGAGGACATTTTCCCTTCACCCTGTCAACTAGCAAGGCAGATGTCTTCAAGAAGCAAAGGTCACCACACTGTTGAACTGTTATCAGGTACATTTCATGATGGATAAATTTTTCGGTAGCTTGGCTCTGCTACCAGGGGTATGTAGTAGAAATTAGTAATCCTTACTTCTTCACAGGGGATGGCTTTTCAAGCTCTCAGGATCACTGGTGACTGATCTTTTCACAGTGCAACCAACAAAGAGCTTTTGTTGTTTTCTTCTCTGGTGCCATGTCCCTAGTCTGCCCTGGTGGATGCCTCCCAGTACCCCTAGGACATAATGGACTCCTACGCCTTTTACCCCCCACTCTCTGACCCACCAGGTGATCAACTGCATGTTGATATCACACTTGAGGGCTCAGAGACATTGATATCCTCATTTTCCCTTCACAAGTGGTTTTACTGCTCTAATGGCACTTGGTAGTCTCCCAAAGAGATTCTCTGTAGTCCACTCTTCAATCCAGGAGAAATGAACCATCTTCTTCTGTGCTGAAGAAGAGGACTGTATCTTCAGTTGCAGCCTTGATTCAGTGGATTGGGGACCTCCTTACCTACTTTCATTGAATCAAGCTTTTCTCAGTCACTTTGGTGAAAGACTATCTGCTTTCTCAGTTGTGGCCATTTTGTTTATGCTTGTAAGAAGCTTTGATCAGTCTTACTATCTTTGTCCAAGACCTCGCTTGCAGGACTGTCATTCACTGAGAATCATGGACTCTTCATCCAGTACTCAGAGGGTAGGAATCACATTCATGCTCATTACTTCCTGGGTTTGTGGTCAAGATTAGAGGCCTCTATGCTTGATTGAGCTTTTTATGCTACTAAAGTAGGACCTGACCACTTATATCAAATTTTAGCACCTCTTGGTCATACCAACCAACTAAAGAAGTAGGTTTAGGAACACCATGTTTCTTTCTGGCTTTGTGATGTATTAAATGAGCTTATGCCACTTACGTCAAGTAGACAGTCTACCCCAAGTACATGTTGGACCATATCCAGATGTAAGTTGCTACTCAACTGTGCAACCAGTCTGGGAGCTTCAGCAAATAAGATGCAACTCCATCTGCTCCTCCATTTAACAAGGAGGTGGGCAAAAGGGCTATATTCAGAACTTATCAACCATATTAGCGAGATGTAACTGCCATCTGACTTATGCATCCTCTATGGAGATAGTTAATGATTGCTAACTAAAACAAGGCTCTAGACACCTCGCTAAGACTCAGGTCCCTAACATTCTGGCATTCCTATGCTGACTTTTGGGACTTTGATCAGGGTTTCCAACTTCCAGTCAGTCATTTGACAGAGACAACATCCCACCTAAGAAGCAAGTCTCGTACATACAAAGTGATGGTTTATATTTCTGTAAGAACAAGGAAATGCATCCAAGTAATTTGTATTTTTCCCATGTATACAATTTATCATATTACGCACCTCAACCACCTCACTTTGTCCCTCATGCCAAAGGAAAATGGTGGGTAAGGGGTGTTCCACCAAGTTACACTGACATTTCAGCTTGCTCTGAGGAATACTCTACCATAAAATGTTCTGGCTTGTATAGCAAGGAAAAATACTAATTACTTTTTCATTTTTTACTCTGTGATTTTAAAAAAATCAGGCTGTGCTTTGTGATTTTAAAAAATCAGGCTGTACTTGGAAGCATGACACTGAAAGTCCAGGGGCTCAGGGTTTGATTTGATATCACCAGGAAATTAAAAAAACAAAATCTATGTTATATAGAATAAAACACACATTAGTAGCTATCCACTTTTTTGTCCAAATAAACATACAACTAGTTACTGGGAACATAACTAGGGAAGAGCTATGAGATTAAGATTGATGCTTTGTAAAATTCATTGCTGAGGTATACCTGTTAACCACCAGCTTTTTATGTAATTTCAACTGTAGTTTTCCCAAACTTTAATGAGTATCTATTTAGTTACTCTTGAAAACCTCAAAACTTTGTCCTCTTAAAAAGCTGGTCAGTGTAATATGGAAAATGAATTTTTGAGGTAATAATTCATGAGCTGTGGAAGGGCTAATTCCTAATTCTGTTAATGGTTACTTCATGCAAGATATCAAACTATTGTACTGTATTATGTTACCCATGCTGAGTATACTGCACTATGAACAGGGATGTTATCTTTTCTTACCTCGCCATTTGCCACCAGATGCACAAGGTTCTTCAGCTGATTGAGTGTCCCAAACTCAATTGGAATAAGGTGGTGATTCTCCTTCTCAGCCTCATCACTAAACCGAGATATGAGTCCTTCTGCATGCTCTGAACTCATTAACACCACACCACCCTAGTAAAGGATGGTACAACTTAGGATCACTAAATAAAACCTATAAAAACAGTTGCTATACTGCACCATCTGTGTATTCTATCTTGAAACACTTCTGGCAAATAACTGTTTGCATTTTCATATGCATCACATATAGTAACTAGAAAAAGTAATTCTTGTCAGTTATCCAATATTTCATAAAGTTTATGTTTATAGCTGTTACGTGACATCTAGTATAAGAAACTTACAATGCACAAAAAAAATGGTCTTTTGAATAATAAAATCAAAGAAAAGAAAAGGGATGATGGACTTTATTACAGAATTAACAGTGTAAAATTAAAAATATAAAATGAAACTTGGAGTAGCAGCACTAATCAAAATCTCATAAAACGTACCTCAGCCAAGCACTTCAAAGCTCTACGTAGGGAACGTGAAGTTGCACTGAAATCAATGACAATATCAACTGGTCCACCACATGCATCTTTTGTTCGTTCAACCAGTTGTTCCTCATACAGATCTTCATTCCACTGAACTACGTTTACCCTGGTGGAAAAAAAATAGTATTTTAATATCAATGCAATATTCCAAGTCCACCATCTATAACCACAGAGAATAAAATATCTCTATGGTGAAATACAGCACAGGTGCAATTGCCAGTCTTGCTGGCTATCCAATGCATGATAAATCATATACAGCAACTGTGTTTCAAATTTTATCTATAGATCAGACTGCTTTTACAATTAGTACTTGGATTGTTTTTCCTATCTTATTCTCCTTGATGTATCACCAGTTTTTAAGGCTTATTCTTGGGACAAAACTTTACGTGTTAACTAAATGGACTTTCAATACAAAATGGCACTATGGCTTCAAATGCTACTAAAAGATGATAATTATTATTAAGATTCCTTAATGCAACATTCATTAAGTTGCCCTTAGTGTGCTCATATACTGCAGGCAAGTATATGTTGGCTATATAGTCTATAATTCTTAGTAAAGTGCTACACTTGTAGCATCTATTTTTGCATTTAGATTTCCTGTTAGATTATAGGCTATATGAACGAAAATGCCTGTTGGATATGAACTAGGACCAAAAATTCTGATATTAGCCTGAAGACAGAAGTTAGTCCCAATGGAAGTTAAAGCACAAAGTGTACAAGACAAAAGGGAGTGCAAATGAATAATATGAAATTAAAACGTTAATGGTAATATGTACGGGAAGATAATGTCCAATATCTATATTTTGTCCTGTACTGCACATATACATTATAGTAAATATATCAGTGCACCCACAGTAACCCTGAAAATCTACAGCTTCAGAATATCCTTCTTTACTTGCCTCAAATACTCATTCGCAATGGATATGCCTTCATCCCTGAGGCATGCAACTGCAATGGTGATTTTATCCCTCTTATCAGGCCAGTAGAACCGAGCAATTCTGAGAGCCCATAATGCAAGACCACCAGTACCAACAACAAGTATCTTACATTTACCTTGAAAGAAATGGGAAAGAATTTAATAAACCAAACTCTCATTCAGAAATGATATTGAGGTAGCCATCTCACAGGTGTGCTTAAAATATCTACATAAATTATTACCTCCACATAAATTTTTACTCTTACACTTACTTTCCATACAGATGTCATACCATAGCTTCATAATTCTATTTTTTAGTAATTAAAACATTAATACTAAAATGTTCAGCATTTAAAATAAATTTTAAAGGCAAGGTAGTAGTTTGTATGCTCCCAAGAACTCATGGTAGCTCACCTGTTTCACCTTTTTCTGCTAAGACCTTCTCAACATGCTGATGAGCACTAAAGACGGTATTCATGGCCCAGAGTGCTCCAGAAGGTAACATAGCTGCTGTACTGAGGTTGATATTATCAGGCACTTTAATTAAATACTGTGTCTCAGGGACTGCCACATATTCTGCATACCTATTAAAAAGAAATTATGCTTTAGTCATGACATCATGACATTCTTGAATAATCATATTTGAGATAGTCTTAACATTTATATACAGTATAGTTGTCTAGATCTAAGCTACATATATTTTTTCATAACCATATTCATGAGCAGAAATCATGTAAATTGCAATGATTCACAAAAATTGATAGTTAAAAAAATTATCCTAAACTTATGTAAATCTAATAATTGTTTTTGTAAAAACTGGTTTATATTAAATGGCAATGGAAATTTTTCATAGAAAGGTGGGGGAGATTAAATCTAAGCTCTGATGGATATGGGAATAAGGTTAGCATCATCAACTCAAAATACTTGATGAAAAATATAGGTCTGCAGACACCTCCTCCAAAGGGGAAAAGGCAAGTAGATGAACACAACTATAAGTATATGGAATAGGAAGCAATATGCTAGTCAATGATGAACTAACCAAAATGTATGAAGACAATGAAAGAAGAGTTAAAAAATGAGGAAAAAAATAGTACAGTATAGCAAAAATAAACAAAGGTAAAGGGTATGCAATATGGTAAGCAAAGCCATGACAAACAAAACTTGGAGTATGGTATGAAAGTAGAGGAAATGGTGCAGGAAGAAAAATTGTGAAAGGCTGTTTCAATAAAAAAAAATATAGTTCAGCCTCTTTATTATCAAGTAACTACAGAAGTACTGTACAAAAAAGTTGTCTGTTAATTTCTATATAGAGAATAAAGATTTCAGAATATTAAATGGGCATCACAAGAGCAGAGGGTAATGAAAGACACTCAAGGGCTAGTGATATTACTACATTTAACTGTTATAAAATCTAGTAAGAAAACAGTTGCAGGTATATCAGAAAAATTTAAGATAAATGTTCATATCGGTCACAGATCATCGAAATGCCCTTCATTGTTCATCACAATTAAGGAAGAAACTACAAAAACCAGGAGAAAAATGAACTCCCAGGGAACTACTGTTATGTGTAGGTGACTTGGCTCAATGCAGAGGATGAGGTCTCTGAAATGTTTAAAAGATAGAAGAGTGGAATAGTGGAAAGGACAATGCTGACAATAGAAGTGGTGTGAAAGCTTTGAGGATACAATGAGTAATTGCAATATCATGTATCTAATATAATAGATAGCCAGAATTTCAAAATGTAAAATTAATTAATTTTCAAGATGGATGAGAAGGATCATATTGGGTGAAAGACAAGCCTCTCAGAAATAGTAATCAAGATTAAATTTTCTGCTCATGGCATGTGCACAAACTGCTTGTACTATATACTTAAATAATTCTTAATTTCCAAAGCTTACCATGAGACCACCTGGCATGTATGACTAGTTAAGATCCATGGAGACTTAGTATCTGATTAGTAACAGAACAAAAATTTTTGTCACAAGCATAAAATCTGTACATGTACAAGCAGGCTACAGTGTAGATGTGGACAAGTGAAAAGAATATAAAGATTTTTCAGACTGTGTGGCTACAAAAGGCTATAATTCATCACTTTTATGTTTAAATGAGAAAGTTCCTGAGAAAAATTATGTCCAGAGGCAAGAAACTAGATAGATGTGATACCAGTATGAGATGAAACAAGGGCAAAGCAGTTAGTCAGAAGAGTAATACAATAGTAGCAAGATCAAATAATTAGAGAGGCCTAGAAAATCATGGAAAAGAGCACAAATCTAGACCTGAAACCAAATGAGAACTTGGCAGAAAGTATACAAGGCTCAGCTAACGAAATTTAAAGGTTTTGTCTTCTCTTTATATGACAGATTTCTTGCAGATCCTGACAGCTAATCACATTCAGTGGATAAAAATATGGGCTCACAGGGAATATCACTCATGGATGTATGCTATGCACCAAATGCTCAACTGAATTGAAACATAGGCTTTCCCTACAGTACCCCCACCAATTTTATATACAGTACTGTATTCCATTTTCCTACAATACTTTTAGTATCTGCAAATAAAAAATATTTTGTCATATTTTTACTTATTCCAGGGTTGTGATTCATTAACATTTTGATCCTGACATGTCTCAGTTGAGGAAACCCTAAGGCATGAGAAGCTAACACTTAAGGAAATTCCTTCCTCCTTGAGGCAGATCCTCATAGTTTGCTTTGACCCTCGCTGTATCTTTGACCATGAGGGATCAAGAATATTTGCGTAATATTTCTCACTCTCTTCATCTGATTTTCACGTTTTACCTTCGTGCTGTAATGGAATTTCACCTTATTTGTATGCTTGCACATACATATTCAGACTGAAGCCTGTCATAAATTTGTTTTTCTTCATTCCAGATTATGGCTAGACCAGGACAGTTTTTATAGTAGTTCTTGCCATCCTTCCTTTTAATTTGTGAATGAATCCTCTTGGCAACTATCATGCTACAGACACAAACTCCCATTTCGTAAAAGGAAGCTCAAGTAATATTCTTCAATCTCTCTTTTCCCCAACTAGGCCAGGAATCACTCCCATTCAACGATGAATAAAAATTCTGGAGAAGCACTAAAGATGAGAAAATCTACATTTACTATCATTCCAGATCTGGTAGAATGAAGCTGAAGATTCTCATAGATGGGCCTTTTCCTTGCAAATCTTACTCCAATGCTGTACGTATAAGAATCTCTTGAAGAGGAGTTGCCAGTAAGCCAAAATAGTAAATGCTTGAGACCTCATTGCCAATGATCCCTAAAGAAGAAAGACTTACTGCAGGGTTCCAAGCATGATCAGCAGAGGCAGGTACCTAATAATTAAGACCTTCAATATACAGTAACCCATGTTGAAGAAACAATTACTGCCATGCTTGTGTCTTTATTACTACAAATGTTTTGAATCTCTCCTGAAGAAAGGTAAAGGGGACCTTTGATTTTGCCACATTCTCCTTAAATCATGGTTGTAGGAAATACTGTACCAATAACAAAGAAGAAAAGGTTAATCTACTCCAAACTGCTGCCCATGGCCATTTCAGACCTTACCACCAATGACAGCAAAAGCATAGGCAGGTATACTATTAAGCCAGGTGCTTCAAATAAATCAAAATTCTGACAGAACCCTTGAATGAAGGAGACAAATACAATTCTTTTGATTCTCTCCTTCAGAAAAGGGAGGGTCATCCTCAATTTCACCAGCAACAAAAAGGATCTCCTAGGCAACTTTAGAGAAAAGACAATCCTCCACTCCCACCTTTAGGACGAACAGAATTTCAAATCTATCCTGTACCACTTATTTGACAAGGAATGTCCATCAGTCAAGGAGGGAAATACTGTTCTTCTCTCTAAAATGAAACATGTAAATAGTTGTTCCAAATTCACCTCAACATATACAGTACTGAACTACCTCCATACATCAAGATGATCAGGGTATCTAGTTTCCATTTAGTGCAGAAACGACTTGGTTCTGATGGTTACAGGTCTGCAATCTCCACCAATGTGCACCTTTACACCCTTTGTCTCCAGAACTTTTGTTTACCGTACTTACATTCTCCGCCTTTTGCTCACCAATGCCTCATTGATAAAGTTAAGCCTATCTCTCAGGCATGTTAACAAAAACTTGTAAGACAGTCAGTGTGCATAACTTACACATTTAATCCTCCAGTGTTAAAAGTAACCCTGTTAGGTCTGGAACCTTTCCTAAAACAGATGTAAGGTTTCACAGTAGTCATCATGTTGGACAATACAACAGCAGTACCATTACTAAAGCATCAAGGAGAGCCTTTATCCCTAGTTCTTTGTCTCTGAACTCTATCCCTAGTTGTTTATCACTAAGCATTAGAAATATTCCCCTATGCAGAGGCCTCAGACTTTCTCCTCATTGTCCTTCGTCTCTGGTGTCACTAAATCTTGGTGGACTCTGGAAGAATCAAGTGATGAGCTAGGAGAGATGCCTATTTTCTGAAGTTTTAAAAGTAAATATTAAGCATTTGGGCCTCTCCTCCAGTGGATGGATCTGTCAACAACATAGCTCAACAAGAATTTACTTCCTCTCTTCTCCCAGACTCAGCAGCCAAGAAAGTGAATGCCATGATGGACTCTTAGAACACTGAGGAAGACTATACATTCTGATTTTTCATTCTCTTGAAGTCCACAGTTGACACGCTTATAATTTCAAAGTTGCCCAATATGTCTTACTTCTATGTAGTGGTCTCAACAGAAGTGTTACATGTATGTACAGTATATAGATTTTGTCTCCTGACATAAAACCCACTGGAACTCATGTATTAACCCAGTCTTCCCTGCAACCTCAAAGAGCATTGCACCAAAAACCAGTTACCCTCCATTTTCTCTCTCAGTATTTCAGGTTGGAGAGGCACCTACAGCCTTAAGAGGAAAAATGGAGGGTCTCTATATTTTGGTGGAATACATAAAGAGGCTGGCAGAGAAGATTCAGTATGAATGGGAGTTGCTCAAATATCTCTATTAAGAGATAAATGCACCACTTTGTTGCCAGATGTAGGCCTCTCACCTGTCTGCCCAGTCTTTGTTGGTCTCCAATAAATACTAATTGTTCACCATGAAATGTTACAAAACAGTCTTTCACCAAGTTATTCTCTCTTAAAACTTGAATCCTATAAACGACTTGGGTATTTCTTCTGTAAATCTTGATGTGCACAGTCATCCTAAATGACCTTACACTTGTGCCAAGTTAGAGCTCTGAAAAGATGCATTCACCTCACTAAAACTGTCTCTTCAATCAAAAGAACACTGTATCCTTCTAGCATAAGAAGTTATCAAATAGTCTTTTGTCACTTCTTTTCTAGATCAGGGTTTCTCTCACTAGAATTTGAGAGTACAGTGCTTGGGATTTGTCTAGTTTAGTCACAATTGGACACAACTTACTTGTTGCCTAAGTAAAAACTTAAATGCTTGGTGTATTATAAATCCAAACTTACATTATCTTCTTACTTCAGGGATGCTGTACCTAGGGTGTTTTTGACCTTGCGATGGCCTCAGACAGGAAATCGGGCAGTCCCCTTTCCAACTCCAAGCCACTTCATCTAACTCAGTCATGTTTTCTTTCTTTAGGTCATCATTCAGCTCATGCTATGACCTTTCCAGGTAATGTGCATCTTAACCCAAACCTTACTGTGCCAAGCTAATTCTCTCAAGCCACACCAAAGATAATGAGCATGTCTCTGATGGTCTTTCTAGCTAAATAGATATTCACCTCCAACATGGAAATGCTTTGAGATTTGTAAATCATCAATGTTTTTAAAAAAAAATTTCAAGTCACATTCATACAAGCTACTGTCCTCCAGTCTTTCATGAACAAATGTAATAAACTTTATTGTGGCAATGATTTGTTTCTACTACTATAACAAGAAATTTATTACTTCTTCAGTGTGGCAATAGCTTGTGTCTAGTAAACATGGAATTGAAAAAAAATATTCTAACTTTGCTACAGCAGTCAAATAATGAACTCACCCAGGAGGATGGCCTTCATATGGGTATACGATGACTCTGTCCCCAACTTGCAGATCTGTCTCTCCTACCTCTTCACCAAGAGCATCTACTGTGCCCGCAACCTGCAGTAGCATTTGATACGTAGTTGGGTAATATTCATTATCCATTACTTTTGGTTCAAACTCCACATATCAAGACTGTCTTGAGAAATAATACTGTGTATAAAAAATCAGCCTTCATTAATGACAATGCCCTATGACAAAAGTACAGTAATGCAACACTGGTTACCAACACACTGGAGGGCTAAAACTTACCTCATAGCCTGGGAAAAGGGCTGTGTCCCTGACAGAATGATGAAGAGGTGAACCACAATGTAGGGCTTCAACAGATTTGATGCTTGACGATGATGATGCTGAACGTAATCTATAGCAAACCCCTGCATTACGCACCTGCAAGAACAAAATAGTATTCAACATGCTCATTTATCAAGAGAATGCTTTCATTCTCAATGATGTCTTTCTTTTCTCCCACAAAATTTTTGCGACTCATCTCTCAGATTAATGTCATCTAACAGTTCTGGTCATTTTGCCCTGTACCCTTTCAGGATTTACTCTGCAGACCACTTTTTTCTGGTGCTGACCATGAAATATATTTTATTTGTTTCAGTTTATTAAATTTGCTTTAAGGATTCTTTTAATTTGTTTTCCTCTCTATATCATTTTCAGTATGTATTGCTTGATTATCCCCTCCATTTTTCTTTATGGACAGGATAAAGTAGTAGATCAGTCACTCTACCTTCCTTCAAACAGTAAACCACCAAGCATGGTGTCAAATGTATTTTTAAAAAATATATTGATTAAAAAAAGGGGGTTCATAGTTTATTCATATTGTCAAAAAATTGCCATTTATTCCCCTTGAATAAAATTTCCTAGTTTTCTTGAATACTTATTTTTGATGTATTTCCCAGTTTCTATGAAAAATGCGTTGATGTGATTGTTTTGCTCCACAGAAGAAGTTTTTATTATATTAACTATAGCAATGAGTTTGTATGAATTAGTACATTAATATTTAAAGTAGTAAAACACCTTTTTCGCAAATTTTATCCATCTCTATAAAATTAAATGACGTCTGATTGCAGTGTTGTCAAACTTCTTCCTGTGGAGAATGTATATGTTATTTTCTTGTTGTAAGGGCACATGCCAGTAGTTTAAGCTTGCCTTCTGGACGAAACCCCTTTTTTTGTATGTTGGGTTACGATTAAACTACTTAATGTTTGTGTTTTAGTTGATGCTTTGTTACGTAACCCTGTAGTTTTGTAGATGTGACAACTGTGCTATCCAATATACTCCTCCCGAGTTTTCTTCCCAGGTGGGAACATGAAGCTCTGCCTGTTTTTGCAGCAAACTCAGAAAGGCAAGTTGTAGAAGAAATTCTCGTAAAAATCCAGCCCCATCACCTCGTGAACTGTCGTCGTCATTGCAGTAATTTCTTCATAAGAATATTCTGAAATCCCCATTTTTTGGCTATTTATGTTTCCTCTATCGAAGTAACGTAACGTTTTGTCAATTTTGCAGTAATATGTTAATGTTTTCTTGCTTCTTAATGTAACTTGGATGATTGTTGTGTCCTTTAAATATTAATTATATGTGTTAAACTTTTAAATGCGTATTTGTGAACCGTGTGGCATCACCCAAAAGAATTGGTGCAGGAAATATAGTTGATTGTTTCTCAACTGCACTTTGTTGGAAAGAATATAATGTTTCTTGACTTCATGGTACATTTAAGTAAGTTAGTAAACTCTCAGCACTGTAACTTGGTCTCATTCAAAGCTAGGGCAGGAGGGCTTAAGGTTGAATGAAATCGTACCGAATGTGGGCCTAAAACTTTAAAGTTTCACCACATTCTTTGCTAGTTATAGTAGTACTTTGCTTTGGTCCTTCGAACCGGATGCCATAACGATTCACAAAGGAATTTTTTGGATGTTAAAGATAATTTACGATAAAGTGGATGGCTATTAAGTTTTTAGGTGATGGATTTGGTGAGTAGCTATAAAGTCATTTTATGGAACATATTGTTCGTGGCACGTGTCCAAAGCCATTTGAACTTAGAGCAGATTTATTTTGTAAGTATTGAATTACTTGGAGTGTTTTGCCAAGTAATCTATTGTTTATGGAACATGATTGTTCGTATTTAGTGATTACTCTGTGAAGAAATTCTTGTTGAATTTCATAGCTATTTTGAACTTAGGTTTTCGTGACAAGATGTATTTTGTGAAGTGATGAAGAGCACGTGGTCAAATTGTCTATCATTCAGTGAATGTTATTCGACCTATGAATAAGATTAGTTATATTTTCAATCAGGTTTAGATAATTTGCCATACATTTTTATATTTGAGCAAGTTTCTTATTGATCCATTTAACAAGATAATGGATTCCAAGATTAGGGGTAGTTATTGAAAGGGAAATTATTTCCTTACAAGATTTGCTTGATGAGACAGATAACTGCATTGGTGATACTGATACACCAAAATCGACCTTGTAATGTATGAACGTTGTCTTATTGAGGGTCTACGACGTTTGAAGATAGTTGGTCACAGAATGTGACGATTATTTCACAGGATAGTGAATATGATAGTTTATGTAGAAGTTATAGAGCAATAACTAGATGTGTAAGGAAAGCTATTGCTACTGCACAGAAAAACTATGAGCGAGATTGACACGGGAGATATAAATCAACAGCCCGCTTTGCCTCCTCCTTCAGCTCCCATTAACCCTCTCCCTCCCCTAAACTCCCAGCAATTAAGATACCTGAATTTAGCGGTGGGGAAGAACAATGGCTTGCATTTTGGGATATATTTAACAGTTTAGTTCACGATCGTATGGATATTTCCAATGTGATTAAGTTTTCTACCCTCAGAGCTAGTTTAAAGGATAACGCCTTTAAAGCCATAGAAGGTTTGCCTGTCACTAATGCCAATTATTCAGTAGCTATTCAGACCCTTAAGGAGAAGTATGATAATAAGGACAAATTGAAACGTAGACTTATGTCCAAGTTAACGCATTTAGTCCCTCCCAGTCATACAATAGAGGATTTGAACACGTTCAAATTGGAATATGAGAAGATTATCTTACAAATGAACACATTGAATTTAGATGTAGAAATTATGAACCCCATTTTCTCTAGTATAATATGCGAGAAATTATCACCTGAAACACGTAAGGCTATAGCTAATAAACATAATAGTATGTCTCTTGATTTAAAAGCAAATTTCCTCAGGTTTGAAATATGTTTGTGAATTAATGGAATTTTGTTACGAAGGTAAGAATTCTAATAAGAGAAAACGTGATCAGGTAACTATTCTAAAGTGATTCCCTCAAATGTGCAAAACGTGCAGAGAGCACAACAAAGTAACAGTAAGCCTAGTAATGGGGTAAGCACGATGCCTTCTTACCATTTGGCTTGTGTGTTTTCGCTCATCGAACCATGCCATCTCCCAACGCCCTTTCTTCCCAGCAGAGTTATTGTAAGACTTTCAAAACCATTGATAGTAGTTTTGTGTGTGTTTTAGTCTGACATCCATTTGTTAAATATTTATTAGATTAATCCCGTGCTTTGCTTGCCTCAAAGGAGGTCATTAATTGTTCTCTGAATGTATTGTAACAAAACCATTGATAAAGGGTAATATTTTATGTGATGGGCCTCATTAGAAACAAACGATGATTTGATGATTTGTAAGAAAACAGAAAACCCTGTTAATCCTGCTCCACCAAAGTTGAGTGTAAATAGTACTAATGTTAGTAAGTCAAATGTTAATTCTGGGAAATCTCATAATGATTCTAAAGGTGCTGTAAGTAAAGGTGATTCCCCAGTAGTTATGACTGCTTCTTTGGGTATTGATCATTCTCAGACTAATAAGAGTTCTGTTTCGACTGCTCTTCCTACTGCTAATGTAATTGTGTCAGGGAATGGACATCGTTCCTTTGGGAGAGCACTCTTTGATTCTGGTGCACAAAGAACGTTTATTGCAAAGGAATTAGCTCATAAGCTTAGTCTACCGTCCATAGCAACAGTAGCCTTAAAGGTAAAACCATTTGGCAGTGATGCCATGGAAGTCAATTGTAATATAGTAAGAGTTGTGGTGAGACTAGGTAAGATTCGTACTGTCATTAATGCCATTGCATTCGATAGAGTTAATTCCAGAATTTATTCTCCAGGTTTAAGTAAGTCAGCTGCGTTCTTGACGAGTAAAGGCATAAAATTAGCAGATAATGATTTAAATTCAGATGAAGTGAATGGTATAGAATTGGTCATTGGAGCTGATTACTATGGAAAATTCATTCACAACCGTCAAATTTGCTCTGGAATACAGATATTGAATAGTTCTGGTGGTGCACTAATTTTGGACCTCTTCCTAGTTGGTCTTATGACAATGTAGAATCTAATGAGATTACTACATCAAATGTATGTTGTTCAAGAATAGAGTAGAGGAAATCCTATCAATTCTTGTTGTGAAGTTAGAAAATTATGGGATTTAGAAAGTGTTGGTATCCGTCAATCTGAAATTAGTCCTGAAGAAAGAGAATCAGTTAAGTGTTTTAAGGATAAAGTAAAAAGGGTTGACAATAAGTATGAAGTGTCCTTACCATTTAAAGATGAAAGTAGACCGCCTGTTAACTATAGAATAGCCATTGGTCAATTAAATTCCTCATACATAGATTCGAATCTGACCCATCCTTGTATGCTCATTATGATAAGATTATCCAAGATTACGTTCAGTCTGGGTTTATAGAATTAATTCCCTCAGACTCCCTATTATAGGCATTATTTACCCCACCATGCTGTATTGAAGGATTCAGAAACAACTCCCCATTCGAATAGTTTTTAATGCTTCTTCCAAGGCTAAAGGAGAACTTTCCTTAAATGATTGTTTATTAACTGGTCCCTCATTAACTACTAAACTTTTTGATGCCCTGTTGAGTTTCCGTACAAACCCAGTAGCTGTGATTTCAGATATCAGTAAAGCCTTTTTTTGGATAGGCATTTCACCTGACTGTCGTGATTGGTTGCAGATTTCTATGGATAACTTATAGCGAGAAATCCACTCCGATTTGAAGTCTGACTGTCGTGATTATTGCAGATTTCTAATAACTGATCCTCGATTTGACCGGTTTTGTGTAGTTTGTTTTGGAGCTACATGCTCCCCCTTTCTCTTGCAGCAAACCCTTTTGCATCATTTATCTTTACATGATAATCCCCTTGCATCATCTCTGATGAAGAATTTCTATGTAGATAATTTTAGTAAAACTTACAAGGATGTGTCAGTCTTGATGGATGAGTATCCAGTAATAAATGAGATTCTTGAAGATGCTAATATGCCTCTACAAGAATGGGTCAGTAATGATTCAGAGTTTAACAGAACCATAGATGTTATCAAAGAAAGAGTGAACGTTTTGGGTTTAGAGTGGTATCTAACACAAGATGAGATGTCACTGAAGGAAGTAAATTGTGAGTATAAAGGACCTTTAACCAAGCGAAAGGTCTTATCAGTAATAGCTCAATGTTTGATCCTCTAGGATTATTGTCACCAATACAGGTGAGAGGTAAATATTTTCTTAAATGTTTGTGGAGTAACTACGGGTGGGATGACCCTTTGCCAGAATCATTATGTTCAAGGTTTGATGAAATTTGCAAATGTATTAGAAATGTAGAAAGTTTAAAGTTTCCTAGGTTTGTTGTACATCCTGAATGTTCCCATTTACATGTATTTTGTGATGCCTCTAACAAGGCATATGGAGCTGCTGCCTTTGTGATTGATTTCAGGAGAAGTGTAAGCAGTTTACTGGTCAGTAAGTGTAAAGTTGCACCAAACCCTAAACAGACTATTCCGCGTTTGGAATTGACAGCCTTGTCCTTGGGTGCAAACTTGCTGGAAGATTAATGCAGAATGATGATTTGAGATTGAGTTCTTGCACTCTCTGGAGTGACTCCATGGTTTCTATTTGTTGGGTGAAGAATAATAATAGTAAAATTCCCTATGTACGAAACAGAGTCACTGAAATTAATGAATTAAGTTTCCTCTACGGTATACCCCCTCTAAGGATAATCCAGCTGATATTCTATCCAGAGGTAGTACTAGTAAAGATTTAGCGCAAAATTCCTTATGGTGGAATGGCCTAAATGGCTTTTAACTGGTGATTATCCCCAATCTTTAGCTACAGAAACTGTGCATGTTAATGAAATTCTTTCAGAACCTAAGTTTGTTAACCCTCCAACCCCATTAATTGACATCCCACGTTACAGTAATTTAAGTAAGCTTAAACGTATCATGAGGTCAATATTGCTTTTTCTTAATAAATGCAGTAAAGGTTCTAAGTTTGTTGTTAACAAAATGAAAGCACTTGTCCTCCTTGAACAAAAGCAACATTTTCTACTACCAGAATGTACCTCTGTGATAAGAATTCACATGGAGTGTCCATGGATATTAAAATTTCTGTAATCAGTTGAACTTATTTGTTGATGAGGAAAATCTAATTAGGTCTCAGGGTCGCATGAAAAACGCTTCCATGTCTTATGATACTCAGTGCCCAATGTTATTGCCTTCCAGAAGTTATTTAACAGTGTTGATAGTTGAACATTTGCATAACATCATCACCATTGTGGTGTCAATTCTGTACTGGTATTGTTGAGGGAAACTTTTTGGGTACCGAAAGCACGACAAGTTATCAAATCAATTCTGTCAAAGTGTGTTTTGTGTCAGAAGTTAACCAAGAAACGGTTGTGTTTGCCTCCTCCTCACCATTACCCACAGAAAGAGTGAGATATGATAGATCTTTCCAATCAGTAGGAGTTGATTATACTGGTGCTATTAATGTTTTTGATCATGAGACTGGCTTGGAGGAGAAGGTCTTTATATGTCTATTTACCTGTACTACGAGCAGGGCAGTTCATTTGAATTGACTCATTCCATGACTGCTTCCGATTTCCTACTGGCTTTTCGACGCTTTGTAGCATATCATTCTCTGCCGAGTCTGATTATATCTGACAATGGTAGGAATTTTGTTGATTTAATAATTTCCTGAAGAAATTATGGATGAACCAGAGGTAAAGTCATACCTTGAAGGAAATTGTGTTAATTGGAAATTCATTACACCGCGAGCCCCTGGTCTGGAGGCTTTTATGAACGCCTTATTGGTGTTCTAAAGGGATGTTTGTCCAAAGCCTTATATCACAAACGTGTATCCTTTGAAGAGTTGAGAACTCTACTTGTTGAGTTTCAAGCTGTGATAAATTCTCGACCACTGACTTATCTCTCCTCTGATCGAGATTGTGAGGCTTTGACTCCTCCATGTTACTTTATGGGCGAAATGTTTGTATTTCCCCTCCTCTTAACAATTCAGCAACTGATGACCCAGATTTCATGAGTTCAAGTGATCTTAGAGAACAATATTTTAGATTATCATCAGTGCTAAGAAAATTTGAATCTTGGAAAAGAACTCTTGTGTCCTTGAGAGAGACATTTTAATTCTAGTGATAATCTCTCTGAGATGTGAAAGTTGGGGACATAGTAATGGTAGACTTAGAAGATCATCTGGATGTACTCTAAATCCCTCCTCTCTCATTGGGTGATTTAAATTTGATGGTGTGATTAGGTCTTAAAGATGTGAATAATAAACTATACATGAGATCAATCACAAAGCTTAATTACAAGGAATTTGATATGTCGTAACTCAGGAGCCAGGTAATTGTGATCTACTTCTAGACCTCGGCGTGCAGCAGCAATCCGCTTTCTGATCAAGAGAGAAAGAATGTCAATGTACTCTAAAATGTATATTTAATTTAAATTTTGATGTGTTAAGATGGTAAAATTATCTTATCAGTTTTTTTGTGATTACATCTAATTACGATTCTTTCTTGATGAATGTCAAAATTCCCATTTATTCCCTTGAATAAAATTTCTAGTTTTCTTGAATACTTATTTTGATGTATTTCCCAGTTTCTATGAAAAAATGTTGATTGATTGTTTTGCTCCACAGAAGAAGTTTTTATTATATTAACTATAGCAATGAGTTTGTATAAATTAGTACATTGATATTTAAAGTAGTAAAACACCTTTTTCGCAAATTTTATCCATCTCTATAAAATTAAATGACGTCTGATTGCAGTGTTGTCAAACTTCTTCTTGTGGAGAATATGTGTTGTTTTCTTATTTGTAAGGGCACATGCCAGTAGTTTAAGCTTGCCTTCTGGACGAAACTCTTTTTTTTTTGTATGTTGGGTTACGATTAAACAACTTAATGTTTGTGTTTTAGTTGATGGTTTGTTACGTAACCCTGTAGTTTTGTAGATGTGACAACTGTGCTATCAATATACTGCTCCTGAGTTTTCTTCCAGGGTGAGAACATGAAGCTCTGCCTGTTTCGCAGCAAACTCCCAGAAAGGCAAGTTGTAGAAGAAATTCTCGTAAAAATCCAGCCCCATCACCTCGTGAACTGTCGTCGCCATTGCAGTAATTTCTTCATAAGAATATTCTGAAATCCCCCCCCATTTTTGGCCATTTATGTTTTCCTCTATCGAAGTAACGTAACGTTTTGTCAATTTTTGCAGTAATATGTTAATGTTTTCTTGCTTCTAATGTAACTTGGATGATTGTTGTGTCCTTTAACCCTTTTATATCTGCATAAACTTATCAATCACTGAGGGCACATGAGCCCGATGTGTCTGGGATCACCCAAAAATAATTATTTCGAAAATTCAGCAAAAAGATTGTTTCCAACAACTTCATTTTGCTGTCATTTTTCTAAATGTTTATATTTTCTGGTGGAATAGTCAGAATAAGAGTCCCAGCCCTCTAAACAAAAATGTGAGTTATTTAACTCCTCAAAAAAATCTTTACTTATTTTCATATTTTCGTTCGTAACCCAAAAATATGAATGTCAGGTTGAATGAAATTTTTTATGAGAAGGCCAACAAAATTCTCTAAATATCGACATATAAAAGACTGGAAAACGCATAAAGCTGGTGAAAAAATTTGTTGTATAAATGGCAAGAAACAGAGCGCTCTGCCCGGCGTTACTTAAAAATTTAAATTTATTAAAATTTTTTTGAAGATGACAAATCTGAAGCTTTATTTTTCAAGTTTTAGAAATTACTTTTGCAAATTACGAAAATGTCACATTGAAGAACTCATATTTTGCATTTTGGTAACTAAAACTGTCAAGAGTTTCAGTTCAGACTTATAAATTGATTGAAAAAAAAAATGTTACGTTGTCAACCTTAGATCGTAGCTCAAAAGCTATAAATTAGGAATGGATTATTTTTTAAGAAGCCAACAAAATTCATTAAATTGATATATAAAACAATGAAAAATTGATTAAGTACCAGTCTGGTACCAATTTTATAGAAAGATGCAAAATAGCCATTGTACCATGGCCTTCCATGAAATTATCACTAGAAAAAGTTTTTGAAGAGGTATAATCATGCTTTTTCTTTTTCATAGACTTTCCTGTTTTTCTTAAAAATCAATAGAGAAAGGCTCAGAATAAAAGTTGTTGGGTGGCTTATCAGGAAAGCACCTCCTTCTTTACCTATTCTTTCCTTCTAGGTTTTTTATAATTTCTAAATCCATCCAGACTATCGTTCGTCAGCTCAAAAGCTATATACCTTAGGTGAGTTTCTTATTTTTTATTACAAACCAGCAAATTCCACTTGTCTAAATTGCTTTTGGCACTTTTTTTAAAACAATTGAAAAACGATTAATGTACAGTTGGTGAAACAATTTTAGAAAAGGGTAAAACAAATAATGTTGTTGTTGCCCGATTATTATTGAAAATTATCGCTCTGAAAAAGTTTTTACTAAGAGCCCTATCTCGAGTTATTTTTCTAATTTGCTGCTAATTTTATTTGTTAATTCTTTCAGAAAATTGAGCTGAGCCCCATGAATAAAGTGAGTCAAGAAAAATGGCTTTGGTACTTTATTCAAATTTGACGTTATCAATTTTCTTGATTTGATGTTTTTATCTGAGACACTTGTAACATTAACAAGTCAAGCTTGAGCTTTAACAGTTTGATGGCCCTGAATAATTTTTTTATCATCATAATAAAATTCCTAAATATTGACATGTACAAAATGGAAAACGAATAAGTCCAGTTGGTGAAAAAATTGATAGAATAGTTGAAACATGTAGTTCTTGGTTTTAAGATTTTCAGTAAGTTCAGCATGTTTACATATTTGATGATTACCGCAATCCAAATATCCATGATTCTATATGATGTATGACTGTCTCTCTTGGAGAGGATTAGTATGGCTCAGTCAGAGGATTCAAAACCTTCATTTGTTATTTGTGGAGACTGCAATGCAAAGTTTCATTTTGAACGTTAATTCAAATTCCAAAGATCAGCAAAACCAGTCTGCTCTTGAGTTCTGTGTATTGTTTGTCCACCTCTAAAACTATGCATATTTATGGCCAGAATGAACCTATTTTCACAGATGTTCCAAGAAAATTCTCAAATATCTGCAAGTATAAAAACAATTTCAAACACCATGCCACTGATTGATGAAAAACCTGATCAAAAGTGGGTAAACTAATGCCACCTCTGGCAAAACGGTCTAGTGAAATCTATCGCTAGGATCATTTTTTTGAAGAGCTTGTCGGCATTTTTTCAGATCGCTACATAAATATACAAAAATCCCAGAGGAAGGGTTGAAATAAATGCTGATGGCTAAGAAAAAATGTCCTGGTAAGAGTCAACAGTTTCATTTTGACAAATGACCAGCCATGGTTTGAAATATAAAAAATGTTATCATTGCAACATTATCGTGGAGCTCAAAATTGTTCACAGTTGGAATGAATTGTTTTATTATTTATGAGAAAGCAAAAAATTCTCTAAATATCGATATATGATAATGAAAAATAATTTCAGAGCCCTGGACCAAAAATCCAGACATTATCTATCTTTAACAAATTTCCGCTCGTTTTACCATTCCAAAAACTAATGGATGATGGAAGACTGTTCTCGACTGGCCCTTTATGTAAACAGCGTGAACTGCTTCATCAAGCTTTTAAGGATAAGCAATCAGCCTAGGATGTTCCTCTCCCTGCGATCACTTGTCATCCCTGAACCTATTCTTAAAAATCAACATTTTTGCTCTAGGGAACTAAAAATTTTTGAATAATCTTCAGCTGGGATACCAAAAGAGTCCAATAATGTAATCTCTTCATTTTGTTTTTAAAAAATGTAAGTTTCGAGAGAGTGTTGTCTCCCAAGATTAGTAGATTTCTATAGATTTTATAAGTCGATGTAGTATCTTTGTGGGCAAGTGCAAGGCTTAGTGTCAGTGCCTGTTCCAAAGTATGCATTATCTATGGAAACCACCACTGCAGTAAATAAAAAATTTACTCTCCTGTGCACTCCAAAATTGCCGAAAGACTTTATTTTTTAAAATTACGCCACTAGACAAGAAGAACTGGGTATGTGCGTAATATAAGGGACAATTAGATGATATTAAATATTAATTATATGTGTTAAACATTGTCTTTTAGATTTGTCAACCCGTTTGGCATCAGAAAAAATTGATGCAGGGTTTTGGTGTTGATTGTTTTCAAATGCACTTTTTGGAAAAAGAACTGCTTTCGACTTCATGGTAAATTTAAGCACTTATTAGTAAAACCTCAGAATCTTGGGTGGGTGGATATGTTTCAAAGTTAGGGCAGGAGGGCTTATTGAATGTGAAATCGCTGTTGGCCTGGAAAATAAGTTTCAGTATGCTGATGATGAAAGCTTGCAGATGGGTTTAAAATGACTCCCAGTTATGGTGGCTGTCCATTTTCTCAATCATGCATTCAAGTGCCTTTGTCAAGGTCGGTATTGCAGTGAGGTATGAGGCTGAACCCGCCTAAAACTGAAAAACAAAATTGATTAGCAGATCTTTTACAGATTTTCCACCCCATCCTCCCCCTCATGTGGGTGAGACTCTGCTGAATGAATCTGAAGATTTAACTATTCTTTATAATTTTTGACTCACATCTTACTTTTTAATTAGTGAAAATGGGAAGCGCCAAGAATTCGAAACTTAGGTCCTCGTTTGCAAGGCCTCATATATTTATAAGTGATTCTTGTGAACCTGTTTTATGATTGATTTGTACTTTTCTGTATTTCACATTTGTTCTTTGTTTTCTGTCTGCTTCAGCCACCACTCTTTTTAGGTATATGTGGTTTGGTCTAGATTAAGCCAAATTATTATATTGTTATGCTTGGAACCTGCGACGGATTCCAGTAAAATTTTCATTTAGGTATTTCAATCAGAGATTTTCAATCTCACGATGCTTTTGTCCCCGCGTCAGATGTTTCCAAAGAGAACCAGATTCGCTTAAAAATCAAATATCTCAAATATTCTTGTTAAGCTTAACTACCAGTTCAGGCGACCTTTAGCTAATTAACGACTGTCTTTGGAGTTAGTTTCCTTGAGGATGTTACGTTCAATCTTGGAACAGGGCAAAAATTCAAGAAATTGCAATACATTACAACCAGTACAATTCTCTTTTTAATTTATATACTTTATATATATTTTTATCTATTTATATATATCCGTATATATATATTTTCTTTTTTATATATATATATATATATATATATATATCCCTTTACCTTATATATACTATACTATATATATATATATATACACACACACACACTGGACACTATAATTTATATATAATGGCCCCTATATATATATATATATATATATATATATATATATCTTCTATATAATAATAATATATGTATGTATAATGTGTGTATGTATAATAATAATAATGAATAATGAAAATATGGAATGTGATGAAAATATAAATAAAGGCCCCTACCATAAAGAAAGTGAAACAACAGAGTGGTGATTAAAATGAAATTGAGGATAGCACCACCCATTGTTTCACTTCCTTTAGTGAGTGCGGGTTTAAACTACACAAAACATTTAGAAATATATAATATATATATATATAATAATGTTATAGGGATATAGTCATATAGCTATATATATATAATATCTCCATATATTTATGTATATATACTGACATACATAACATTGTTAGGCGTGAACTGGTCCTTCAAAAAGTTTTTAAATTTTGGATTTTTAAACCATGGGAGGGCTTCTGCTGAATGTGTTCTGTAATCCAGCATTTCGGCAGTTCGGTGTTCTAAACCACTGAGCTTTATGCAGAGCCTTGCAAAGCCATCTTGAAGTCTAACTGGGCAAATTGAAAATGGGCTTCAATTGTAAAAATTCGTTTTAATCCAAATGTTTAGTGAGCAAGTGTTTGGTGAATATTTAATGAGTAAGTTTTTTACTGATCATAAAGTGTTTAGGGTTTTGAATGCATTACCTGTTGCACCCTCATTGTATTTCAATTATTAAACAAGGGAAGGAGAATTTCTGTCTGTCAGCGAAGTATAAATGTGCGAAATATTATTATCCACTTTGTTTTTTGCAATTATAACCAGCACAACCGGTTTTGATGCATTCTCAAACCAGTCTGTCTGAGCTAAGAGAGAGATACTGCACTACCAACCACCTGTTTATTTGCCACTGGTATTTTTTAACATGTTTACATAATATTCGTACAATCTGCAACCAAACCAAGATCTGCATCATATTTAACCAGGGTTTCTCCGCAAACATGAAAAGAAGCCCAGAAATGATATGGCCAACAAGCATTATTTGTTCACTGTCAGTAGAAAAAATATTTAAAAATAATTTTAATGCTATTTTCAACGTTGCTATGGATATTAAGAAAATGCATTTGCTCTGTACATGGTAAATGTAATCCTATCCTTTCCACGCTACTTCAAAAACAACAGTCAACATTACAGGATGTACCACGAAACCACCTCTGGCTGACTATGAATGGCTGAACTAAACGTTTTGACAATTTACCTTAACTCGGGCGCCCATCGGTGGCACATCTGGCATGGGCGTTTCGATGTTTAGATGCATTCCTAGGGTTTGCGAATGGCTCTCGTTACTCCCTTGTTTCAGTGAGTCTCGCCAGGTCTTCGCTGCTCCCACAGGCTCTGAAAAGATATGTAATGGAACTTGAAATTTCAGAATACAGTAATGTAATAATGAGGTTAAATGTTATAATGCTATGATGCAGCCAATGTCTTTTAGCGTCTCATGGTTCGCTGCATAGTACTGCAGCATTGCTAGTTCTGCCGTGTCAAGAGAAATCGTTTGCGATATGAATGTCTGACGTAAGTTTGTCCTGCGTTACTTTTTTCAAAGGGAAATAAGATAAAGACATTTACGCAGTTAATTGCAAATACATGTTTTCAGAGTGCGTAAGCACAACCATTTCATGAAAATTGGTTTCAAGTTCGGAATGGGTTCGCTCTATTAATCTTTACTAGGTTTACACAAATAATTAGCCTGACGGGTGATTTTATTTGTTAAATGTGCGCAAGGACCGCTAAGAATCGGTTTTCTTATACTATTCATGTATATTCGTTATGGATGATAGCACCAAAATGTAATTTCTATAAAACAATTTTCACCTATCAAGACAAAATTAAACATTTCATGTGGGAGTGGAAAAACTAGTTTCCATCCTAATGAAAAGAAAGACACTTAGGTACAATAAAAACAAATTAATAAAATGCTGCAAACGCCGAACAGCCAGCGTATAATCTTCCACCAAACTTGTTTGGCGAAGATATTCAAGAGGTTTTGCACAGTCGTCAATTCAGGACTAAACTGAAGCCTAATCCTGTTAGTGAAATAAGCGTTCGTCCGTTTTGGATGGTTTTGTATTTGTTCACGACGTTTTTACAGTTTGTCTATATATTGAAAGAAAACCGAGACTTTCTTTTTAACAATTGCAATCGACAGTTTTCATTTATTCTCTTATGCACGCACAAATATTGACGTCCACTTGCAAAAATACACAGGCTAAACGGTGCGGCGATGTTTGTAACTCCTGCGTCGGAAGGGTGTGGCAACTTTATAGACTCATTTGGTGTGTGATTCACTCTTCACGTTGCTTCTTTGGCATCGCATGACTGGGGATACACCAGCGCTCTGTTTGCTTCTTTTCCGTATGTATGTGTGTGTGTGTGTGTGTGTGTGTGTGTGCGTGTGCGTGTGCGTATGTAACGCCATAAAATTAGGCCACCTAGATGCGAAGATACATTAACGTGTGAAAAAAAAATTACTTGCTCTGTTTTACAGACATGGCATGTTTTTATAACCATGAATGTGATGTTCCCTCGCGAGCACCCAGTAAAATTCAGGACGTTAGGTATGGCGTTAGGGGCTAACTGGTGTAAAAATGAATTCACTTCTAATCTTCCATCTGCCAATAAACAACAAACGCTCTTCACATAGGTCTGAAAACCTTGACGGAAACTGACGAAGTAGAAAATTAAATCCTGGAACCTTGGATAAACTGAACCAAAATATATTATGAGAGGTAAAAGACAATGTTCTTTGCCACACGGCAGAACAAACCAGGGGCGTCATTTCAGATTTTTGATGGGGGGGAGGGGGCGACGGCGGTTTGGCAAATGGAGCGAGCCTGATCACCTGGTTTTTATTTATTTTGAGCTATTTTATGTGCTTTTTGAATCGCATAAAATGGATAGATAGATAGACAGATATAACTTAATGTGATGACACATTTGAATTTCGGTAGAAATAATGGAAAACCAGCTGCTGTTACTTCTTGGGGCTTGGTGGGGGTGAGGGGGGGGCAAGTTGAGGCTTGGGGGCCAACTTGAATCTTGGGGGGCAGTTGCCCCCCTAAATGACGCCCCTGGAACAAACGTGCATATACAGTAGATTAGATTAACCACAAATAACATCTACCGCCGTCATTATCGCTAGGAAAAATGGCACGGTTAAACAATATTTCAGGATGAATTCCTCACCATCAAAAGGGTATAAACTAATAGAGCTCGTTGCTTGAAACCGCAAAAGCGACCTTGAAAGACGTTCACGGAGAACTCGTCATCAGTTCCTTCTTTCATGACCTTGAATCACTTTCGAAATCTGAATTTACCCATTTTTCCATCAATGCTAGATCGTTTAATAGTTTATGAATCGGCTTGTAACTGACCTGGTTGCTGAATGACAAACTAAAAACGTAATGCAAACAGCTTTAGACAAAGGAGAATTATGGGGTATCAAAATGTTTCTGGTTTGTTTTTCATGTTTGCTAACTAATAACGTCTACTTCTCTTGGCTTAACTTTTCTGCGATCATTAAATTTTCATTATACTACGTTATAGTTATTTATCTATACACTCGACATTTTAGACACGATACGGTATCATGACGTATTTTTATAAGATAAAACTGAAGTTCTGTCGTCCCCAGTGGCCTCCAACCTTCTTCAAATACGCTCGTTGCTCCCAAACATTCTGGCATGCCATCTACCACCTGCATCTCTAAGCAGGTGTGTTGTTTGTTGTTCTGGCAAGAGTTCTTGTTCTTTGAGTATTCCTTACCTATTGCACAAGCGGATAAGCCATAATAGTATGCTATACATAAACGTAATCACGGTACATGGCAATCATACTTATCTAACGAAAGGCTAATAAAGTAAAGGTAAACATATCTGTCTTGAATTCTGTCAGAAGATCCTCACTGAGGGTCAACGTGATATCAGCGTGGTGTCAGGATCTGTTATTGTAAGGCAGTACACAAGCTGACAGGTGGCATCTTTTCGATTAGCAAACCGGTCTGTCCGGTTCCACAACGTTCTCTCTCTCTCTCTCTCTCTCTCTCTCTCTCTCTCTCTCTCTCTCTCTCTCTCTAATCAATGCATACTGATGAAGTAAACATTCTTTCTCCTTGACTCTGCGAAATAAAATCATGTGAGACGTCGTACAATTACAGATTAATATTACCAGTACTTTTTTTATTTAAAGTGAAAAGTATTAAAAAATGAAGTCACCATAAGTACTTTTGGTCGTCTGGACAGTTGAATATGAAGAAACAATGCTATAACGTCAACACATTATTCCTTACCTTTCTTGCATTGATAACAAAAAGTTAACGGATACATCATTCAGGAACCCGCCCCCGCATCTTCTACTCAGATAACATATTCAAAAGAATTTCTGTACAGTTCATGACCAGTATCTTGGATTAAGTTCTTCGGAAGGATTAGACATTAGAGCATACGGTTTCCTAACGTGATAAGCTTTAGAATTCGGGACAGGGACGTGTGCATTACGCCACCGGATGTTATGTTTACAATAATATGCACTGTTGTACATTTATATAATATATACATACATATACACACACACACACACACATATATATATATAATATATATATATATATATACATATCATATATATACACACACACATACACATACACATATATATATATATATACATATATATATATATATATATATATATATATATATATATATATATATATATATATTTAGTGGCTCTTTATCTTCAGCTATATCTCATTAAAAGGCCCGCTCTAGGGTAGCATGGATCGCGAGTGATTGTTGTATTCTTGTTTTTACGTTTCTTAGGAACTGTCCTAACTGTCTTAAAAGCTATGGTTCTCTCTGCTTAAAAGGTAATAATTTCTTTTAGGGGTCTTATTTCTGAATGTTTGTCTTTGGTTTTCTTAGTTTTATTTATCCCCTTAGGTTATAAAATATTTTCACCTGTAATTCTTAATGGGTGTTGTTACCGAGTCTATCTGAGGGAGATGTCAATAAACTTTCTGAGTCCCAAAATTTAGACTTTGATTCCGTTCGTTCTTATTAGCGACACTTCACACTATCACCAATCATTCTCCTTCTCTCTCTCTCTCTCCCTTTATAACTATTTTCTCCCCTTGAATCTATTTTCTACTGCTGTCTGCTTCTGTCTTACCCTAATAAAGTATCTTTCTCTGTGACGTCATAGCTCTGTGGTGTAGCTATGACTATGTACGTTTTTTTCCCGTGTTTTCACTTCCATACGTCCGTTTCATTAAATTTCATATGTTGACGGACTTTTAAGTTATCGTTTGATTAGTCACTTATAACGCATATGGGTTCCCGACATCTCGGCGTCAACCGGCCGCCCATAGTACGTTTTGGAGGACAGGGCCCCTTTCATTCCGTGACCTTTGGCCTCCAATAATGGACTCACTAAAGACGCTGACTTTGCATTGTCGCTCTACGACCAAACACCATTTAGAATTTTAGATCGACGCCACACCACGGTTTTTAGATATATTTACAATGTTTTCATCTCTGTTATATATATATATATATATATATATATATATATATATATATATATATATATATATATTATATATATATATATATATATATATTGTTTCGTGTAGGGTCTTGGCTGATCATTTATTGTTCGATTTACGTAATTTTCACGGCCCTGCAAACCAAGAATACACGTAACCTGCCACTTGAAGACAAGAGTTAACCTCAAAGACAGTCGTTAATTAGCCCAAAGGTCGCCAGTTAAGGGTAATTAACCTTTAACAAAGAATATTCAAAGGAATAAAGACTTTATAATAAACGTCCTCCAACTGTGGACGCATACAAGAATCTCTACTCGTTAAGATGAATTTAGATTTCAAACGCAATGGTTCCTCCAAACAATTGAACGCTAGGCAGAAGAGAGCTTCGAGACTTAAACTGATTTGCTTACCCTAAATCCTAGGTATTTTACTGGAATAACGGGGTTGAAGCTAACAATATAATAATTTGGCTTAATCTAGACTTCGTGAACACATATACCGTAAGTGGTGGCTGAAGGAGGAACAAAGGAAATTTGAAATACAGAAAACAAAGGATAAAAGAATGGGCGAAGTTTTGAACAAAAAGCGACTTTACCTTAGGACGAACGTTGTGCACATCAACGACCGACGAGGAGTCCTTGCAATTGTTTCTTCACTTCACTAATAGAATAATAGACAAAGAAAGGGGAAGAGGTCCAACTGGACGTGTTCTCTCCAAAGCTTGTTCTCTCTCCTGTTCCTGACCGGCCTAGGTCAGAACAGTCACCCTAGGCGTCCGCGTTCTGTTAAAAACATTCGCCAAGAGACAGGTAGAAAGGAAAAAAGGACCTTAGGACCACCTATTTTTAAGGCTGATATGGAATTTTCCTATAGGGGGAAAAATGGCTAAATGCTACCTATCCCTCCCAACGGACGTTAAAGTTTGAACTGAAGACGCTCCCATATAGACAACATCTTTTCCCGGTCTCGGTCAGGTTGATATTATTTACAATCAAAAGTTACGAGGGCGAACAGCAGTAATATTTATAAAAATATATATTTATATATATATATATATATGTATATATTGTAATATATATATGTATATATTATATGTGTGTGTGTGTGTGCGAATTTGGTTACATAAACACTGCAACACCTTTTCCAGGAGTACCAAGGTAGCCATATATACTCGAATTAGAAAATATGCAACGCAAATATATTTGAGCATACATCTGAAGATACACGTGGAAGGCATTACGGTATTATGCAATGCAGATCAAGGTCCAGAGAGAGGCGATTAATTACATGAATAATTCTGATCTTCCTAAAGGTAGGTTTTGCTTGGCGCGATTATTGCTCAACGATGACCGTTCATGGATTAACGATGATCGTCAAACGATTTTTAGAGCACTAATTTGCATGTTTTTCAATTAGGCTATTTTGCTTTGAACGATTGACGGTAGACGTTCAAAGCAAAACAGCTTAATTACAAACAGGCAAATTAGTGCTCTAAAAATCGTGAGCGATCATCGTTGAGCGATAATGGCACCAAGCAAAGCCTACCTTAAAGAAGAGAAAACACCACTTGTAACTAGATTTCCAAGAGGGGCGCGCAGTTCTTAGCCGATATTGAATGTTTGTGTAAATTATGCATGCATGCAGATGCGAACCGAGAGAAAATGCTATTGAAAATATCAAATAAAGAACAAAACTGCCCAGAGTTACGAAGTAATGATCAGCTGATGGTGTTCATCACACTTAATTACTTTTCCCCTGACAATATTATTCATCGAAACCCACCAAGTTAAGTGTGGCCAAAGTATAGAAGTAACGAATCTAACAAAATACTCCCATTTTTTTAGCTTTTAGAAACCTTCCGAAGCTTGGTGCAAGGGTAAGTTTTAAATAAATCAAACCATCTGAGACTCAGAGCTTCTAAATTGTCTTTAAGACGTCTTTATAAAGTACTTGACTCACAAAGTCCTATGAGTCAGCATCAAGTCCGTGTTTTCGTAAGGGGACAAACCCGGTCATTTTCCGGTATTTCTTGTGAAAAACCTTGACTTTGGCCTTTCAGCGTCCCTCTCGCAGCTCTTTAAGCTTCATATTTTTAGCACTTTATTACTGTATTTGGAATGTAGCCTACCTACGTTGTGCTGAAACACCAGAGTCCTGTTATATTTGTCGTATAATAAAAATTGAAATGTCATTATCCTTGGATCCTGTGTCCCAAAGTTCCTGGTCCTTTGAGTATCCAACAATGATGTAAGAAACTGATTTTATAAAAAAAAATTTCCATACGCCTACACGAACGCTGTTTTATTATTATTCTTATTTATTGGTCCATGGTGGACTAAGACTACTTCTACCATTTGTTAGTTAAATTACAGGATTTAATTGCATACCATTTGTTAGTTAAATTAGCGCATTTAATTGCATACCATTTGTTAGTTAAATTAGAGTATTTAATTGCAAAGTATACTGGTTCTCGTCGTATGTTCACTATTTCTATTATCACTGACCGTTTTAAGCTTATTTCAACTGCCTTTCCACGAAATGAACTTGTGATTCTAAAAGCAACATTACACATCATAGAATGCTTCCATCAAGCACCCTTACGACTTATTTTACCATTGTTTAAAATCAATGAATTGCAATTAGTGTTCACATTGAAAATAGTATGGAAATGTTATTTTCATTTTACTATAATTAATTACATTATTTTTCACTAATTTCATTATTATTATTAAGCATCATCGTGAATTGCTAATTTTATCTTTATAGTTTACAAACTAAATTAACTGTGCTGACTTGGCTATCTTTTATTATATATTTTTTCCTATTATTATTATTCTTTAACTACTTTTCGAGATGGAGCCTTTCGGCTAGTAAATGTTTTCAGTTTCCAAGTGGGAAAGAAGTCTGGCTACAATGTGATGATGGCATATAATTTAATACGGCTCTATTGAATTTAAATTAAGCATTGCTAGATAGCTTAAACATCTGAATAAAATCCTCGGTAATCAGCATTCTAATTCTCTCATAACTAGCTAACTGTTTCTTCACATTAGTCAAAACTAGAAGCCATTGTTCTTGCGCAGATTATTTAGTAATACCTAGACAAAACTGGTTCCAGCTTATGGCCCTGGAATCCTTGGAACGAACCCAATACAGACTGAAAGCGCACAACAAATATTTGTCATCTTTTAAGTGCCTTTCTGGCATTTGCCACTACTGTATATCATTTACAATGATCCACGATCTTTCTGGTATTTACCACTGTCTTAATATTTGCTTCCATGTTACACGTATTTTGTCTCAAGACATTTACTATTAATTTACAGAACAAATCTTTTCAAGAAGGAAAGAAAAAGCGCTTTCTAATTCGTTTATTTATTTGTCTTTGAAAAATCTATTTTCCTTAACCTCACAGACTGCTGTACTTTGTTTCTGGCCTTTACACGTTCAATGATGCCTGAAGCCCGCCACTCCCCCTCCACACACACAGTACCCACTCCCCAACCCCTAGCCCCTACTATCCCCCTTCCCCTAAAAATGTACCTGTACTCAGTCTTGTGTGGTGAAAAGTCCAGGCTTCTTTAGGCGTTACTGCAACAAACACGACAAGCAGACATACGGGAAACGATAAGTTAACTGCGTGAATGGAAGTGAAACATTCTTAATAAGAATTCCATGGAAAAATAAACTAGCTGTTGCCAAGAGCAGAGCAACCTCCACGATACATGCAACCCGGTAGTCTTATCGATTCTTCACTAGCTCATGAATGACATACACCTTATCAAAAATGTATGTCACCCTTGAATATTTCTTATCACATGACGTCTCAATCCAGTTGGAGGTGCGGCTCGTGGCACGTACTTCAAGTATCCTAATGTTCTTTCAGGAATCGCTTTTCTGGTTATTTTTTACTGATTTTTTATGTAATGACAAACTACAAGAAAAAAAATCTTGTACACAAAACATTAAAGCACTTATTCAAAGACGATGCACTGAAAGACGCCAGGAAGAACGGTTTCTTTTTATAGCACAGTTGCCCAGTCTAGTTCTAACTGAACATTGACGGCTAAAACAGCCACTATCCTGTCGTTTCTTGCTTCCTCCCTTAACTCGACAGTGGTGGTGGTGGTGGTAATTTATACTCGGCGCAGGCTTTGTGCTTTCGCTACCTTTAGCGAGTTCGAATTTCGTGATCTTTCCGTGTGTTCGTGCTGGCAAAGTTTTAAACCTTGTCCTACTTGAGCAGCTATTGCTTTATTGTTCCGTGTCGTATGATACTTAATCCTAAAGGTGACCATCATGACCTGTTTAGACTGTTAAGGTCACTATCATCGACCTGTTTTGACTCTTAAGGTCACTACCATCGTATATGACGCTGAGAGGAATTAATTTTAACAAGTCACGCAATATACTTTAGATGACTGAACGAAGTCTGTCAGTGCATATACGTCAAGTGGAACAGAATGAACCTGCCCTATAGACTTGAGAGAGTGACCAGAGTGGATCAGGATGCTCGCAAAAAACTAGTGTTTGAGAAGTCAAATGAAGTGCAGGAGAAAAATAAGCAAGAGATCCATTTCTCTTCCATTTCCATGACTCATTCCTCTATTTTTTCATCCCCATCACCTTCAGTCCTCTTCTGCTGATGGCACTTTTTCTCAATTGCCTCATCTTCATCTATTAATTCGAGTCGTGTGAGTTTATCTGACTGGAATGGGATCCTTGATTTTATAAAATTCAAGGTCTATAATGCACAGTTTCTTCTTATTTCTCCGCCTCCTCTTTTATCTGGTACTTCAGTCAACTTAGATGAAAATAAGTTAACCTACCAGTATTGTAGGAATTGGAATTGGAATATTTAGGCCAAGCGCTGGGACCTGTGAGGTCATTCAGCTCTGAAAATAATGTTGAAACAACTGTCAGGAGAGGGTGGAAAGTATGATGGAAGAAAGATAATATGAATGGAGGTATAGTAAAAGGAATGAAAGGGGTTGCCGCTAAGGGACGTTGCAAAGAACCTAAAGTACTGCCTACAGTGCACCGCGTGAGGTACACTGACGGCATTACCACCTACGGTGATCAGTATTGTAGGTGCCCAGGTTGCTTTCCATTTTTCTTGGAGAGATAACATCGTTCATAGCACTAATTGTGACTAAAGAATGATCTGTATTTTCTTCAAATGACGTTGCACGCATTCTTCCCCGTCTGGAGGATTGTTTTCTTGTTTCTCTTTCCTCGGCAGGCCTGCATCTAAGGCAATTCATTTGATCTCTCTCTCTCTCTCTCTCTCTCTCTCTCTCTCTCTCTCTCTCTTCGGTCACCTCTGCGTCGGCTTACAAGGTTCAGTGACTAATTCTTTCCTTACCTCTTCTTTGGGCCTAGGCTAGACAAGTACATTAGGATGCTGGTCCCCCCTTGACTTTGCTTTTAAAAATATATGTTGGTTTTTGTCATAGTCATGTTAATTTTCAGTAAAATATTGCACTGCTCCTACTGATAATAACTGTAAATCTGGATGAATTAAACTAAGCTTTCCTATTGATAAATTTCACTGTATTTTCCTCTTTTATATGACTGCAGCCAGTAAAAGTCAAATCGTTTATTATGAAATATTTTCAATCTGTAACTTGTGCCCAGATATGAATTACCCCAACTTTGTCAAGTAGTTCAAATACTGTATGGTTTCATCGTTAAACCTTAGCAAAAAACTGACAAATTCTTGTAGCTTTGCCACACGTACGTGGCTCTCAAAAATTCTCTCTCTTCACAGACTAATCTTATCTGATAAAGAAGAAAGTCCATAAAGCCGTAATCTTATCTACTTGATTTAAGTTAATACAACATTCTTCGGCTAAAACATATGAAATGACCTAACCGAGAGTTTACAAGAGACATTATCAGTATTAAAGCTGGATATGCATATGCATCATGAACGTAAGGCTAATCGATAAAGCCATCACCATTTCTCTAAAAACATTGTGTGTGTGTGTGTGTGTGTGTGTGTGTGTGTGTGTGTGTGCGCGCGCGCGCGCCTCTCCTTGCTTTTAATATAATCGGCAAAAACCGTAATTCGAATATTCTTCTTCTTCTTCTTTTTCTTTTAACGTGCTTTTTATTCCCATTTTTGTATGGGGTAAGCACGATGCCTTTCTTTTGAAGGACTTTTGATTTGGCTTTAGGGTAGACCTGTGGTCTCGATCGGCTGCCCTGCCTGACATCGCTTAGACCCCGGTACGTATGTTTCATGTATCATATTTCTCCCCAGCAGCGAGAAGTTATTGCGCGGGTATGGCGAGAGTTCGAGACGTGTGAGATGTTTTGTTATGTTTTTAGAAGGTGTTGTAGTGGCTTTGTTTTGTGTGTGTATTTAGTCTGTAACATCCATTTGCTTTTTAAGCATATGCGCCCCAGATTCCTTCCGATTCTCCTTAGAAGATAGAATTTAGGAAAAAGGCCAAGCGCTGGACCCATCAGGTCATTCAGCGCTGAAACGGCAATTGACAGTAAAAAGGTTTGAACAGGAGGAAAACCTCGCAGTTGCACTATGAAACAACTGTTAGGAGAGTACGATGGAAGAAAGTAAGACGGAGGTTCAGTAAAAGGAATAAAAGGGGGTTGCAGTTAGGGGCCGAAAGGACACTGCACAGAACCTTAAGCAATGCCTACAGTGCACCGCATGAGGTGCACTGACGGCACTAACCCCCTACGGGATCTGAATCTTCTTCAATATACCATTCATAAGCAGTAGAGCACAGAGGACTACGAAGTCGAAGAGAGAGAGAGAGATTCTTTTAAATAAGAGCCACGAAATTTTTATTTCTTCTCAGAAGTGAACTACCCATAAACCATGAAATTCATAAACATCTGAACTGGCAACCAACGGCGGATATTGAGCTCGCCAAAAAGGAACCAGACTGCACGGCGCCTACTGGTTACCAACCCTCACCTAACACTCCCCCTCTCCCCACCCCCCGCACCTTGAATATTAATCTTCTTCTCTAAGTAAAGCTGCACGTTTTTATAAAGTCTGTCGATTTATAAAAATAGCATCGAAGTCATTTAACTCTCGTTTAATTGTTCAATATTCTTTGGTCCATAATTGCAGGATAAAAATCTATTATCAATGCGAAACCAAAAATAATTGAAAAACTATCTCCAGTCACTGCTAGGAGCATCTGCAGGTTGAAGAACATGGCTCAGGATAAGCAATAGCAAGGGCAATCATCTTTAATTAATCTTGATTAGTTAATGACAAGTTATAAAGGCCTCTGCACATAAATGTCCTTGGACAGATTGGCATTCTGTACAGCATACTCGTTACAGAGTTGTTGGTTTCTATAATTTCGGTATCTCGTGGACATTCATAGATGTAGCGAGGCAGACTGTGGAAGAGAGAGAGAGAGAGAGAGAGAGAGAGAGAGAGAGAGAGAGAGAGAGAGAGAGAGAGCAAATTACATGATTGATATTCAAGCTTATGCTGGCATTATTGCTTAAAAATCAATACAATATAATAAGTTGACACAAATGTCTTAACACTTTCTGAAAGCCAGTCATACAGGGTATCAATATTGATGATGAAAAAAGGAAAAAAGGATTTCATACATAAAGAAGACCTTAACGTAACAGATAATGTGGTTCAGTCTACTGAAAATGAAAGTAGGCACTGTACACATCCAAATGAACAATGTTGAGTGTTGCAGTCACACAGGCTGCTCCTATGCTACAAGAAAGTACAATTTGCCTTGCGGGGATGCGTGCAAGTCTTTTTCTTTTCTTCTTTTCTTTTTCTATCGTGATGCACGGCCTTAAATGGTTGCTTTGTTTTTCTTTTTTTTTGCTTCGTAAACTCAGAATTAAATAGTATGAGAATTTCCTTAAGTAAAAGTTGTCCGGTTCCGACAATGTGAATTTTTGAAGGCTTTTTTTTATGAACAACATCAAAACTAGATGTATAAGGCTTATGACACTTCCCTTACTATGCGGAAACAGAGTCTATAATATTCTGCCTTCTTATATTCACGTTCACAAGGGCAGTTTTGTTTGCATCAGAAAGGTCTACACTTATACAAGAACAAAGACATTTTTTCTTTATCCAGGCTAACATAGGAAGATAATTTACTCTTTAAAATCTCATGTGGATAAATGTTTTATTTGCATATAACGTCTTGACTTCAATTAAGCAGAAGGGACTGACTGACAGTTCTGACTGAAGGAGATTAACGTAGTAGTAGTCAGGAAGAATATTCAACAATTATCATGCCAAAAAATATTAATAGATTTGCATAAACTTTTTATATCGAAATCTATGTATGCCATTAATATAAACCATGAGACTGACAGGTCAAATGGAAAATATTCCCATATCTAGAGCCTATACCTGACCAAGGAAAAAACAAAAAGTGAGAGGACCCTAGAAAAGCCCGAACAGTCTGGTATCTGCAAAAATAAGCCAAAACTAAAATTTCCTATAAATATCCAAACTACACCAGAAGGTATATTCATTTTCTAAATAACACAACGTTACAGTCTGTTAACAGACAACTAAGATAATTAGTGTGCTAATCTAGCTTCGATAATCATTTCAGCTCAGATGGACCAACCTTGAGGGAACTCCTTCTAAAGCGGTACTTTAGCCTCTACTGTACAGTTGCATTATTGATTTGGTAGGTAGAAACTATGTCCGCTTTCTCAAGGTAGAATCATTTCTTACAAAATCATTCTGCTTTATATTACCTTTGAATAACCTTCATTCTCAGTCACACAGTACTAAAATATTAGCATTTCCTGCAACTAGTGCACGACATCACTTTTTCAGGCCTGATTCAAATAAAAACTTGACGTGTTACCTCGTATACCTGTATGCAATTTACTGATACTTAAGCCAAATTATAGTATGATTTTATTCGTCTCATATCTCCGGACAGAGAAATTAATCGATAAATATTATTCACACGTTAAAAGTGAAAGATACAAACATCCCCGGAAAAATAAACCTCAATAAGAACCACTTATGACATTCAACTCTCAGCTGAGACGGGCACAGCCAGCACCGTTGCACCACTGTCATTTGCTTCTTGAATCTTTTCCACCGGGTGGCGTGAATAATGAAACAAAACATCGTTAAAAGTAATCATATTCGTTTCGTGCTTATTTAAAATCAACATGTACGCTGTTAATTTCATCGCATTCAAACAGACTACTTTATTACAATCAAATAAACAAAGAGGCCTTTACATTTCTGTGATTAAATACTACACCTAAAAGTAAATGTACACAAGGGGGAGGTTTCATAAATAAAAAAGGAACACTTGCCTGGGGATAAATTCAGAAATTTGATAATAAATGGGAAAGTTTAATTTTTGCACTTCTAACTAGACGGATCTTGATTTCATACAGACACTAATGAAAAAAGAATGAGACAGACAGATCGATTACTCTAACAAGAGACAATGCTCCCATGCCTGTTTCTTATATTTATAGGTGGACCGGCTTCTCCCCCCAAAAATTATAACAAACCGACATTTTTTTACTATAATCAGAAATTTAGCAATGTAAAGTCGTTTTTACATGAGGCATTGGCCAAAAGGATGACATTTATTGCTTCTCTAAACAACTAAACGTTGTATGTGGAGTGAGTCATCAACGCCCTAAGTAAAATACAATACACGAGTGGTACTGTGCAGAAGAACGGCCTCCCCCTCCCCTCTCTCTCTCTCTCTCTCTCTCTCTCTCTCTCTCACTCAGACCTTTTCATTTAAAAGACAGTTTGTTATACAACGGAATAAAACTGGGTTTTTATGCAATCCGCACTTCTTTTCTACCAAGCCCGGGTTAGGCTACGAAAAACAAGCAAATGCAAAGCCCAGTGTTTCAAATTTCATGCCCCACTTTCACCACCGTTTTTAGCACAAGGGAACAAAACTAGAGAAAAACGTTGGCCATAAAATACTGTTACATGTCACATACGAGGTTCTAGTTTCTTTATAAGAATTCTACATTACCTTTCTTACCTTCACCCACGTTTCACTGAAAAATTAGCAACAGAAATGCGAAAATAAGTAGCATACAGTCGTTCAAAACGAGAGCAGCGAGGGCGGACGAAAATAAAATCAAAGCGGAACGGTTTTAAACATTTCTTGAATGATTAATACTTAAAAGTTACAAATACTGTAAGGTTTGCCCTATGATGTAACAATGAACAGCTTTTGCGACGAAAGCAAGTGACTGAAAAAATACTGTACTTACTCTGCCTGCGCTGCCTCATCGGTCTTGAACACCACAGGCATTTCGAGGTCTGCCGATTTCCTCTTGCTTCGAAACACTTTTTCTGGTTGTTAATAGAGAGTTTAGGCACAAAACAATATGTAACCGAACACCGTCGGATTTAGGTGTGGCTAAAGGCAGATGTGTCAGGCGAGGAAGTATTACGTTTCAAAGCGGCGTCCTGTCATGCACTGTCATTACCTTTCGTCATAAACGTGAGCTCACAGCTGGTTCCAGGCTGGAATAACGTTGCAAGATCTAAACGGGAATGCAGTCGTGAGATCGTGTAACTTGCTTACGGAATGACAACCGTCTAGGATCGCCCTCTCATACAGAGTGGTCTCTGTGTGTGACAAACCCTGCGCGTGGAAATCGCGATAACAGATAAGGTGAGAAAACAGGAAAGCAGAGCAAGATGTGGCAACGCAGCCAGTTCACTCGCTGGTCACATGGCCGCTGTATTGATCACTTACCAAGGGCGAAAAGGTCGGCGACGTAGTGGCGAAACAATATGAAACTGAGACACCTAAATAATATTACAAATGTAAATATTTATATTATCTATCATTATAAAATGGACAGGCTAAAGAGAAGAGTGCGCGTTCATTTTACATAATTTACATATCCCCTTATATTTCCTCTTTCAGGTCACGGTGTTTATGGTAGTCGAGGAAGAATTAGGTCCTCAGGAAACCGAAAGTGGAACTCATTTGTGAATGCTAGGTAATTAAATGAGAAAAGGGTAATTTAAAAGATTAAATTTAACTCAAGCCAAGGTAGTTTAGTAGTGAAACTCCCTTGGCAACATACGAATACTGTATATATATACAGTATATTGGGCGATATATGAATCAATTTGTGTTAATTTATTAGGCTACCAAGAGTAGAGAGGCCCTTGTTTCATAAAACATATAAACTTCCGGTGCAGAGACAGAGGGGGGAGAGATTGCATTCACTTCATTTACGCTCCAATGAAAAGTGCACGTGTGAATCAACACTGGCAATACTTGTTTATTGCTCATTAGTATGATCGAGCACCTGTAGACAGTAAACCACTATATATATATATATATATATATATATATATATATATATATATATATATATATATGTGTGTGTGTGTGTGTGTGTGTGTGCATATATATGTATATATCATATTGGCACATTTTAGTTTGATGACGACAATACGGTATTCATAACAACTTTCATTACTACTGCAACCTTAATTGTTATTACCACTCTTCTCCGTTCACCTATCAAAAGATGACGAACCATCGCACTCTTAAAGATCTTAACACTTCTCCCTGTCACCTAAGATATTTTTTCATCGACAGATAGAGCCCGACTGTATCCACTGCAGTCACGTGATAAACTCTCAGGTGGGTCACGGTAAGTGATATGTTTGCAGCCCATAGAATGATTCCATTTTTATCGTTTTCTGGTAGACCTACGATAAGTGAAGCGGAAGCAACCCCTACACCTTTATAGATGGAGTGGGTGATATTTGGTGATTTACTTTTTGGCAACAAAATAGCCCACGGAGAACAATATTGCAAGTGTTAAGGAGGTGCAATAGTCATTAATAGAAGCCTAAACAAAAAAGATTCATACACTGTAAAACCGGGCCGATTTCTGACGAAGACTGGCGCTAGAGGTATTCCTGAAAATTATCACATTCCCATTCCCAGAAAAATCTAGATGTTCGCTGACTGCTCCGCCCCAAAATCTCGAAACAGTTTGCCAGATGCGCAGACACGTGTAAACGTTATGTTATAAAAGCATAAGTAGACTCATTTTTGGACTGCACGTACTTCCATAACAAAAATCTTTGGTAAATCACCGAGGAGGCCAAGGTTTCTCCACCCCTCATTAGGATAGCATCACCTGCTTTCTTAATTCTCACATGGAGGTCGACAGACAGTTCAATACTGGCATAATCTAGCCAAGTCTTTGAGAAGGAGAGACAAAGAAAGTGAGGATTAAAGGACTAAGGGAAGGAAAGCAGTGAAGGGAATCTACAGTTTGTGCGTTAAAGTGATGCAAATGAAGCCCTTATTTACATAAGTGCTTCAGGACAAAGATGCAAGTCTTTCATTACGTTTGTTTCCATGGGATAATCTTTTAATATTTCGTACACATTCTTTATAATAAGCGCAACAAATGTAAGTTGCCTATATAAGCAGCACTTAAAAAAACCTAAGATTACAAAATGAATGCTACACTGAATAATGCAGTCATTGTGAATCATGGTTATAAAATATCGAATGAGAAGGCGCAGTCACTGCGGGAAAGCGAAAAAGTATATTAGAAAGTAAAAGGATGAGTGAGATGAATTCGCTCTTTTCCAAGCGACCTCTTCAAGTGACGTATCAACCACCGGACGTTTCGTCACCCTGAAGTTAAAAATAGTCCATAAGTAGACAGAACCGGGATGTAAAAACCCACAATGGACCTGTTCCTCCGATTCTTAAACTCACTCAACTTACAATTCTGGAACATATAAACTAAAAACTGGATTCTTGTTCTCGAAATTCCGACAGAATTCTTCCACGCTACTTAAAATAAAAACGAACTTTACTCGTTAGTAATAATATCCTGGACTAACAATATTTAAGATCAAAGGGAAATTTAGTACCCGTGACCAAATAAATGGAAAAAAATAAAAATACTAATAATGTAACGCTTATGTTCTGTCTAGAAATGTTACGCCACACGAAATTATCTATTAACTAACAACAATCTCTCACAAAAGATGTGATGTAAGCAGTTAAAACCTTACTGAACTTTTCCTGACACATATATAGCAAGTAAGTGAGTTACGAATGTTATCCCTAACGCAAGTTGAAAGGTAAAAATATAATCTCGGGGACAAAAAGCTCGACCTGCTTTACTTATCAAAATCATGTTTCCTGCACGTGATGCAAGAGGCTCTCCCGCTCCATATTTCTTCTTCTTCTAATTTATCATCCGCCTCTTTCCTTTTATTCTAAAATTCCCATCTAAAGTAGAGAGAATGATTGTTCAATGGGAATCCAGGAATATCTGAAGCTTCGTTAGCACTTCCGAAGCTCCCTCATATATATATATATATATATATATATATATATATATATATATATATATATATATATATATATATATATTATATATACACATATAAAGGAACTTCGGGAATCATAATCCTTATTCGACAACCAGTGCAATTACGAGACAATGAGACAATAATGCCAGGATGAGGTTTGGAACAGATTGCTCCTTGACGAAATTGCGTCAGGCTAAACTCAAATTTCACGTGTATACGTTAGGTGGCAACTAAACCAAGGCTTTCGAAAAACTGTCAAGTAGCTCTACGTATCTAAATGAATCACAAACTCGTAACTCTCCTTCCACGATAACTAACTTGTAATAAAGTGAGAACCCTCTTTTAAAAAATCCTCAAATGAGATTTGGTCACACATACAGTACTGTAAGTGAGCGATGCAACTCAGATTTTCAAATACAAGTGCACGCACAGGCAAACCGACATCACTTTCAGATATTTACGCATTATATAGTGCGTGAATGAAATCGTGGACAAGACCCATGCCCAGAAGGGTGTATTTAGGAGTTTCGCCTCCCCCTCCCCCCGCCCCGTTGGAAGAATAAAAAAAAAGTGAGATAATAAAAATCAAGAACCATTTCATCACTTACATGAGATAACAATAGAAAAAGAGCTAGAAAGTTTTAGGAAATTTAATAAAAGCATGAACCATTTTCATGTCGGTTTGTGTTACTCTAAGTACCTAAATTACTAGATACTTTTTAAAAATAATAATCTACGTTATGAAAAGTCTTTTTGAAACCCATTCCTTTTAAAATATCTGCGCACGGGACTCATCGTGAACAACATTCTAAGTTTATAATTTGTTATTTCATAACTAAACAGAATGCAAGGATAAGGCCATGATATAAGATGAATATAATGAAACTGCCAATTTTAACATTAAGATTCTTCTTATTCAAGTCACACCTATAAAAAGAAATATTCCAGAAACCATGTGTCATCGGAGAGAGAGAGAGAGAGAGAGAGAGAGAGAGAGAGAGAGAGAGAGAGAGATAATGTCACTCATTTAAATGGTACAGCGCTTCAGATTCTAACTGATTAAATAACAGATTTATATATTTCAGTCTTGCCTCTAATGCAAAAACGCTAATTACAAAAAATAAAGTTAAGCCGGCAAATTCTCTCCAGATAAAGAGCTTTCGCACTAGCGTACGTTCAAAATCCACTTACGTTCTCGGACCCTGACTTGGACCTTGGAAAAAATGTTTTTCTTTCTGCTACGTTTCCTTTTTTTTTTTTTTATCTCACTCTCTGACAAGGGAGGCGCAGACGAACGCCCTTTCCCTTTGGAATGTCAAGGAAAAACCCACGACAATGATCTCCGGTACAGGAACCAGTTTTTGGACCGACCCATATTTTGTTTGTTTTCTTCAAGAGGCTGCACGTTGTCATTTAAAAGTAGCAGTACGGTAGTTACATTTAAAGAGTGATGGCCAACTGTCAACATTAATACATATTCCAGAACTGCCAGCCTTGTTTATTGCGGTTCCATCAAACATGACTGCTCACGGTGAGCGACAAAGATAAGCGTTCTTTTCAACACCACCACAAACCCTCTCTCACCCCGTCTCTTAATTAAAGGGATTGACAATCAGTGTTTTCACTTAGCGATGATAAACACACAACGCAGTTTCAGATGACGGACAAAGAACAATATGAATCACCTTCTGATTAAAACGAGCGTTCCTTTGAAATACTTCGTAATAACTATATTCTCGCCTCAAAAGGTAGACCTTTAATTGTTCAGTTCTGAATATACTTTTCTTCGATTTAGTTACCGTGTTCTTTTGGTGAGACTCCTTTTCCCTCTCTTTGTTTCTGCTTCTTCCATTATTTACTTCTTCCTTCATCGGTAGTTCCTGTCTTAACAGACAACTAAAACTAGATAGAACCCTCGTTCTTATCTTCCTCGCGTTGCTTTGATAAAAGGCATTTTAAGGAGTGCACGAGGAGGAACTTCTTACCGCAGTTCTCTTCCCCTAAAATACGACAAAATATTTTTTCTTCCAATATTTCCTCCTGATACTTTTATTCTGAAGTGGCTAAAATATTTGGTATTAATTATTTTTACAAGCCATTTATTCTTTTCAGGTTTCCAAATTTGGTTGTTCTTCTCACCATGCACATCTTGAAGGCAAAGACTTTTTAGCATTTCCTTGAATGTTCAGCCAGAAGCTCTCACCTCTTGACAACAACCCCTTGTTATTACGTAATCTGAGGAACTCCAATATGAATTTTTTCATTTACTGGTAATTTTCCCTTGAACACGTTTTTGATGTTTTTTTCCCTTAAAATCATTCATTTCTCATAAAACACTAAGCAACAAATAATGCTTATACGGAAGCCTAAAAATGTCGCAAAACCTCTAATATCATGACCCTTTTGTGACCGAATGAGCCACGTACGACCTTGCAAAGGTGAAAGAGGTCTTCCTCCACTGTGCCCTTCCTCCCTAGTCTCAAGGTCGTATATTTTGGCGGGGGCGGTGATGGCTGGTAGAGGTTGTACAGGAGTGGTGTAAGGGAGGAAGAAAAGAGAGGGAAAGGAGAGGGTGGGTAAGAAGGAAGAGGAAATGAAGGTGAGAAGGGGAGGGAGACACCGTCGACTCTGCTTGCAACCGAACTTTATCCCCAGTTGCCGCTGTGTAATGAGTTATCTCTCCTTGATAGATTCACGAACCTTTCCTTCAAGGATTGACTGAGACACCTTGAATATTCTTCTCTCTCGCTCAGCTTCACAAAAGCATAACGGAACTCTGAGTCCAGGGACATCAAGACATGGAATGAAGTCAGATTTTCAAGAGATTGCGTCATTGTTGTCTGGCAGCGTCAACCGCTGCCACACTACCACCCACTCACAGACCAATATGGCGCCAGTTGATGCTTGCGGACCCAGGTCTTCTGTCATTCTTGCTGACCTCTTCCACGGTTAGAGATCGTGCCGATCTGGAGTTGGGTCGACATTCATGACCATCAATATTACGAGCAGAAATTCAATGGTGCAGTGCAATAGCGGCGTGAAAGTATGTTTCATGAAGAGAACGAAGCTTCCCCTTTCTCATTTTGGTCCATTTTCTTTGCATACATATTTTTTTTTCCTGAACAGGATCAGTAGGCGATAGACATGGCTAGCAGATCATTGGAGGCAAATATATCACAGAGAGAAAGGGGGTGGTGTGAAATGATTCTTTCACGACAACTGCAATTGCGGATAAAATTATGATCACATTGATAATAAAGCATTCACAACCATTTTTTCCACTATAAGAAAAACCAAGATTAAATGTTTTTATATTTGAAATATTGGTGAAAGGCATATGCCAAAAACGAAACATGAGTAAATGTACGTTGTTACACGGGGAAAAACAAAGAGGGGACATATCACCGAGCAACCATTCGTTCAAAAAAAATTTCCTACAGTATATGAACACAAGTCCCTCATAAAAGTACAGATTCCGCACATCAGACAAAATTAGCAGAACCTTTGGCATATCTAATGAGTAACACTGGAAGTAGGAGCTCAACAAACAAATAGAAGGAATTTCTTTTGCTTTAATTTATCAACTTCAGGCGGCATCCCACTAAAACACCGAACGTATTTCATTCATTATCTGGTGTTAACTCATTGCCTGGCCCTTTGTACATTACTGAATATTAATTTTGCCCTCGATCATTTAAAGCACTTCTTTTTAAGTGAAACACACAAAGAAGAATTTTCAGACTATGTCAACAAACCTGGTCGATTTTTCAAAGGAATGTTATTTTAGTTTACGATTTGGAGTGTACATGATATTCAATAACTAATAAAACAGCCATGAGTATGATGCTTGACCGTATTCGAAGAAAATCTTACAGATATCGACTCAGTCTCTCAAATACGTTTTAGTTGGAGTCGGAATGTTGTTGACAATCCTCTCCTTGATAGGTATTTCAAGTTATTTTCTAGTTTTATTTTAGCGCAGAATTGTTACCAAATACAAAGGTAAGTACAGCAAAGAACACTTTCCTTTTTCCTCATTGACTAGTTCCACCAAATGAAACCCCAGCATAATGAGCTTTTGGACGAACAACAACTCTGATGGCTTCATACGGCAAGGCTGACTCTCTCTCTCTCTCTCTCTCTCTCTCTCTCTCTCTCTCTCTCTCTCCATTTGTATTACATCCTTTTGCATATAAATAAAGGTGATATGCCGGCATGTATATACACACACGCACACAAATTCACGCATATAGTCATGAATAAATGATACTGTAAATATGTAACAATCTACATGATACAGTATATTTCCTAAAGTAAACAAATGTATTCTTCGCTGCTTCCCCACGAGGTATCAAGGAAAATTCCACATTTTCTGGTAGCTGACATCATGAACGTGATCGTGGAATGCAAACTTGGATAGTTTGTCGAACTGCCAACTGCTTCCTCGTTTGTTTAAATACTGCAATCATTGTTGACAACTGAATGAACGCGTTAACATTGCACAAATCTCTCTTAATTATTTACAGGCATGAAAATTCTCCCCAAGCTCATTCATACTTAATCCATGCGCAAACTGCGTGGAAACGATCGCCACTTTTTCTGTCTCATTTTATTGTATTACTTCAGCCTTGACATGTTAAAAGTATAATTGTCACATAAAAATGTAAATTCTAAACAGTCAATTTTTATGGAGACTTTAAAACACTGTAAATAAGTCCGTAGGACACTGGCTTCCACATGTACATCATGGGAACTTGGGTGTGAATTATCGATTCCTATAAACAATGAAAAGAGCGGTATACCACTTCTTTCTAGTTTTCAACAGAACTCACAGATAGCATTTATGTCCACGTGTTCAAGGGAGTGAAATAGCAATGGGTACCCATGAAGTGACAAAAACGCTATATTAAAAAGATTGACAACAAAGGAGTGACAAACAAAGATAATCATTTTTATCTATCAAATTTAAGCAAGGAATATTCTAAGTGGATGCGAAGTTGCGGGATACATAATACATACATACATATATATATATATATATATATATATATATATATATATATATATATATATATATATATATGTGTGTGTGTGTGTGTGTGTGTGTGTGTGTGTGTACAGTCACTCAGACACTCTTACCAATGAGCAGTGTCCCAACAAGGAATGGATCCAGAGACAAGTAAATCAGCCATTGTCATTTTTACCCTTTAACTGCTGAATAAAGGAGGGATCCTCTGTACACAACTTCCATGGTATCAGGCGTTTCATATACATTTAAAGATGGCTGCTATTAATAAATAGCTGATCGATTCAGACCCCGAATTCACAGTGCCACTCGCCTCTGTGTTATACACAGTCGCGTGCTTCCAGGATATTAAGGTTCTGCAGACCGGTAATTTTTTTCGTATTGGATTAACCCCTCGCTGATAATCTTTTGTTAATGGAAAGACACACTTGACGAAGTTATATCATCCCCTGGAATTTCTGCCAGAGAGAGTCTTCTGCCTAAAAAAGACACTCTGCCTTAAATAGCATATGATTATCACTTACGTTATCGGCCCATATGGGCTTCTATTGTCTCTGTTGTTAAGACGGTGACTTAAAATTGTTGAAAGCGGCCCATTCAGCATACTCGATGCCCTTAAAGCGACAGACAACAATCCTTGTTTCGTCAAGTGCAGGCGAAACGTGCATGTGTTAAATATTGAGCAGAGTAATCAAATGACTAGTTAGTTATCTGCGGGTTACATATGCACACCGTCAACTATCAATGCTACCACGTTTCTTAAATTCATATTCAACCAGTTCTATATATAATCTACCGTTTTCACTCCAAACATTATGCTTTGAGAAGGCTACGCTAAGCAGGGATGAAGAATGGATGGTACGTCACATCAGTTTGAAGTCGATGACGCCATATCGAATTCTGTGCATCTTGTGTATGTCATATAACTACAATTTTTCCGGCTGATAAACTAAAAACCTTAATTACCTAAACTGATGTTTTAATTACTAATCGAATGAATTTAATGAGTTAGGAAACCGCGAAGGACGCAGTTTCGAACACTGAGGATTTTGTGTAGATGTTTTATACCGACAGCATTAATCAAGTAACTGGAATTTGGTTTGTTTCAGTATTAAGAAGACTTTGCTTACCTAAACTGAGGCCTTAAAATTATGAAATAAAGGTATTACTTGGTCAATGTGAGTGCAAAAAAACATTCCTTGATAATCCAACCATCTAGGTTCTACAATACCTCGTGACATATAATCAAATGTGTGAAAATCCGTTTACTTATCCGATTTTCTAAAATGTGTAAGAGGGTGGCCTGAAAAACAACTCTTACTATTTTCCAGTTCGAGAATAAGTGGTCTTACCTTTGCCTTAATAGCAATCTCGGCTTTCATGACTTTTTCTGATGTAAAAACATATTAATGTCAGGTCGCTGTTGAATTCATTTTCATTAAACTGATAAAAACATCTGAGGGATCTCACTTTCATCATAACATATCGCCACTAAGAGTTCACCGACTTTTCAACATTAGTCGCTGTGAAAGTCCATCAGAGCTATAGGACGCTTAAGGGTCACTGACCTCAGCGAGCCACATAAGCCTACTCGGAGTTGGAACAAACCTTTAGGCCTCCAGCCTGCTTCCTATCACGGCTCTAGCCTCAGGCGCTCCCACTGGGAGCCATCCACTCATAGTAGGGGGTTCTGTCGTGGCACGGTTCTGTGGGCCAAGGCCGCGTGGATATACACGTGAGAACATTACCGACCGACATACATAGTTAATGCTAAAGACTAAGACATACGTCACCGCAGTTTGCTTTATTGATATTTGTTATGGACTCCAAATTTTGTCTACTCGATAACCACATATTGTCATAGTACCCGTAACTTTGGTTCCTTTTACGTCTTGGAGTATATTGGTCGTGTCTTTCCTACACAAGGTACAAAAATATCATGTAACATGGAATGACTGGGTAATAGGAATGGTAAGGAGGGATGGAAATATAAGGGACACAACAGCCAGAAAGAACTTTCTCTGTAGCCATTTTGTTTCGTGTTGATCTTTTTGTGGTTTAATGTCAAACTTTAGGAATTTTTCTGATATTGATCCACACGACTACCGGGGTTCCTCTTCGAATCTCGTTCTATCCGGCGCTAACCAGACCCTTCCGCATATAAAAAGAATCATTCTAAATAGCAGGAATGCGCACTCCAATTGTTCAGCAATATACAGTACACTTCACTTCCATCGAACCCGACTGCCTGTGCCATCATCACAGAGTATAATGGCAAAAGGCTGTTATCGAATTCTCTTGCTGCATTTGCATCACGTTTCTTGATTCACCCTGATGACCGTCACTTCGAAAGGTCACAGTTCTTATACTAATTAGAAATTAATGCGCATTCCTGCATACTCTAATGCGAAAGCAAGAATTTACCTCCAGAATCTCGAGAATTTATCAGAGATCAAGACCCTGCTTCGTAAAATAGATTTATTTGATCCTAAACCTTTCTCTGGTTTAATGAGAGCCCGTCTTTAAATACATGAATAGCATCACTACAATTTCCATAAATGACATAATGCGTTCAGGATAAAAATCTGGAGGTAAACTTTTTGGGTGGTTTTGGAAAGGAAAGATATTTCTTCATCAATTATTTTCAAGAGGTTTAAACTCTGTCATTTTGTCCGTTTATGAAGTTAACATAAAGATCGTTAAGTTTTAGCAAATGATCTCAGGACCCATCGATTAAATCCTGTAGTAATTCAACCGAGATCTAGAACCAGAGTTCGTGAAAATTTTGGAATATTTAAGATGTGGACTTCGGGCAGTTCATAACTCAAGTGCCATCAGACCTAGATTCAGACGTAGTGGGCTGCAAATTCTCAGCCTGAAAAAGAAAAACAACGCACAGAGAGAGAGAGAGAGAGAGAGAGAGAGAGAGAGAGAGAGAGAGAGAGGCCAAGTCAACTTTAGGTGTGAATTTTTAGTTAACTCTTTTGAAACGTTGGTCATTTTCTTCTTTAAAACATAATGTCTTGGAAATTATATGTCGTCATCTAATGCACAAGCAATAGACTCTGATGCTTTCCATGTGGTGCTGCCGATCCTAACACTAAAAATAGAAGGTAGACAAGACAAAGCTCGTAGTCATGGTGTGGGGATTCACTGCACACAGCGTTTAGTGTGCTGACTCAGCAAAGCAATCGCCCATGCGACAATGGGAGGAAGGAGAATACATATCCTAAGGATACTACGTCTGGTATTAGCTCATTTCGTTACGAACTAATATTTACACAACGTGAACCGTACGCTTTGCTGGAGGAATTAAATCCACCCTTTTAAAAGAAACAAATTTCTAAAGCAGGACAGTTATTTGACTCTATATAACAACCAAGGTATTACTAATCTATGATGTCACAGCAATCTGAAAACATTTCTTCAAATTAAATTCCGCCCCATAAAATCCTCTAGCATTCTGAAGTACGGAGAAGAACATCGACCTCCTTACAGCAGAGCTTGATAATGAAGGATAACAAGAGCAGCGGTGCACTGGGAACCTTCTCAGAGGCTGCAAATGCAAGAGGGCACAAAATTCATCAGTTTGGTTTTACCTGTGATGTCATTCACGTCAGAGATAATTTCTCGTGGATTTTCTATGCTGGTCTGCACTGCAATTCTAACATTGCGCTAAATGTAAGTTGTCGTAACTAACAGTGAATCGAGACTCTTTGGTCACGTGTCTTGAAAAAACTAGCCCACTAAATTCTATCGAATGATGTAGATTAGTGAAAGAAACAGCATGTACACTTTTACCTGTTCAAATATTTTTCATTTATGTCTATGCTTGAAAACTGCAACTGTTGCCTGCCTACTTAACAAAATTGTCGTTAGCTGATGACAATTAACACCACTCAACAGTCGAGATGAAGTTTATAGGAATACATTTCTTTTCAAAAGAAGTAAAGTACGTTACTACTCAGGCCTTCCCGATAAAGCTTGTAGTGTGAGTATTGTGTATATGTTCTAGTTCATAAAATCTAATGGTCAATGGTCCTATAGTAACTGGCTCTCTGGTTTTTCTTTGTGATGGCCGGAATTAGTAACAGGACCATTTAACTGGACTAATAATAAACTTTAGAACTAGACTAATGCAAATGCTGCTGCTCAGCATTCATTTTAAATTATGGACATTCGTTCTTCCGTGTACGAGGATGGACCACGACGATAACTCGGTATTAATCGAAAGGGTATTCGGGTAAAACTGTTAAGACACACCTGATATTTCTCGAATACAGTGGAAATTAGTTAATCGTTACAGTGAAGAGTAAACCTCGCCCGAGAGAGAGAGAGAGAGAGAGAGAGAGAGAGAGAGAGAGAGAGAGAGAGAGAGAGAGAGAGTTCGTGTAAAAGAAAGAAAATGAAATGTTCCTCTTAAAGTGAAAATATTCACGAATTCTTTAAGCAATGAAACAGACACTTACAGAAAAGGTACTTTGCACACATATCATTTTATTCAAATTTTCGGAAGAGAATGCTATATATACTAGTGCACACGTTCTACCTACATGTTTTTTTTATGGAGATCAACTAGATATCAAATGCCGAGGCACTCTGCAACCTGGGTCATGACCAACGTGAATTATAGCTGCTTAAGCCGTGGCCAAGACCATGAGAGAATGCGGTGTCATCATTTGGAACTCTCCCCACGCACAAATACCTGCAGAATCAAATTCATGACACAAACATTTTAGAATGTAATTCCCAGATCAATCCTTGCTGTCCCTGTTTGAATGAATGACGCGTGAACTTAGGCCATTAGACCAAGCTCTGTGGCACACTTCCGACCATTCATCGAATAAGACAAGTGAAAAAGCGAGTTTAAATGGTTTGACAGCAAGATTAAGAGATTAAGAAAATAAATGAGATGAAGAACAACGACGACACAGGGAGAAAACCCACAGTTGCACAAAAAAAGTAATAATCTGCGGAATTAAAAGAGGCTGAACAGAAAGATGGAAGACGGAAGTGGGACTGAGGGTAAAGTAAAAGGCTAAAAAGTGGGTGCAACTAGGGGCCGAAGGGACGATGCAAACACCCTTTAGTAATGTCCAGTTTTGAGGTTCGTTTTCCTTCTCTTGCTCTGCCGTCCAGATTAAATCGGAACAATTACATTATCCTCTTTCGAGAGACTGAAAATTTAATCCCTATATTTCCTTGCGATGCAGGGCCTCCCATTTCTTGGTGGAGAAGGGAAGTGGAGAAATATTTCTATCTCTTCTTGAGACAGCAAAAGAAGTAGTTTTCCTCACCATTCTGTCTTTGGTATGAGAGACAAACAAAAGAGCAGTGGGGAGTCTTTACTGAGGCAGATATTTGGGAAAGATATTCTAACAATCTTTTCACTTTTTTGTACGTGTGAGTCTCTCTCTCTCTCTCTCTCTCTCTCTCTCTCTCTCTCTCTAAATTACTCTAATGACTCTCAATAGCTCGCTTGAAGTGCTCGGCACAATTCACTGACACTACTTGCAACAGTTCGCTCAAGTAACTATAAACAAGGATGTTCAAATAATTCACAACTCGTTCAAATGACCCGCAAATACTTTGCTTAAATTACTCAGCACAAGTCGTTTAAATGACTCATAACAACTTTCATATGATTCGCAACAACCTTTTTAAATTACTTAGCGCAACGAGTTCAGGTGACCTGCAAGAACACCATTAAAGTATTCAGCACCATTCGTTCAAACGAGCAACAAATAGCTCAAATGAACGTTCAAATGACACGTAGCGACTTTTTCTAATAACCCCCTGAAGTTCGTTCAACTGACTTACCTAACAGTTTAAATGACTCGCAATAACTCGTTTAAGTGACTCCGACAAAGTGTTAAATTCTTGAAAATCATCTCACTTGAATTACTAAGTACGATTTGCTTAAATGACCGTCAACAATTCACTCAAATAACTCGTAACAGCTCCTTTAAATGCTTTCAATAACTCGCCCAAATTACTCAACACAGCAAATTTAAATTACTAGCAACAACTAACTTAAATTAGTAAGCGCAACTGGCTCATATGAATAGAAACAAATTGCTAAAATGACTAGCAACATCTCGTTCAAATGATTAGCGACAATTAACAGAAACTACAGCATCCGTGCGATGACATCGTTCTAGTATAAACAAGAACTGCAGAAAGCGGCAATGTTCTCATGTGTTTGTGATCAAAAATTAGCTTTGTCTCGACAGTGTATTTATTTAAATACCAATCTCTAATGTATGTGGCTATTAGGTTACTGGTAAAATATCAAGGTAACAAAATGCTCTAACTATTAAGCAAATTTTGAAGAATACTGACTTGCTGAATAAATACCAAAGAAAACGCAAGATTAGTTTTCCTTTTTTTTTAATTTTTACTTGCTGGCAGTTTTTAGTCTTCGCATCAAGACTTCTTAAACTGCTAAAGCGGTGTATTGCACTGACAAGTTTATAAAAGCACGAAAGTGAGAAAGGAACTATCCTTACTTGAAACTAAAGTTTTTACTGGAAATTTCATATCTGGCCAGTTTCACAATACACTCTAGCCAACAAAAATTGTTTAAGTCTTTATCCTTACAACTTCTGATATTCTGGTATTTACTAGTATTTTAATGAGATAAATATTTTGAGCGTGAGAACGTGAAATATAATGCCATTGTGCTTAAGAATTGCAAGAGTTTGTTACAACTTTCATTTCAACACGCGTCATGGGATTTTAAAACTAGAGTGTCAGATCCACTCTACGATCTTATTAATTCGTTGAGTCGCCTTGTACAAGAACTCTCGAGCGACAGGTGAAATTTCTATGCAGACATTTTCCTTACTGCTACCAAGATCGTACATCATATCAAAATATTTCACGGCACGTAATTTCTAATTAAACGACCCACGCATGCGAATGTGACAGTTCTAAGTGTGTTAACAGAACAACAAATGAGTTAAATAAATAGTTACACGACCGTGTTCTTGCAATATATTTCTCCGTCTTAGATGGCCATAGAATTATTCTCGTTACTTAGAGGCTTTACAAAATAACAGGTAAAAAATAATGTCCCCAGTCTGACTGTGGCTTCCATTTAAAAGCATTTAGAACGTTCACACCATATAGAGCAACTATAAATAATAATAACAACAATAATAATAATAATAATAATAATAATAATAATAATAATACTAATAATAACAATAATAATAATAATAATAATATTCTGTAAAGCAATGAGAAATAGTTGATAAATAATAATCCTCTCTTGGTACAAAATATAGTATAAATAAAACATTGGGAAATTCAAGATAACCTAAAGAGATAAAAGATATCGAAAGGAGCATCTGCGCAGTCAATTCAACCGTAATTTCAAGTAATAATACTTAGGGATCAAAACTGCGTCGTTATTCTTGCGTGTCATTATCACATAACGTTTGTGTGTTGCACCTTTCTCTCTCTCTCTCTTTCTATCACACACACACATATATATATTATATATGTATATAAAACATGTATGTGTGTATTATATATATATATATATATATATATATATATATATATATATATATATATATATATATATATATATAATGTATATACATATTCTTATATTTAAATATATATATAATATATATATATATATATATATATATATATATATATATATATATATATATATATATCATGTATATACAATATATGTATATATATATATATATATATATATATATATATATATATATATGTATATCATATGACTGTGGTATTTTTTATACTCACAAACATCAAAGCCACATGTGTCGTTTATATCCAAGTCGCTCTACCTCGGAGATAACAGCAAAGGGCAATTATTGATGAGTGATTTGTCACCTCGGGGATTCCAACTACTGATAGTGAAGACCTCCGACTTTAGTGACGAGTATTATATTATATATATATATATATATATATATATATATATATATATATATATATATATATATATATATATATATATATATATATATATATATATATAAGATTATGACAACCACTTGTGATATTTCACAGATTCTTATAACTATTATTAGCTTTGGAGCGGGACAAATGTAGGTCTTGAGAGAGAGAGAGAGAGAGAGAGAGAGAGAGAGAGAGAGAGAGAGAGAGAGACAGAGAGAGAGAGCTTATTAAAAATCTTTTTACATATCGGAGAGGGGCGCCTTTGCCCAAGGGTTTAGATGTGTATCCTGCCAAGAAAACTGGGCCAGTGGTTTGGGGATAAAAAAAAAATGTATGTTTAAAAGAGATCGCACATTGTCTTGGCTCTCTCTCTCTCTCTCTCTCTCTCTCTCTCTCTCTCTCTCTCTCTCATTTGAACAACATTCAATCCATGACCTAATCGATCCCCTTTAAATTATTATGATTATAATTTTCAGCTATACTCGCTCCTTTGTATATAATTTTCTTCCTAAACGATTTTTTACAATCGAGTGAAATAGTGAAGGAAGAGAACATACAGTATATAACGGAATTGGAAATATGACAAAATAAGTTGCAAGATGTTTATCTCTTGATATTAAAAAAGAGAAAACTGTACTGATGATGTCCAAGCCTTACAGTGATGAAAGTCACTGTCCCTAACACATAAGTAATCAGATAAATTATAGCACTGCCTTTGATAATTAAATGAGGCAGAATGGTTTGACTAAACCAAGAACAGAATAAGAATAGGTATGAATCAGAACTACAAGGAAGGTTTGTCAGTCCTTCAGTTTATAGAGAGTATTTCTTCAATATATAAAATATGAACAATCTTCATAAGTCCCTTACACATTTCGCTTAGTAAATACGAACATCATAATCTGATTTTAGTAGTTAAGGAATAACAACGTTTGGAGCCTATTTCACTAAACTAACGGAGAAACAATCGTTTGGAGAGTCCTGTTACGATAGCTTCCTCGCGACGTTATGATAAGGGAAGTGCCACTTCTAGATAATATTACGAGTTTTATTGCGCTATTTTCCAACGATGTTAATGCACTGTCATTTCATGGTATACAGTAGGTGTGCTTGTGCTCTTAAGCCTAGAAAGTATTATCACCCACGCGTGTCGTTAAGCATGTTTGTGTGAGCCGAAAGAAATGAAGAAGGGTCGTGTTGCTAGGGGAAAATGCTGCTGTTTACCTCTGGAAAAGTTTTCCAGATTTTTTCATTTGAATTTTGAACGTAAAGTAGGTTCATTTATGTGCATAAGACCACGCTATGCTATATAATGTGGAATTCACAAGAGGCTTATAAATGAATGTTAACAACACGCTAACGACATAATTGCTAAAATATTAAGGACTACCTTCTTTAGCAACAGAATCACATCACCATAATCATAAACCGTTTACGTCTGAACCAGGAAAGGTATCGTTAGCGATGACGTCAGGCATTGAATCATAAAATAATGATTCTCTCTCTCTCTCTCTCTCTCTCACACACACACACACACACACACACACACACACACACACACACACACAAACATACACGCACCCTAGATTCAACATCCGTGTTATGTCGATGTAAATGTTTTGTTGATGCAATTAGGAACTTTTCTTGTTTTATACCAAGCCCAGTGTAATGCACTACTTACAAAGATTATATGTAAGTGTGTGTGTGCGTGTGTGAGCGTTTGAAAGACTGTAAGATACGACATTTATTGCTCCAACATTTGTTTCTATTAGAACCAATTCAAAAATCATGTTGCATAATTCAGATGACAAAGAAGCCAATGTTTTGATATTGCAAAGATTAGCTTTGCTTGATTTTATTTGTATAACCGTTTACGTTTTGCTTGTTCTCTTTTAGCTGTTTTATTTATTTTGCACCTTCTTAATTTCACCTGTTAGGAAAAAATGTCGCTTCAAGTGTCATGTGAATTATACAACTTAATTTTACGTATTTTAAACTTTCAAATACTGCAATTGGAAAATAGAATTTAGGGCAAAAGGCCAAGCACTGGGACCTATAGGTCATTCAGCGATGAAAGGGAAATTGAGAGTAAAAGGTTTTGAGGGTGTAACAGGAGGAAAACCTCGCAATTGCACTATGAAACATTAATTAAAACAGGGTGGAAAGTAAGATGGAAGAAAGAAAATATGAACGGATGCACAGCAAAAGGAACTTTCAATATATATATATATATATATATATATATATATATATATATATATATATATATATATATATATATATATATAATATATATATATATAATATAATATATAATATATATATATATCATATATAATATATATATATATCATATATAATATATATATATAATATATATAATATATATATATATATATATATATATATATATATATATATATATATATATATATATATATATATATATATATATATATATATATATATATATGTAAACTTTTTTCACTTGACTTGCTTGCATATTATGTATCTGTTTTCAGTGCTTTACAATTCAATAATAATAATAATAATAATAATAATAATAATAATAATAATAAATTATCAATTCAGACTCTGGGAATGAAAACTGGACGTGCGTAACATTAAGTTTTCCTTCTAGTTATTAATTTAGAAATTCTTTCACCATTACAAGGTATAAAACGGGTAAGAGAGCATGTAACAGAACTATGTTATTTTTCCTGAATACAAAGGATTCTACGCAGTAAATGGACTCCGCGATTCTATGCGCCATACATTCGAATAATTTTGACATTTAGGAAAGGAAGGTGAGCTGGATCAGGATAATAATAATGGAAATTCAAAGAGATTTTCCAGCATTTTTACCCAAGATAATGTTTCTTCTATCGCCACGTTGAAACTATATATATATATATATATATATATATATATATATATATATATATATATATATATATATATATATTATATATATATATATATATATTTTTAGCAAAATTTCCTGCTTCTAAGAATGACTAGCAGTGGCAAATGAGATACTTTGAAAGTCATCAACTTTTATTACGCTCTATCTTTTCACTTGTGACCTAAAACTATGAGTTCGACTTCTTCCAAGTGGGCTGTATTTAAAAAAAATGGGTTGAATTTCGAAAACCTCACAGGGTATCCAAATCTCACCTTCTGTTCATGAATATGATAACATCAACTGTCTTAAATATGTTATTCCTTGAAAAAGCTATTGAACGTGTGGATAAGTATGAGACAAAGGGGCCTTAATTTCCGACGAGGGAAACTGTTAAAAAAACTAACAAAATTTGTAACCTCATCTAACATTTGGAATTATTACATTTTGCAAAAAATTAACATTAAAATGTATACAGTATATATATATATATATATATATATATATATATATATATATATATATATATATTATATTATATATATATATATATATATATATATATATTATATTATATATATATATATATATATATATATATATATATATATATATATATATATATATATATATATATATATATATACATTATCCATAAGAGGGTATTAACCTCAGATATACTCAAAATTACATTTAATAGCAATATCAGTCAGTACATTACATACCCTTAAAAGTCACCTACGCTACTTGGTATAAAGCAATCTTCCAGTTGATCTCATGAATACGCATTCCACAAACACTGCGCAGTTGTACCAGGACAAACAATGTGTTCTGTCAACATCATTATATGACATTATCCCTATCATACCATGATTCACTCGAGTTATTTATCTCATAAAATTCTAGGCTACGGTCTACAGTAAACTGTGCAGGGTCTTTGTTTGTTCTATAATTCTTTCACGATCTACAAGCTTTACAACTTCATGAACATGAAATTTGCCACTGACGATAGCAAGTGCGAGTGGAATATATTTCTACTATCTGTTTTTTGCTTAAACACATCTTTCAACAATAAATGTCTTAGAACCAATACATAAGATTCCATGCCGTTACAATGGAAATGCGGGTTTTAATGTAATCACAACGCCATTAATACAAAAGTTACTTCAAAAGGCAGGGGTTAAAGCGTTTTGTTTTTAGTCGTCTGAACATTAACTGTAGAACTGACCCTGGGATGAAAGCACAAGGTTTATTTTTTAAAAAATTTTCAAAGTTCGTAAACCGAAATCGAGAAATGAATAATCCGAACACTCTAAAGACCCACTTGATAAAAAGATAACGTTATCTTCCCAGGGTGCCCTCTGATAAACTTTATCAAAACTCAAAGATCAGTTTAGTTGCTTACATCTGCAAGAAATGCTGCATTAAGAGTATTATAAATCAAGAGTTTCCTCGAATTTCCTATGACATTATTAGGGCTTTCGGATAATCTCATTTTTCTGGGGGAGAGTATCGTTCACTTAGGTTAGGTCGTAGTTCCTATTTTGCCAATTTTTCCTTTTTAAAGTTAGATCTGCAATAAAAATTGAACTGCATTCTCCTTTTGACTGGCCTCTACAGAAAGAGAATTTATTATTATTATTATTATTATTGTTATTATTATTATTATTATTATTATTATTATTATATAATGTCAGCAGACTTACGCACAAAGCTGTACGTAGCTTCTTACGAAAATCATACCGAAGGTGCGCCTAGGGATTTGGCAAAGCTAGGGATGAGGGAAACTTTCAGGGGGTTAATTACTCACTCTTGTACCAAAATTAACCTTCAAGACTTGAGAAGCCATAACCCTAAGGAACTTCACCACAGATTTCGGTAATTGAATTACTTATGCAAAGAAAGACTAACCGGAGGTTATGGCTACTCTTACCCTCAAAAATTTCAACTGGATCTCTCTCTCTCTCTCTCTCAATCTACATTTTTCGTGATAGTAACGCTATATAAAGAACATATCAAGATGAAATATGTGCTAATAAATAAGGGTCAGATGATGGCGGAGGTAAGCGGTGTCTTGAGTGATTTCTCTACTTAGTTATTAATATTTTAAAACCTGGCTAAATTCTTTTGAAACGAGCCGAATATAATTCAGCAGACTAGCAAGCTTCCACATAATGCAGAGTTTATAAAAAGAATAATAAAAAAAGCGAGAAAAATTTGACAATAAAATTAATATGTTTAAAAGAAAGAAAACTGGTTCTAACAATGAAGAGACAGAAATATAAACGGTATGACACAACCCTACTATTGAGACACTAGTTATATGATCACTAATCAGCGGATTGGAATTAGAAGTGTCACTTTTAATTTCAGATGCCACAAAATATATATATATATATATATACCTATCAACCTGACTAAACAAGTGAAATATGGAGAGGCTTAAATCCCTTACTTTCCATTTATAAATTCATTTGGAGATTTTCATGCAGGTTTTGCAAACTTCTCTTCAGTGGCTAGTTGTGCTATCAGCAACATTATTCAGAAGCTACATGCTTAAGACTCAATTTTGTAGATCGCGTGGGAGTTGTAAGTGTTAAAACTAAGTAAAAACCAGCAGTTGCAATAAAATAAAAAAAAAAAGTGGAGGTTTTTCAATAACAGGTCCACTGAAACGCCAGGGTAAAGTCTACCTTTTATTTGGGATTTTCACTAGACTGAAAGACCTTTGGGATGTTTCGGATTCCACTGCGTAACGTGATCGCTGGACCTCAAGTTACCCTTAGAGAAACGGATACCCTGCATGTGAATTTCTGAATAACAAGAGCGTCCAATTCATTTTTATTTTGTTCCAGAATTATTGGATTTCTCATAAGAAATATATTCTATCCCATCCCACCTTTAAGTAAGGTTTCGTTGTTTTCAATATTCTAAGTTCTCGTGCAATACGCAGCTGTGGCATATTGCTAAAATTTAACGATAAGCTGTCTACGTACTGTGTTACTCTCGTATTGAGAAAACGTTCACACTTATATCTATAGACCTTGGTTCACAAAGCTAAACAGCAGTCATCGTACATCACATAGCCTACAGCACAAGAAAGAACTGTACAGTATAAGATGCTCATTAATCTACCTTTATTCTTAGAAAAAAAAAAATATGGCTAATAACACAAATTTTTGGTTAACCTGTAAAGTACAAGCATTTACATTTAACAAGTAATATCAGCACTGAAGTTTATCGTGATACAAGTGCTGATAATTGGAAGCCAGAATAATGAAGCACTAAATAAAAGATGAACACAGCGTAGGCTATCTTATCAGCTCACGGAACCTAATAATTGTTTACAACTCAGCACGCAGCTGTTTACAACGTATAACCAAACCTTGACAGTTGCCATGTTAGTTATTTTTACAAATTATATCGAAAGGCCCCACCTGTCGGACACAAGAGTATACTGTATACTTTGTGAATATACTTTCTTCACGCTAACTGCAATAATTCGCTGTCATCACTCCAGTAACTTCACCCCTAGCAACCTTATGCCCCATTTCTTAACACTGGGATCCTTTCGCAAAAAGTCATGTTGACTAGGGCGTGTGGAGGGATACACATGAACATCCTCTCACAAGCCCCGCCCTGTAACTCCAAGTAGGTCACGTAGTCACCCTCCAGTTTAATAGAAGGAAAGTTCACCTGGTCCACGCACATGATCACAAGGCGCATGCGTCGTTCTTTGTTTACATCTGAGAGGAGCGGGACAGACTTTCCCTAGAGATATTTCCTTCCGTTTAGTTTTCGATTTTACATGAATGCAACAGTCACAGCATTATAGTCAATTAGAGGGTCTTAAGACTTGGAAACATTAGATGTTTCTGGTATTTAGGAGAGCGTTTTATTCATAGTAATATCTTAAAATAAATGTCAGTCGAAAAACGAAGTGAATTCCCCAAAATAAAAGAGATAATTTAAGTAAACATAAGTGGTAATTGCAAAAGCAATTTCAGATATGGCTGTAAATTTGCATTCCCAAAACCTTTCGCCTAATTAACTACACTGTTGCAATTCTTCAACTAATAGATGGATGAGTAGTAGACCGATGCCTGTGCGAGCGATGGCGTGGAGGGCAGGGTAGGGGAAGGCTCTTAGCGATCAATACGGAGCTCCAACCACGACGTGACCACGTGATAGAACTACTCCCTCCCCCTCCAGTGACTGAGTCTCTCTCTTTGGCGTCTGAGGCCGACCCCTACAATCCCCAACGGCGAAGTCTATATACTACGTTCAAGTATCTACCGCTACGCAGGTACGCAAGCAAATTACGCATCCCGGTATCGCGCGATACTGAATAGCCGATGATTATCAGTAACAAGCTAACAAAACGCGTTCTAACTCTCTCATAACAATAATTAGGAAATATTTATGGATCTTGCCTTTTTTTTTTTAAATAAAAACTTATAAGCATACCAGCTGGGTTACGTCAGGAAACAAAAATTGAAAGCAATCAATTTCAAAGTTAGGGGAAGACCAGCATCTTATATCTTTCATATAATTTTTCTTTCCTCCTGTGCACGTGGGAGTGAGTTAGGGTGGTCCTCTTCTGTAACATTGTGGTACTTTAGTACTTCAATTCCCCCATCATGGACCTACTGTAGTTTCAGTTTCGAAATACTATCTTCGAAACTGTTGAAATGTGGAATTCTAACGACGCTCAAAAATTATAAAAACGCAAAGAATTTTTTTCTGGTGTAATTTTTCCAAGTAGCAGAAATATCAATTGCTGTTTCACAAGTAAGCATTCTCTCCATGGCTATCATTTTTTATTGCATGAATATATTTTAACGTCTGTTACTAGAGATAAATAAATCTTATTAGAATTATCATTAATTCAATTAGTTGACTTCGTCGAAAAGCTTGGCAGAGCTATACTAAACGCAACTTCAGAATAAACTGAAATCTGTTTAACAGGCCAGTTCACGTTAATTCTGTTAGCAAGCGCTTTCCTCATATTACATTCCGGGAATTTGTACAAATATAATGGCCATTTACCCGGAAACCAGAAGTAGAATTAATGCTCCTTGGAACTCGTGAATTTTGGAAAAGAGAATAATTTGAATGTTTTGTCTACACGAATCTCAATATGGAGCCAGCTAATATGGTGGCTTTGTTCATCGCATCAAAGGAAACATTACTTTGAAAACATTCAACGGTTATCCTCAGTGGAGCTAGGCGGGATGATGGCGGGGAGTATTCCCGCACATACGAGCTGCCGTTGGCGTAGCCTCGTAAGACTCAGTAAAGCAGATGAGACGTTACGTAAACATCCAGTTTCATGCATCGCCTGTTAAATCATTCTGTTATATACTAGCTTTCATTTCAGTATCTATGATGTCTTCTGCTTAATCTTCTAACTTAAACTTATGAGGTTGAGGTTTTTCTTAAGATGACAGTTATGACATAACAGCAATTACCGTCTAATAGATGTCTATTGTCTACTATACTTTTTTAATCTTAATTAAAATGATGGTTCGTTAATTGTAACTTTAGGTACAAAGATTTGCACTGGTTGAAGAATGCCAGAGATTACTATCTGTAATACTCATATCCTATATCAAACGTTATGGCTTGAAGCTGTTGAATTTTCTAAAAGGCAGTGATTGCAACACTGTTCTTCCACTATGTCACCCGTTCTTAAAGGATCTGGAGAAGGATTTTTCATAATAGGTAATAACAGTAAAAGGCATAAATGGGGACTCTGGATTTTACATAATAATAATAATAATAGGGCAGAGGTCTGTTGGCCTTATGCGAATAATAATAATAATAATAATGCCATGGGTAGCATCCAATCCCTATTCGGGCATTCAGCTTCAAAAAGTTTCAAACTCAGGTACGATACAGGTTAGATTAGTTGACATTTGTTTTGTATAGTCTTTGGTAGGAAAAGGATTTGAATCCAAAATGGTAATTCACTAGGTTCGTGAGATCAAGAGCATAGCTCAGCTAGTGGACAGTAAAGAACAGAGCCGGCACAACGCGAAAATAAGAACTGATGGGAACAAAGCTGACTTGTTAGATTTTTAATTTATTGGGCATTAATTATTCCTTTGCTTTGACATTTACTTTATAAAAAATGTAAATAGTTACCGAGTAGATATTGCATCTATAAAAAACCACTCCGAGCGCTGCAAGACAATTTATTAAGAGTCAACAAGGATTACCTGAAAAACTACTTCGTAAACAGCTGAATTTTTTCAAGTCTTTGGTACACGATTTCAAACGTTTCCTTACGCAATTCTTGGGATACGAATTGACCATTTGTTAGGGCAATACTTTTTTCGTGATGTCAAACTCGTGCAATAAATTTTTTTGCATTAAACAGAAGTCATTCTCATCACTTGTAGTTTGGATGATCAGTTCAAGATCATTAACAATGTTACTGAATTACCTAAAACAAGCTGACCAACCAAATACCCCATTTATTTCCAAGTATAATATAAAATCTCTGTATACACAAGTGGGCATTAGTCCGGAAGAGTGTGTGTGTGTTCTATTGAAAGCAGTTACTGTTGTGAATATACGCCACTGCACTTAAAAATTCGACTTGCTTTTAGCTTCAGGAAGCTATAGGTGGCTGGCGAAAGCTCAATTTTTAAACATTTTTAGTCATTTTCTATTTTTGTGGAATTTCTTTATATATCTGAGTGACACTGCTTAAATCTTATATATATATATATATATATATATATATATATATATATATATATATATATATATATATATATATATACACATATATATATGTGTATAATATATATGTGTGCGCGTGTGTGAAAAGAGAGAGAGGATGCAACTTTCCCCATGGGAGCCACTTGTAAAGATAGAATCGCTTGCTGTTGACGCTTGAGGGTTCAATTGTCCCAGAGGTCATCCTCAGACGCGCCATTATTAATGTTCGAACCGATCACTTCATAACGAGCGATCTTGGTAAATTCTAAGAACCACATTAAAATACTATACACACACACATTATATATATATATATATATATATATATATATATATATATATATATATATATATATATACATATATATACACACGTGTGTGTGTGTGTATACCCCTTACAGACGATTCCCCTTCCAGAGGACAGCCGAAGGTAGAAATTACGCCATTTTAGGCAATTTAGACAAGTGGTGAAGCTGCAAGTTTCACAATCCTCCCCTCGTCTAATATCAGCAAATTTGTTCCTGGGGACAGCTCGAAAGCTCAGAACTAACGCAGCTCGAGTTTATTATGACAAGCCTAAGCGGGCTACTTCTTTCCTTCCAAAAATGCCTTCCATGAAAAAATATGTCCACAGTATCAGTGAATTTTACTTCATTTATCTTCCTCTGAACTTTTCACCAAGGCCTGAATTTCTTTTTAGAAAAGCGCATCTTGATAAATGATTTTCTTTCCATCTACTTAGTCTCATCATCCTTCATCTTTTTCTGTTGTTTTAACTTACGTCTTGTTTTAAATTATGAACGTTCTTAATGCAATCACAGTGCTTTATTACCTTAGTTTCTCACTCTTATGCAGTCACTGTTCAACTTGAAACCACACTAGGTGCAAAAGAGACATGTTTCATTCACCTTCACGCTTCTCATGATCCAAGTTGGCTACAGATTTCATTACCTCTGATGTTATAAAATGTCTTCATCGTACGCCACAACAATAAGAAAAGGAAGTCTTTCAAAGATTTATGCTAGTCCATGTCTTTAGAAGAGGTTGCACGTTTGAATCAAGCGTTGTCTGATCTCGCAGATAAGAATATTTTCGAATAAGACAGAATAATATTCTATTATTCTGGTCCATGATCTTGTTTCGTTTACACTCAGAATGCGAGAGAAGTGACTTGTAGATGTGTGCAGGAATAAATAAGGTTGATTTAGACATTCCTCCTATGATCTCTCATTAACTCGTGAGCGATGCGAGAGAAAGGGGCGTCTTGTTTTTATCCCTGTGAGAGAAACTGGTCCCTGAAAAACATACTTTTGTTTCTCAGTAAATGTTTTTCTGGTCTCCGTTGTTTTCGTTTTTCCGAAAGTTGGTTAGGCAGAAATTTTTAAAAGGTATTCACAATCTGAAGAAGATAATTTAACTAACTTCACCTGCACTCATTTACACTCTTTTTCATTCCCCTGTAAGATGAAAGCTTACCAACAAGCTAGTTGTAAACCTTCAATAGATTTGATGTTTGTATATCCAGGAGAATTTCTTACTTACTATGAATTTGACTCTCAATGATTTAAAAGATTCACAAAATTCCTATTTCAAAATCACTTTGGCACTGTTACAAATATATGAAGGTAGTTGTCTAGGCCACCAATAAACAGTACAAAACACTAAATGAATGCGTTTATGTCTATATAAGCATTAGTAACTTAATATATATTAGTTTACCCTTTAATGCCAACTCGTGTAAGTATTCTGACATTCTCGTTTTCTTACATCGTTTTCTTCTGTTTATTTTAACCCTGCATTTTGTGGGTTACGTATTTATTATTCCTTCTATTATCATCACTTTTATTCTTCTCCAGACCGTGGTGACCTTGGATAGCTGCTACAATTTTTTAAGACAGTAAATAAATCTGAATCACAAGAGAACCTTAACTTGGGAAAGAAAGTTCGTAAGAGCTGTCTACGTTAATCCCCAGTCCCTCCCCAACAAACCAACATGCCAAAGAACTCCCCCTCCCCGCAAAGAAAACCTGTTGTTCAATATGGTCTAATAACTTGATGAATAAATGACTTTCAAATTTTAGGTTCATTATTCGGATATAGGAAAAAAATCTTCGTTTAAGACCAAGGTTCATTTTCCCTTCAAGTTTTTTATTGCCTCTCTCCAGATATGATGATGATAATGATAAAAATATAAGCTGTATTTTCATAGTCTAGCATATATGAATGTGGACTTTGGAGCTATTAGATTTGCTTTAACAATTTTATAATGTTCTCCCGTTATTCAAATAATTCAATCTTAAGCATTATCATCATTATCACTGTAATACATTATGATGATTATTAAATCGTTTCCTTCTGTTATACCGAATCAGAAATTACAGCTCTCTAGCAAGTACGTCGTAGACCTAAATGGTTAAAGCCTCTTTAAGAAGGCAGCTTTCTACCCTGACCAGTAACCGGTTTAAGAGATGGAGAAGACCTTAGTCACGTAGGCCTCCTCCGATGGGCAATGACAAAGGAACATCCTTCACCTTTTTACGCAACATCACGTGAAACACCATCATGCAGACTCACTCACAAACACACGCATACAGATGACTGTTTCATTAGCACGTAAGTTATGAAATCAAACAAAAATATGATATTTTTGAGTGCATGATGCGGCTGAAACGTTGCATAATATTTCACAGGAACTCATTCGATTCACCAATTGATATAGATCGCTGATTCTTAAAAGTATTTTACAACCGTTTTATTCGTTTGTTTGTTAGCTTTTACTGTATCCGCGTACAACCTGTACATGACTTACGGTATGATAAACAAAATGTTCCCACAATGTGCTTTATCATCCATAATCTAGCCGTTTGAGAGCTGCTTAAATATTATTCTGCAAACATCAGTCACTGTCCAGTACTGTCATAGCATGACAATTCACCTTGATTAAGAAATTGGGCTATTCGGATTAATACTACCAAAATTCCAATAACAGCATGGTGCTCGAAGTTGTGTTGCCTAAGCTTTCGAAGGTGTTTCAGGACACGAGGAGTTTCACCCAACTAACTGAATTTCAGGTTGCGTGATCATGTTTAATTCATGGGCAAAGTAATGAGTACTTGTCCTTTCCGCTTCACAGGCTGGAAGATATCGTTTACATCCGATGCAGACTAAACAGATTATTTGAAACATGATTCAACTAAAGAACTGAGAATGGTAAAATGGAAGACTATAATTCATCTCATAAATTATTTCCGAATAGATAGACTTGTGACATTTCCTCAAGAGGAGCTAAAACAGGACGTTTTTACTCATTCCAACTGTCGGCAAGGAGGTACCTGGTACCTGGAACCTATATATCTGACCACCATAATCCAACATAGGCTTCTTCCTGTCTTTGTGCGGCTTAGGCCTAATACAGAGGTCACTCTCCTCGGCTGAAATGATGTGCGGGAATAACTGAAATAGTTCTTCTAATTTACTGAATGAAATACGGCGTGAATCTTGGTCTTTCTGACACTTCCAAATTTTAAGTTTTTTTTTATTATTATTTGGTCATAATACAGTTTTAGCAGCTTCTTTATGCCATAAGGTAAATCGTAAAGACTTACAACACCTATGTTTGCACGACAGCATATATTTACAGTATGAATATCTGTTAATGCCGGTATACCGGAGTGTATATTAACTTTTCCTCAATATCTACAGACTGCAAAAATTATAAATAGTCCTTTTGAACAATCAGGAAAAAACGATACATCACTCATCGTTTATCTGGAGTGGGTAGATTAATCTTTATGACCGAACAGCTCTGTCTGGTTACAAGGAAAAGGGGAAAAATATTTGTCAGGCTTCCTTTCTTTTATGTTAGATAGATCAGTGAGTACATTCGAGGCTTCTTTTCTCAGTAAAGTCCCAATAATCCTATCAAAGCCCAGTCTTTTCTCCCTAACCACCCACACAAACACATATGCCCGTGCCTACGCACAAACAACTCAAATCTGCCTGTTTCTCACGTACTAGGAACTTGAAAGCCTGTATCAACAACACCCTCCCCCCTTCCCTTCTCTCTCTCTCTCTCTCTCTCTCTTTAACAGACAAGCAGACACACACACTTGACGCAAATCGTTCAATGTCCGCCATTACGAAATCAAGTGGCAACAGAATTTGTATCCTGGTACTCGGACTGGGAAGAACGCGAATGGTCTGCTACTCTTAAAGATGAAGACTCCCGTGTGCGCAATTGTTCGAGCTCATTACCAACGAAACCATCTCATTTGAGTGTTGCTTTTCCCGTTCAAAGGGAGCCACCACTTTTGTGAGCGAGTTTGTGAACTGACTTCCCTTAACGTGCTGCTTGAAACATTAGTCGATGGACACGACCTAATCTTTGTTGTAGACCTCGGAAGCCAAATGAAGCTGATTTCTATTTCATGCTTGCCGCTATGACACAGTTCTAAAAAAATCCATTATTTAGCATGGAGAGCATTTTTTTAAAATATATTTCTTTTGATGGTTGGGGTGTGTGGGTAGAGGGTAGACATTATTATACAGCAGCGTAGACGTACAAAACCTACGGACTGCACTCATATCTTTTAATTAACCTTAACGTGGATCTCTAATAACAAGGAAAAGGACCTTGGCACTATGTATGGTCTGCATGTATGGTCTGCGCGCGCGCGCGCGCACGAGAGAGAGAGAGAGAGAGAGAGAGAGAGCAGATAACAGTAACTCGAGTATATGCTCTATAATTTCCCTTGTCCCTACCTCTGTATGGTGAACGGACCTCGGACTCGATTCGGATCCAACAGATCAAGATTAACAAGTCTTACTGGATCCGGGATGTTAAGTAAGGAATCGGGAGCAGCAGACAGACGCCGACGATCAACAGGGTCACCGCCAGGGGTCCCGATCTTGGAAAGCTCGATACTACGAGTGCTGATAAACGATAGGGAGAAGTATCAATGGCTGAATAAGGATGAAGAAAAAACAAACAACTTATTTCATACTTTTCAAACGTCATACCATTTCTCCCCTCCTCTTTTTAGAAATCTATCGCTAGTTTTCAATTTGACTAACAAATACAGAGGTCGTTCTCTTTAAAATACTGATGCTTGAACAATAAGAAAATCAGTCTGACATAGAAATTAGAAATTAAAACACTACCATCGGAAAACAATGAAAGCGCTCACAGAAATGACTGGCGTTGTCTCATATAGTAGAATTATGCTAACGAGAGAGAGAGAGAGAGAGAGAGAGAGAGAGAGAGATCTGGATATTCTTTGCGGCCATAAATTTTATTGTGTTCAAATAATGGGAGTTTTATTCAGTGATTTGTTATAAACGGGCGTCACAACAATTAAGGTAATCGAGGCCGAAACAACGCGTGTGAAGGGTGTTTATTCACTAGAATAAACAAAAATGTTCTGAAAATCTCAATTTGGTTTACTAGTAACCTGTTTTCACCAACTTCTAAAAAAAAATCTTTTATTAACAGTCTAAAGTTCTGTGAACAAATGAGGCGGGACAAAATTTAAACATTTTTCGAAGATAATTTAAAAGCTTTCTAATCTCTTATGGTTACTGTTATTTGTTGGTAACTATGAATAACCTCTAACTATGAATAACAAAATCAGAAGTAAGAAAAAACTAAATTCGCCGTTTCTCTTATGGTAACGAATACGTAGACCTAGTTTGTAATTGCAGATGTTTTCAGTGCTGCTCAGTGCAGTTTAGACCTGTCATTT